>NW_028186624.1:241024-250060 GCF_003343005.1 Rhea americana | reverse complement strand
GTGTGCTTGGGGCAGTTGTTCTTGTGACTGTCGGAGGGCCCTGTTTTCCTCTTAGCAAGGAGTAAATGTTACTGAAAGACTTGTGATGTGCCTTATGTTCTGATATAGGCCTTTCACATTCTGCTCTGAAAACAAAACGAGGAGATAATGATGCTTTGTGGAGATTTTGTGTCTTGTAATTATCAGAAAATCTAGCATGAGTTTTAAAATTATACTAGTCTGAAGGCATCTTGTAGGCATCGTTTGAATGGGAATTTTTTGTTTAGCAGACCTCAGGAATAATATGACCAGAATGCAGAAATAAATAGGAACAAATACTATTTTTTTTCCAGCAAGTGTCACCTGCAGCAAAGTCTCCCAGATATGTAGAAGTGTATGTCATTTTGGACAAGGCTTTGGTAAGTCACTGCCCATTATTTTCCTTATTTTTTCTTTACTTCTGAAAGCACTAAAAAATGGTGCCTTTTTCTTGTTTTTCTATATACGTGATTTCACATTTGAAAATGTGTTTGTATTGTGGATGTTAAAGGAAGGAGAGAATGAAAATGAGTAGCCCACATTTACATGAGTAGATTTTGGCAATCATTTCAATGTTGTCTTCATCATTATAAACAACTTCCCATTTTCATGTCATCTTGTGTTATTTTTCAGTACGACTATATGGGCTCAGACAGGAATGTTGTAACACAGAGGATAATCCAGGTTTTTGGTTTTGTCAACAGCGTAAGTTTTACTGTCTGCTTTGCTTTGTAGTAAAATGTGTTTTTTCATGTGAGTAATGGTCACTTGTTTCCTAGTGGCTTTCAATTTTAGGAGGAGGTTATTTGAACCAATCTTGGCTCTTGATGTTCTGGTTTATGTCTAGGCATCCTAGCTTCTCTGCAGCCTGGTCTAGCTAGACTTGATAAGATGGGCTAGGGATTTAATGCCAGTGGCCTAATATGAAGGTATCTCTTAACAATTGGCAATTATACACTTTTTAAAGGCTGTAATGGAAATAGTAGTACGGTCCATGCTAGTTATGCTTGGCCAGTTATGGTCAGTCTTGAACTACTCAAATGTCAGAGAAAGTACTGTTTAGTAGAATGGGATAGGAATTTGCAGGATGCAGGATGCTGGCAGCTGCCCACTGATGTCAGCTTTGAATGATTGTCTTTGCAGTGCGATTGTACCAGCGCAGGCGAGTAAGCTGTCTGCCTTTATAGCTTGTAAAGTGTGTCCTGGGGAGTTTTTTTTGTAGAGCTGCAAATCTGCTATAAATTCACATCCATGCTTACTTGGTAGTAGTGCTTCATGCGGATATACTAAACCATTGACGAAAGTGAGCGTTTTGCCTTAGGATATCCCATGTCCAAGCTTTTTGAAGCTTTCTAGATTGTTTCCTTTTCAGTGCTACAGATCTTATCTCATGTAGCAGCTATATAAATAATCGCTTCCCATTCAGTGAGTTTTAATTAACTTCTCTTCCTGTTCCTCCTCTTCACACCCTCAGGCACACACCTTTAAAAACTATCCTGGTATTGTTATGATGCTTACTTAATCGTATAGGTATTTGTGTACACACTGATAGTTTATTTATGAAAAAAAACAAAATCTTCTTATAAAGTTACTAGGCTTTGCTCCTTGTTCCTCTTGGAATATTTTATATAATTCTGGTTTTCTTCCTTCTGTTTTGTCATACAGTGACTGCCCATTGATATGTTCTTTTTTTTTTCCTCCTAACTTTGTTATGTTTTCAGATGTTTAATCCTCTTAATGTAACGATTGTGCTGTCCTCCCTGGAGTTCTGGATAGATGAAAATAAAATTCCAACAACAGGGGAAGCAGATGATATTCTACAGCAATTTTTACAGTGGAAGCAGTCGTACCTTGTTCTGCGGCCATATGACATAGCTTATTTATTTGTGTAAGATAAAAATTTCCTTGGTAATTAAAACTACTTGGTAGTTAAATGGACATAAGTTGAACAACAAAAATTCCAATGAAAAATCAATTCTGTGTTTTAGTTACAGGGCTCGACCAACATACGTAGGCGCCACGATCCCAGGGCAGGCATGTCAGCAAGAGACTGCTGGCGGAGTGGCCGTGGTACGGCGTCGTGCGGCCGCGTGCACGTGGGGAGGCGGAAGGGGAGCGAGCGGGGCCGCGGGACGCACCGTTCCTGGGGCGCAGGCAGCGGGAGCCTGGGGCAGGGGCAGCCCAGAGCGGCGTTCAGCGCCGCTGYCTGCRCGAGGAAGGCGATGGTKCRACAAGGCTCTGCTCTCTCTTCCCTCCAGTACCAGAAGGCTGTGACCCTGGAGTCATTTTCCATCATCCTGGCGCAGCTGCTGGGGCTGAGCCTGGGAATGACCTATGACAAGTCCAGAAACTGCCGGTGTCCCGGCTCCGTTTGTATAATGAACRCTAATGCACTGTAAGTTTTCCAAGTTCTCTATCTGTCTGYGAYGTTGCCTTTTACTGTAGGAACTCTAGTTGCCAGGTATAGATGTGTTAGAACATAAACAAGTACAATTTAATAATAATAATTCATTTTAGACGTTTCAGTGGGGTAAAAGCCTTTAGTACCTGCAGCATTCGAGACTTYGAAAAGTTTCTCAAGCGAAATAGAGACTGCCCTTTCAGTAGATCCCATGTGAGTGAACCATCCTACAGGAAAACTCCAGTCTGTGGCAATGGCATTGTGGAACGAGGAGAGCAGTGTGACTGTGGGTCAGTAGAGGTTAGTACCATGCTTTGCTTAAATAATAAGAGATTGTGCTTTCTTCTGTTTCAAGGAATTGCCCTTTGAGAGCGAATMGAAGCTGGAAGTTGTGTTCACAACTGTTGGTCTGTTGTTTTTTACAGCGTTCCGGTAGTAACAGAAAGATTTGCAGCTTTACTCATCTTCCTTTGAATCCTCCAGAGTATGCCATGTATTAGGAGGAGCAGGGATAGAGCAAATGGTGGTCCTATAAATGAGGAAATCTAAAGCAAATGATTTTTGTTCCATTTCCAGGCATGTGCAAAGGACAAATGCTGTACTCCCCAGTGTAAGTTCAAACCAGGAATGAAGTGTTCCTCCGGATTATGCTGCGAAAATTGTCAGGTGAGATGTGTTCATAATTGCGAGAAGTTACGGTTATTTTTAAATTTTGGAGAAACAGTAATCTTCTATAGTAAGACTAATAAATTAACTTTCTGCTTTTCTTTGTACGGTCAGCTCTGAAAAGCTTAGTAAWATTTGTGCTGTCTATTGTCTTTAGACAAATGAGCACTTTCCCAAACATATAATAATTTGAACAGGGTAGCTTTCATGGTATATGCTTGTAATTTTTCCCCAGAATGCCTGACTTGGAGAGTCTTATTCAACTAGTGTTATGTATAGAATTTAATTGGGAAAGTTGAAAGATGAAAGACTATGGTTAAAATGATTTGCTAATGTTTGAAGGGCAGGTCATATGAAATGGGTCAGAACCAGGAACAGAGCTAAATGCCAGCCTGGAGAGTTCAATTTCTGCCTCAAAGATATGAAACATTGATAAAGACCAGTAGAAGGGAGTCTGATAGTCATCATGTTACGGGTGAAAAGCTGAGGCATGGAAAGACTCAGTGTTGTGTGCAGATTCACACAGGAAGTCTGACTGAGGACTGGTCAGATCTCCTGATTGCCAGGGCAGCCCTGTCATCATGGAGCTACTGTTCCTCTTTGTAGCCTTGGTTCTGCTACTGCAGGAGAACCTCACACCAGCGCCTGGTGAGCCCTTCCTTTCTTCAGACCTTGCTGAAGACCTGATTGGTGTAAAGCTCAGCAGGCTGAGGCATTAGGGAAATGTACCATTCTACTGTTGCTACTCTTGCTACTGTTTGCAATTTCACTGCTCTTTACCTACTGGTACAGAGAAAGTTCCTCAGCATTTGCTTGCTCAGCCTGCAGCTATTGGGAGGAGCTGTGGAGAGGAGAAAGAGGATACAATCAGAGCAGTTCCTGGGGTAGGGCTTTCCAGCTCAAGTCCCTGAAATCCCAGGGAGAAAAATCCCAGGGAAAGACTGTGAACGTCACCCCAATGTGCATACGGTAACCTGAGAGCTGAGGAGGGACAGTCTGCAGGTACTGGGGATGCGTCTCCAACAGCATCTGGAGAGACTGCACAGGGCTTGAAAGGGGACCACGCTGGGATGGTGTGTGTGTGTGTGTGACGGGTACATAAGGGGCGAGCAGTGGGCGTGAGGTGCAGTGGCTCTGCCGTTCTGTAGCACTGGCACAGCTGGATGTTCCCTCTGTGTAATCACGCGAGGCTTTGAAAGTTGTGCTGTTAAAGCATTACAGGCCGTCCGTTCGCCTTGACAGACCACAGATCTCTCATCTGTACCTCTTTCACCAGTTTAAACAGAAGAACACCAAATGCCGGGCCCTCTCTGATGTGCAGTGTGATCTCRCAGAGTACTGCAACGGGACCTCTGCGTCCTGTCCTCCAGACTATTATATTCAGGATGGGCATGAATGTGAGCATGGCACTGGTTACTGCTACAAAGGACGCTGCCAGTCTCCTGACCTGCAGTGCCAGAGACTCTATGGGAAAGGTAACAGAAACAATTTTGTTTTTATTGATACTAATGTCTAGTTCCGGTACATTTTTTAATAATAGTATGCTTGGTGTGATTGCTATGTACTTCTCAGTCTCTATCACTCCATCCATGAAACTCCCCAAGAAGTCTGTACTGAGTTTCAGCCAGCTTTGAAATGAGTAGTGTCGGGGCAGAAAACGACATCTGAGTGTGGTGGACAGCCACCTGCTCTTTTGCATGAAATGCAGAGAAGGAGAATGTAGGAAGTAGGTAGTGTAGAGAAAGACAGAGGAGACTAAATGACAGATTTCCTGTACTTGGGGAGAGTGGAAAGGAATTGGCTGCCAGGAAGAGGAATTAGGCTTACATGAGGATTTCAGGCTGAATTTTGACACACAATCTGTCTTACATAACTCGCTGCCTCCTCAGAGCTGAGAATGAGCCAGAAAAATATCCAGATATTGTTGTGGAAGGTCTTTTGGACTTTTAAGGTAATTCCATTTGTCCATGAGGCCCATCTCACAATTTGAGTGTAAGCAACTAGAGATGGAGTAGGAATGCAGGCTAAGTATTACTCTGACAAAGATCAGAATTTATAAATGTTAAAGGCAACAGAAGTATGTCATTCTGTATTACCTTCTGGTATAATCAATATTGTTACTAAACTTCCAGGTGCAAAAAATGCTCCTTTGGCGTGTTATGAAGAAGTCAACAGTCAACAAGATAGATTTGGACACTGTGGAAATCACCCGAAAGATGGGTATCAGGCCTGTTCTTGGCTGTATGTTTCAAGGAATGGAAAACATTTTACTGGGAATAYGTATTTAATGTGTGCTTACCTTTACTGAAGATGCAAATATTTAGAATTTGTTGGGAGGTTTCCTTCTCTATAGGGTTTTCTTTTGCGGGACTGCATTTTCTTCCTGCATTAGCCTTAGCCATTCTTAGAGAAATTATTTTAATAAATTGGGCTTTCCCCGAAGCAGATAATGCTGGTGTGATGAGGAACAGGTTCTATGTAAGGGACATTCAGTGTTTCCCACTGGGCATGACAAATATGAGAAGCCTCACACGCTTGCTCTTCTTCCTGATGAGCGCACACTTCTTACAGTCTGATGAGTATGGAAGGTGCTGGAGGCTGTTGATAGAATACATGAGAAGCAATTTCATGAAACACCTGACAGTAATCATTTAATGTCCTTTTAGAACAGCTTCTTTCCTATCAAGGATCCAGCTCTCTGGAAACATAATTTGCTTGTGATTTTTTTTCTTATTCAAATCTCCCTTCCCAAGTTGTGTGCTTCAACTTCTCCAGCATTCTGATCAATCAGATGCTGTGCCCACACTTTTAATCTATTGTGCCAATCGATTCTTTTAGGAATCTAGGATGTGGAAAGTTAATATGTACATACCCGAATCGTATTCCATTCACGCAAATTAAAGGCGCCGTGATTTATGCTCAAGTGCAAGAACATTTGTGTGTGTCTTTTGATTATATGCGCGGACCCACAGTGCCAGATCCTCTTCTGGTTAAAGAAGGCACAAAATGTGATTCAGGAAAGGTAAGAAATATTTCCCAAGCACTTGAAAGCGGCATATATTTAAATAAACCACAAGTGTAACAGTTCTAGAAATAGTTGTCATTTGGCAGTGTAGTTTAAAGGTATCCTGTACTTATGTTTTTGTTAATTATTACCTGTGCTTATTTACTTATTGAGCATTCTTTAGACCTAGGATTCTGTTTAAGAGTCATGGCTAGTGTGATAAAGAATGATGAAAAAGCACTCAGATGGATATTTTTCCTTTGGGATTTTTAGGTTTGTCTGAATGGCACTTGCCATCCACATTCAGTCTTGAAGTATGATTGCAATCCACAGAAAAAATGCTTCGGACACGGAGTAAGTAACAATAATGTCACTGATACAGTGCTACTGTTTTGACTAATATTGCTGAAGAAGATAGAGAGTGTCTTTTCCAGTTTCCACTGTGACTTGTCTGTGAATTGGCCAGAAAGTTGTTCTAGGCTGATACTTGATCTCCAAAATTGTCGTGCAATAATGAGTTATGGTGGGAGAAATTAAGTAATACTTCCTAATTTACTTTCAGTCCTAAGACCAAAAATAAATGAGATAAAGGAGTGTGGATTATTTGCTTGTCTAGATTAGCAGAAAGCTGAAAAAGGATATCTAAAAAGGATGGAACTGCATATAACTGAACTAATGTTGGAAATAATGAGCATAGTTGTGGAAGATGAGAGGCAGCATGGGGTATAGCAGACTGGGAACACAGAAAGTTCAATCAGTTGTCACAAACATCAGCRTTGAGTAGTGCTTGCAGCCTGGTTTTAACTGCAGCTGTGGGAGTCTGTATAAGAGRGAAGAGGGTGGTAGGAAAACAATAATCCTAGTGATGACTTACTAGTAGTCCTCATGTTTTTATAAACTGTGAATGTTTTGTTTCCACCCTGATATTTGCAGGTGTGTAATAATAAGAAGGTTTGCCATTGTTTTCCGGGCTGGAAACCTCCAAACTGCAARGTTCAAGGATCTCCTTCGGGCGGCAGCGTCAGCAGTGGGCCACGGATGCTGGATGCTGGTGAGTACCCCGAGCTGGGGCTTTGGATCCCTGATGCTTTTACTGGGTACAACAGCAGCTCCCACCATCCTGGAAACAGCYTCACAGAAAAATCTCACAACTAAGAAGGCTGCCCTTGCCATTGCCTTGAGCTGTGTGTTTGTTTTTTTCCCTAGATCTTATCTCAAAAAGCTCCTCCAACGACACACTGAAAACCTGGCTACTGCTCAGCTTCTGTCTCTTCCTCCCTGTTGTTGTTGGTGGCACTGTCCTGATCCTGAAGTGGAAGCAGCTGAACAGATTCTGTGAGAGGAAGGGATTGCAAACTAACGGGTAAATTAATTTTACTTCCTAGTGTAAATCCTTCTTTCTGAGTCTGGGAGATGGTCAGGGATTTCTGGGAGCAGTGAATTCCCGAACAAGCYCATGTGAATGGGATTTACATACTGGGAGCAGCAGGGAATGCAGCACTTCAGAAACAATGTGGTTTGTAAACAGTGGGAACTGTTTGTGGCTCATCAAAGGAGGAGACTAACCAACAACAGACTTGCAGAATATACAAATGTAGCAGAAGCAAAACTAACAAAGTGGATTTCATGACAGCAAGCTTGATGTCTGTAWGAACAAGCTAGAGGAAATTGGTTTTCCACTTGCTAATTTCTGGGAAAAGCAAACTTTAGAAGGGCAAAAGGAGGATACAGGAAAAGCCACAGGTCTCAGTAAAGATACAGAAAGCTGGAAGGCAATACAATCTGTCCAAACGTGGAGGAAAAGAGCACGTGGGAGACAGYGTGGGGTCGCTGAAAGAACGAAGGGAAAGCATGAGTTTAGCATACAGGTTTGGAAAGAATGCCTGCTGGGTAACGCCAGGACTCTTGAGGGTTCTTCTACCCTGCCAGAAATAGCATGTCTTTCTCTAAGCTGTGGGTGCAGAGATGTGCAGTACGATAGCCTGTGCACCATTTACTTGGAGAAGTGAAGTAATACAGAAACAGTACCACATGCTCCAAGAAGGGGACCTGCTGTTAGCTCTCCCCTGGCTGTCCCCCGAAGTGCCTCCCTTGGCCAGATTCCTTGCTGTAAAAAAGCATGGTCAGGATGCATCACACTGCCTTCCTTCTGTCCCCATTTCCACACAACGCCATGGGGCACAGGGTTTTGCTGTTGAGAGAGTGTGTTTGCCTCTCCTCTGTGGTGCTTACTTGTGCACCATAGCATGGGGCATCCCTGATGGACCTTGCTCTTCCCAAAGAATTGGGCCTCTTGTCGGGCTTGCACATGTGTGCTGAGGAGCGTGTGGGCAGAGATGTCAGGGAAGCCGTGCAGCAGCTGGAAGAGAAGYGAGCGCTTTCTCTGGGACGGAGTCCATCCTCCACTGGGGGATATCTCACACCATGGGACTGGCCTGACTCTGGCACTAGCTATGAAATCATGCTCCTTCCACCTGCCTCTAACTCTCCTTCGTCCAACACTAGGTCAGAAGATGGCAGCCTGTCCAGCTACGAGAGGTGAGACCCCACGCTGAGACTCTCCCTGCCCTGGTAAAGGCAGGCTGGCTCGGAGCAGAGCTGTGCCGCGCGGTGCCGAGACGCGTTCGGTCGGGTTTTGCTGAGCCGTGCGGTCTGGCGGTGCTTACGCAGAGCCAAAGCCACGCTCGGTCAGGCTGCTCTGTGTCGAGCCAAGCCGTGCTGGGCTGGACCGAGCTGGGCTGTGCCGGCTCTGGCCGTGCCAGGCCAAGCTGCGATGTGCTGCCGTCCGGCCGTGCGGGCTGGGCAGAGTGGGGCCGAGCCGGGCCAAGCCGGGCCGCCCGGCTCACGGCGCCGCCCTGTCCCTCCTGCCGCAGCTCCGCCGCCGAGGAGGGCAGCGCCGCTACCGAGGAGTCGGGGCCGGAGCCGGAGGCGGAGCCGGGGCCGGGGC
>NW_028186624.1:218546-239850 GCF_003343005.1 Rhea americana | reverse complement strand
CCGCCGCTGACGCTGCTCTCTGTGCTCCCCGCGGCAGCGCGCCCGGGCCTACGTCGTCCCCATCGAGGGGACCCCCCGCACCATCCTCCTGCGGCAGCAGTAAGTGAGGCCTCGGTGGGGCAGGCCGGGAGGGGGCTGTGCGGCCCCTCACCTAATGGGGACGGGACGGGGACAGGGTCGAGCCCAGCTGCACGGGGCCCGTGCTTCGCAGTGCGTCGAAGGGCTCCTTCAGGCCCGCAGCTGCGTGACCCGGGGGCTGCCCTAGGGAAGGCTTYTGGGGGGCCGGGGAGGCAGGAGCTGCAGGGGACGGGGTGCGCATAGTGATCCCCGAGGGGCGCAGGAGGCTGGAGAAAGAGCGCAGAGTCATTGCTCTAGAAAAAAGAAGTGTAGCTGCCTCTTGCAGCATCCGCAACGTGCAGGGGTAACATCAGAATTCAAAGTTTGTCTCTTTTGTGGGTAGAGTGTTTTTGCCCAACGATCTCAGGATTTATACTGATGGCCGAGGGGGAATTGTGAAGTCCGAACTTGTGCRTATCAAGGTAATAACTGTTTACTGTCTGCTGTACCTTCATTAGTCAGAGAAAACAGGTGATTTAAGTAGTGCTTCTGAAAAAACGTACTTGTTAAAAGCTAAGATTGGCTTCTGTTGGAATATTCTACACACTTTGTATTCATCTCTGACACTTCACTAGCAGGAACTTTCTCAAGGGAACCAAAACTTGCCCTGAGAATTTCAGGTAACGAAAGCAGTAGTGTTCAAATGCAGAAGTGGTTGATACTGCTCTGCCTGGCTGACAGCAGCGTGTCTGGGATGCTCTGCCTGTGAAAGCAGGTTTGTCTGCTCACTACCGGGCAGATGGGGCTCACGTTTCATGGATGCTTCCATCCAAGCAGTGATTCTCCCAATAGCAAGACAAGTGTAGGAGGTGGTCATTTCTGGAGATGAGCTCGCCCAGGTCTGGAAATCGGCTGGGTTGGTATGCCAGCCTGTTCTGTGAGGGAAGACATTCATACATGCCTAGTGCAGGGCCACACTGCCACAGCAACCAAGGCTGTTACCAGCCATTACACCATCGATCTTTGTCCTTTTCAGCGTGATTGCTTCTATGAAGGCTATGTGGAAGGTTTCCCGGGTTCCCTCGTGGCACTTAGCACCTGCTCTGGACTGAGGTAAATCTGTTGCTTGTGCGTGTGGGACAAGCATTAGCCAGAGTGCTGTGTGTTGACAGTGGTGGTTGTCCAAAGGCAGCGAAGGAGCTGTTGCTGCCGCTTTGTGCCTTTGTTTTGCAGTGGGATTCTGCAGCTAGCAAATGCCACCTATGGAATTGAGCCTCTGGACGCTGCACCAGGATATCAGCATCTCATTTATCCAATGAGGAATGAAAATATAGAGAATCAGCTTTTTGTAGAAAACAGCTCCCTTGCCCAGCCTCAGGAGATTTCGCAGAAGCTGAATGCCGGAATGCGAGTGAGTTCAGCATGTAGCAGTTTTGCGTTTTGTTTTCTGTGGAATCAGGCATCAGGTTTATGAGGAAGTGATGCGGACTTGGGAAATCCATAGCCCAAGGATGCCTCACATTGTGAGGTTGCGTGTTGTTTCTGGACATTTGAATAAAGCTGCTAGTGTAGCACCTAGGGATATTCAGGACATCAGGTGTTTATGTGTTTAGGTGTTTAAGGGACTCTATGTGCTTTCTAATTATGTGGAAGAGACCTTCTTGAGAGAGGAGGGAAGGATATAGCCTTTGCTGGAACTTAGGTGGTACAGAAACATCACGATTGTAAAGTATTAGGAGAGCACTTGRTGTGGCAGTCGGCTGGCGCACATTACTTCTGTGCAGCTAGTTTCCAGAGGTGGTGGTGGTAGAAAAGAGGGAATGCCTGTCTCTGTGGTCTGTTAGAAATTACCATCCTTTTTTGTGGGTCAGGGGCTTTGCCAAAATGTCAGTTGCTACAGATGTGGCCCGATTGCATGGTCAATTGTGTCACGTTGTGATTATTGTATGGAAACATTTCTTATACGACCGTATGTCATATAGATGTAATTGGTTTTGAAGTGCGTAAATTGACAGTAGACCTAAGTGTCTCTTTTGCAGAGTTGCTATAAAGTGAAGAAGTTGTGCACTAATGTGTATGGAGGTTTTTTTGATTTATTGTTTTTTTTCCCTGAAGAATAAGCACGCTGTCACTAGATCCCCTCGTTATCTGGAAGTGCATGCAATTTTGGACAAGGCTTTGGTGAGTCTTTTTGCACTCTTTATGGTAAATTGTTTTCTCTAGTAAAACTGTGTAACAGTGCAGTGGCTTCCRGCAACATTGATGCACAGGGCCTGACAGCCTCTGCGAAATGGCAACTAGCTCCCTTCCTCTTGGGTATGGGTAAGAATATGGCATAGCAGGGACCATAAACAGCACTCACAGAGAGTTCCCCTGCATGCTGAGCGCTTCATCAGGACAGTGTTATGGGCCAAATGCTGTTGCCTCACAGTGATGTGCTCCTATGCTTGTTTCAGTATGACTACATGGGCGCAGACAAGGATGCTGTGACTGACAAGATAGTGCAGCTTTTCAGCTATGTGAACAGTGTAAGTTGCTTGTGGTTGTGTTCTGAATGTAGGTGCTGTGTTGTAGTGGTATGGATCAGGCCACCTAGGCAAAGCAAGCTGGAAGCTAAGGAGCAGCTGCATTCTCTGAACATTAATTCTGTCATTGTGTTTCCAGATGTTCACTCGCCTTAATCTSACAATAGTATTGACTTCCCTGGAGTTTTGGACGGAAAAGAATAAAATCCCTACCACAGGAGATGCTGAGGAGTTACTGCGGAGGTTTTTGCAGTGGAAGAATACGCATCGTGTCTTGCGGCTACAGGACATAACATACTTATTTGTGTAAGARGAGCACAGCTCTATTAGACAGTGCGGGGATGAAAGGGACAGAAAGCTGTCGATGTAATGTACAGCAGCCTGTGTRTGACCCAGAGCTGGTTTTGTTCTGCAGTTACAGGGAGCAGCCCCGTTACGTGGGGGCATCTTCTGCGAGAAGGCTGTGCCTCAAGAACTATGCTGGAGGGGTTGCCTTGGTATGGTACCGTTGAACCTGTCTCTTTGAACCCATAACGTACTCTGGGTTTAGGTGAAGTGTTGACTTTTGCCTAAAGAGGTAAGCCCCACACCTAACTTCACGACTAAGAACCCCCTGGCAGCAGAGGCGGTGCAGCCCTTCGTGGTAGTAACAGAGGGGGTGATTGCAAGATGGGCAGATGCAGAGTGACCTCTGCGCTGTACAACAGAGATAATGTGAGTGAGGAGTGCAGACGAGCCTGCCTCGTGTCATGTGCAGTCCCCTGCTCTGGGCCATGCCTGAGACTGTTTGTGCAGGAACTCTGAAGTGTYGTGGCCTGCTGCGGTGTTTGCCCACAGCTCCCGCCGAGTGCCGTCACGGCTAGATCCTCTGCTCAGAGTTGTCCAAGCAGAGGTCGGGGTCAGAAGCAGTCACAGTCTCTCTAGTTTCTTCCCCCATGATGTGAAGAGCACAAATCCCGATATGGCGGGGCACGTGCTCTGTCCACCTGGCCTGTTTATTGCCAGCTAAGCTCCTGAGAGCCCTAAAGTAGAAAAGGAGAACCCTGTGTCCGGAGGTGACAGAAGTCTTAGGTCTGTCCCTGTGCCATTGTAGTACCGAAGAGCTATGACGCTGGAGACATTTTCGGTGATCCTCGCACAGCTGCTAGGGCTGAGCCTGGGAATAGGCTAYGACAATTCCAGGAGCTGCCACTGCGCGGGAGCCACCTGCCTAATGCAGAGCAATGCAGTGTAAGACTTCTCCAACTCTTGCTGCCCATGTGGTTTGGTGAGGTGTAAGGCCCTGGGAGTGACATAGGGCCAGAAAGCATGTGCTTCTGCTGAGTGTTGTGTGTGGAGGTATAGAGTAACCATCACAGAAACGCTGCCTGCAAGTGGCAGAGCAGGTAAAAGTACAGAAGTGTGCAGAGACCAGCAGGTCCGGATAGTGGCCAGCTTCTGCTGGCGACCCCAGCAGAAAGCCTCTCCCTTTCTGGGGGCACAAGGGGACATGTAGTCCCCAAAATGCAGGTCGTTTTTACAGGAGTGGTTTTCTGTGACTTTCAGACGCTCGACTGGTACAAAAGCCTTCAGCAGCTGCAGCATAAGAGACTTTCAGCATTTTCTCACCACTGGAGAAGGGCAATGTCTTTGGAATAAGCCAATTATGGATATATCATATAAAGCTCCCGTGTGCGGCAATAAAGTGGTGGAGCCAGGAGAGGCTTGTGACTGTGGTTCAGCGGAGGTTAGTTGTCAAGCCTGGGCACAGAAAGAAATAATTAGGCTGTTGGTCTAAGGCGGTAGGAAATACTCAGGAGAGAGGTGTGAACTGCTCCAGTGCTTACACAATGTGCGTGCAGGGCAGAGAGGGCCAGCCAGGGGCCTCGCGGCACCTTACTCAAGCGTGAGCGCTCTGCAGACGCTCAGCCGCAGGTGCAGTTGTGCGTGAGGTGGCCGTTGAAGAGGACATCTATTTGCATTGCTCCTAATGGTGGATGGTGTGAGCTCGTAACAGTTTTAGCRGTAATGACCAGTTGCACCCTCCTTCCCACCTCAGGGAAACAAGCTGAAGGGAGCAGTCCACTTTGACACTGCTGATCTCATTTGGCAACGGGGTGCCTACATAAAATGGGTGAGCAGGTATGTGAGGAGGAACAGCGTGAGTACCCGCGATGGAAAAAGCAGAGGCACGCTTATGCAAAGCTTATGGTTTGCTGACAGTTCATAAGCCAATGCAGAGTCCACAGAGAAAACAGGAGTTAGGAGCAGTACTCTGGGTGCCACAAGAGGGCTTCAGAGGAGTTTGCTGTGCATGGAGCTGGAYGAGTGCTCTGTTGGTAGCTGCCTTTCTGTTCGTAGTGACAGCCTGGATGCAGCCTAGAGTGCACATCTGCAAGTGCTCTCTGCCTCCACGAGCCACTGCAGCCATCCAGGCGGTTCCCCTGTGGCCTTGTAACAAGGAGAACATCTTCCTCAAGTACTGTGCAGTTGTGAGGACTGAACAGGGTGCCTTGCCAGTGGAGCTGCTTTGTAGCTCCCTCACGTGCATGGTCAGTTGGTGGCAGCAGGAATGTCTTGGACATGGCTCCCCTCAGGAGGATGCTCATGATTTTGGTTGCTCCTGGGAAGAGTGGCAAAGCTGCCTCTGTTGTTATCTCCTCATCTGTGAAGGGATAGGTAGCTAATGTAAAGCTAAATCTGTTAGGTAATCTCTGCTGTTAACTTTAAGGAATGTCAGCATGATCAGTGCTGTACAGTTGGATGCAAAACTAAGAAAGGGGTCGAATGCCTGTCTGGACCATGCTGCTGGAGATGCCAGGTAAGCTGCATATCGGGAACAGTCACCTTGCATTCCCTGAAAATGGTCCCCAGGCAGGCATCACTAGCTTGCAAACCTCTCTGGAAGAATGTACAAAATRGACTTGGTAGGTAAAATGGTGGCTGTCTTTCCACCCAAAAGTACCACTTATAGCTCTTATGAGAAGAGTCTGAGAGATTGTAGTAAACAAAGTTGCCTGAAGCACTATTGCCAACAAAGAACCTGTGTCTCAGGATGGTGTTTGTAGGGAGCAGAGATTTTGTTCTCTTTCCAAGTACTCTCAGTCAGACAAGAGAGCAAGTAGACCCCTCCACATACAAGGCTTGCAGCAT
Source organism: Rhea americana (assembly GCF_003343005.1). Lineage (NCBI taxonomy): Eukaryota > Metazoa > Chordata > Aves > Rheiformes > Rheidae > Rhea > Rhea americana. The sequence goes on along the minus strand of NW_028186624.1, from coordinate 234,136 downwards.
TTTCCCCGTTTTGCCTTCCAACCTGGGTRACATGGGCTATACCAAGCCATTGGACTCCTTTCAATGATGGTCTGCCATCTCACGAAAAAATGTGTGCCTGGCCCCGAAAGCGTCCAAAGCTGCCTGGAAAGGATCAGGCCACAGCTGAGGGACGTGTGATGGCAGTGTGGTGGGARGGGGACTTGCGGGCCTTTCAGACCGGAGGGCTGGGACGAAGGAGCAGAAAGCTGACCAAGAGCCTTGCGTCATGTCAGAGTATCTAGATACCAACTGGCCTCTGATGTGTAAGATTCCTGGGGGACTGCAACCGGAGGCATGGCTCCTAAGTGAGTGCACCTTTGGTCTTGCCAAGTAGCAGTAGTGTCAGAAGTGAGTGGAGACAATATTCTTCTCACTCAGGGAGATCCACTCTGCTTTTTGGAAGGTATCTACTCTAAACTGTRTATGGAAAGGCAGCCAGTGATAGCGTTTGTGAAGAGGTGGCAGATCTTTTTTCTGGWGGCTGATGTAATGCCTGAGAATATCAAACACCATGGTATGTCTGAAATCTCTTTCCCAAAAGTTTGGATTTCAGCCAGCGGGGAATTCTATGGTGGAAACACCATAATTCAGCAGGTGTGAAGGTGAGACAGTKTGCTGAAGAGTATCAATGTCTTTGAGAAATTATTGACAAAAGAATCAAGGCTTTGTTAGGTGGTGCTCCTGATGCTGTGTAGCTGGTCRAAGGTAACAGGATGAGAGAAGTCACAGATCACATCCAAGTGTTATTCTTTTGGAGGGGTCAGTGTGGTTTGTGGTGAACTTGGAAACATTACTGGCGATTTTCCCTAAATCTAGGCTTATCTGGAAAGCCAGGACTTGCTTTTTGCCTCGTAACAAGTTTTAATCTTTTGCCTGTGCATGTTGGTACTAAGCGTAGCTCCTCTTGTTCTCTCTTTCCCCTAGTTTCTGAAGAGAGGTACGTTATGCAGAACCAGCCCTGAGGATGAGTGCGAACTGAAAGAGTATTGCAACGGTACCTCTGGGCAGTGCACACCGAACTTTTGGGTCATGGACGGGCACCCCTGCAACAAGAGGAGCGCCTTTTGTTACAAAGGAGTTTGCCAGATGGCCGACAAGCAGTGTCAGAAGATCTTCGGGAAAGGTAGCAGTGACAAAGGGTCATGGGGGGATGAGCCTGGGGTGGGGAGGGTGCTTTTCATGCACACTCAAGGTCTTGCATGAAATCACTGCTTTGGGATAGCCTGGTCGTGATGGAAGCCTGACCCATGCCTGTGCAAGAAGGAAAAGGAGGCATGGAGGGAAGCAGGCGTTGTGAAGGCTGTCCGAAGAGGAGTGTGGATGGAAAGAGTGAGAGTGACAGAAAAGGGGAGGTGAAGAAGGCTGCCAGGGCCAAAAGAGTGACTGAGAGAGAGATAGTAGGGGGCATGTCGTGCAGCCTATAAGCAAGGTAGCATCTGCTGTGGCTTTGCAATCGGTGGCTTGTGGCAGTTCCTGTGCTGGTTTGCCAGGTCACGGTGGGGAAGGAGGGGGGCACAGCTCAGCAGTCGGTCCAAAGCGTCCTACAAAGACAGGTGAGGGTGACCAACAGCCGGCTCTCAGTACACACGTTCTCACTTGGAACGCCTCCCAGAAACTGCTGGTCTGGGAGATGCACTGTGTCTGGGGCAAGATTTAGCACTTTTCAGTGGTGCCAACCCACACCAACAGGACCACGCTGGTGGTCTGGTTTTGCTTAAGACCCTGTCACCAGGGTGCCAGGCACCTGGAATAATGTCTGATARGGAGCGTACACCTCGCAAGCACAGGGTGAAATGTGCATGCAATTGTTCATAGTGCAGGTGGTGTTGGGAGCACTGTGTAAAGGAAAGACCTGGATGTAGTACAAATACCTGGCTTAGATGCACAGGTTGTGACTGCCTGGCAGTGCATGTCTCTCTGTCTGGCAAGGCAAAACCATGTCGAGGAGCATGGGGAGCAGATGGCCCTGTTTTCTCAGATGAGAATCCTAGCAATGTCCCAAAAAACCTCACAGCTGTGTTGGGGGAAGCCTGGATTTTTCTGAACTGCAGCGAAGYCTCTGTGCATGCTCCAGTGAGGATGTGAAGGAAGCAGAATAATGTATAGGAGCAGTTTGTACTGAGCAGGGATGTGAAAGCTGTAATCTCCAGGTTCGCACACAGCCACGCTCCCAAAGGCTTGGGAGAGAACAGAGTGACTGGCTGAGGTGCCAGTGTCTCATGTGGCCCACGTCATTGCTCGCCATGCTTGCATGGAGAAACCTTGGACAGACCGTAAGTGACAACATGTGTTCACAGGTGCCAGAAATGGGCCCTTGGCCTGTTACGAAGAAATTAATGGTCAAAGGGACAGAATGGGACACTGTGGCTCYGATGGGAGTGGTTACCGGAGTTGCGCATGGAAGTAAGTCATGAAGGAGCAGTCTGCCACGGAGCAGGAAACTTTGTACAGAGTTTTGTAGCAGAGGTCTTTTCTGAACTGTGCCGCTTSGTTGAGGAGGAGCGAAGCGTGCTCTCCTGGTGGCAGAGGAGTGGGAACTGTTGATTCTCTGCTTGTGTGTGTTTGGGCCGGTGACKGCTGGGAGGGGAATGGAAGGTGACCATGCTGAGCTGTCCCAGGCAAGGGCTGTGAGGCAGACAWGAGAGAGAGGCCTATAGGGGACCGAAGCATGAGCAGGAAATCCTCGTGTTGGGGAGCGTTTGTATGGCGGGCTGCTCTGAATGAGCTTGCTTGGTGTCAGCGAGTTGTGCGGTGAGGCATGGGAAGGGCTCTGGGGAGGACCAGCGGCCTCAGGAATGGCCTCTTGATGCATTTCTAGGGATCTCCGATGTGGGAAGCTCATTTGTGAATATCCAGGTCATAAGCCATTTACTAAGGAGAAAGCAGCAGTCATTTATGCACGGGTGCAGAATTCGTTGTGTGTGACATTAGAYTACATGAAGTCTCCCACGGAGAAGGACCCGATGCTGGTGAACGACGGCACTGTCTGCGATGACCACATGGTGAGCGCTCATCAGAAATGCCGGTGAGGGCTCTGCCATGGTTGTGGCGTGCGAGCCCTGAGGGCGGCCACATTTCCAATCGGCGCTCTTCTGAACGAGTGAGGATTGTCGTGTGGGTGGACTTGTCATCAGACAGGGACTGGATCAAAGCTTGCCACTCTGGGCTGGGCTCCCAGAAGCTCTGTGGCTCTCCAGAACAAGTTGGTGCTTATAACTATCTCATGCTGTCTGCTGATCAGGACTTGCCTGTGTTTGGGTTCCAGATCTGCATGAACCAGAAGTGTGTGCCTGCTACCGTCTTGAACTACAAGTGTGAAATAAAGACGAAATGCCACAATCGCGGCGTAAGTAATGATGCCTTCTGCTCCTGTTTGCGGGCCATGGGAACTGCCCGAGCCCTCCCTCGCAAAAGCAGCATATCATGTCTGGAGAGAGAAGGTGGGGGAGGTGGGCACTTGGCAGGGGAAGTCCCGGTGTCTTTCCTGAGTCTGTGTTTGTAGTGGCTATAGAACAAATCTCTTTATAGGTGTGGGAGAACTGGCAGGCCAGCAGGCTCAGCTTTCTGCCCCCGCAAATTAGAAAGCASCTCGGTCTCTCTGGAGGCCAGGCCAAAATGCCAAAGACGGACAGAAGGCAATGCCCCCTCAGGGAGAGTATACCTGTCTGTGACTTTGACAGGGTGAAATCAYCTTGGTCATAGCATCTCAGCATTTTCACTCGCTCCCACTCTCCCATCATGGGAAGTGGCYGCGGGACTGGGTGGCCAAGGGCCCTGTCTACAAATAGGTCTTTGTGTCTGTGCATGCGAACCTYGGGCAAGTTGCATATCCAAAAGCTTTGCCTCACACTGCTTGCCATGATGTCTATGCCAAGTGTTCAGAATATGTGCARAGCTGGTGGTGACCTCTCATAGCTAACTGTTGTGCATTTCTCTGCCTGCCTGAAACTCAGGTATGCAATAACAAAGGGCACTGTCATTGCCATCCCGGTTGGAAGCCACCCACCTGCCAAGAGAAAGCAAGCACGATGGGAGGAAGCACCGAGAGCCTGTTCAGAGGTGGTAAGGAGCAAGGATGGCTACTGCTGTTGGTTCTTTTTCTATTGGGAAGAAGCTGCACTTTGCTTGGAGTGAAGGGAGGGAAAAGCAGTGTGTACTCTGGATTAGGTGTGGGTTAAAAATGCAAGTGMAAATCTTGGGGCCGTCAGTGTGACAGGATCCTGTAGCCAAGGAGTGGGCCTGCAGCAGCTGCAGGAGAGCCATGAGCACTGGGAATGGGGCATCTCAAGTGTGTGTGTGTGTCTGTCTGTCTCAGGTGTCTGAAGAAGTAAGTAGAGGCTGTATCCTCGTGTGACACATAGCTACAGGTCTGCATGTTCCCGTGTGTGTATATACACACACATGTATATGTGTGTACATGTATATCTATATGTAAAAATATGTATATATACAATTATATTTATACACACACACACAAAGAGAGAGAGGGAGGGAGACGGAGAGATGTACAGCTGTGCTACTTTGCCAGCCCATGTAGATGAGCATTGTTGTTCCAAGAACTCTGCTTTATGTGGTAAAGGAGGTAATTTCTATCCTGTATTTAGATGATGCGGTCATCCCAAGCAAGAATGTGCTGAGGAACTGGCTCCTTATAAGTTTCTGCCTCTTTCTGCCCATCCTCATCGGGGCTGCTGCACTGGTAATAAGGCGAAGCGAATGGTGCGAMTGCCACACTCCAGAGGAGTTGCCACGAGACGAGTAAGTAAGTGTATCACACAGGGTTCGTAAATAGCCTGGCTCACGGAAGGGTGTGACACAGGTAGTGTGTCTGTGCGTAGGAGGCTCCGGCTGTCCAGTGTGGAGGAGGATGCTGTGTAGGTAGCTTTTTATGTTGGGGAGATTGAGGAGGGGAGAGCAGGGGAGAGCCAGTGTGGAAATCTGAGGCAGTGAGGGTGCTGTGAGAGGCGTAGGCACTGTAGCATAGCAAAGGGGACTCCYGGAAGAGGGTGCTGACCAAATGCATGCCCAGCACTAGGTGGCTAGAGCTGTAGGGAAGGCCAAGCAGTGCTCATAGAGTATGGATGGTGCTGAGAAAGGCGGTGGAACATGCCAAAGGGAGTATTTTGGGCTTTATGGCTGTGACACTTACAGGAATGCTTCTGCTCCTTGCACTATAGGTGTGTAGAGGTGGATTCTGCCAATGAGCAAAGGTATGTGTCCAATTTGTAATAGCATAGCCTCCTAAGAAGTCAGTGTTATATAGCTTTGCCCAGCTCATGGTGTGTCCCATCCTGAGCTGGTGCCTGCCCAAAGAGGGCCTTGTGGTTAGTTAGGTAGACTTAGATTTGGGGGGGGGGTTGAGAGGTGGTGGTGGGGTTTGAGGGGGCAGTTTTCATGCTGTGATACTGCTTTGGGGGAGGTGTTTGTGGAATGTGTTGTGATGTGTGTATGAAGGTAGCCTAGGTAGCAGGATGGAGAAGGTCGTGGAGCCCTGGTGACGATAGTGGAGTGGTTSTTTGTTCTGAAAATGTTACAGCTCTTTGGGAGTAGTGGTGCTTGCAGAGGGATCTGGAACGGTGGGATGTCTGAGTGAGTAAGCAATTAAGTGGGGCTACAGGAGGGCCAGAGCGTTGCCTCAGCAGAGGGAAAGCAGACCAGCAGTACGTGCTGCCCGATCAGCATAGCGATGTGTGGCTGCACATTGCAGAGGAGCGGGAGTTTGCACTGGCACTTGGTGTGGGAGAGGGCAGGGAAGTGGTGACGGGGCTGTGGCCGTGCATGGGGTGACTGAGAAGGAGTGTTGTGGCWCTGGGTGCCAGCACGCTGGGATTTTTTTGGTAGGCTGCATGCTAGCTGGATGTGGGAAGAGCAGTCCAGGACCTGAGGTATGGAGTAACGACCCTTGCAGAARTGTCTGGCTGGAGTCTGCCCATAGCTAGAGTGGGTCTGGCACTGGAGCAGCTGTGTGTCTGGGGCCAGTAGCAGGACACTTACCTGGGTGAAGCAGACGGAGAGCTGGCAGTGCCAGCCCTTTCTGGGAATGAGGTGAGGTGTGTGCAGCTATAGGGTGGCCCTGTGTGTCTGGAGGGCAGCTGCAGTGTGCGCAATGTGCAKTGGAGCCTTAGTGGGTCCTCAGGGTTGAAGGATCTGTTGGGGCTGTGCTGAAGGGGCCTGGCAGCTAACAGGAGTCTTGCCTTTTTGTATTTTTCTGCAGCATGTAATGAAGAAGCAGGGCTGCACAAGGTGATTGGTCAYGTGAAGCCTGGATGTTTTCTGCATTGCTCCCAAAAGGAAGAGAGTGAGTGGGACACACTGTGTTTGAGAAGTGTCCTGCTGGGCCAGGTCTGARGCATGGAAGCTAACAGCCACGTGACCTCAGAGGACTGTGGCAGTCTGCTGAAGAGCTTGCTGTAAGTGCCCATAGCTTGTGTTTGGTTCAATAAAAGGTGTTAATGACATCTGAGTCCTGTGATCCTTCTGGAGTGTGCCATCAGAAGAGCCTGCGGGTACCAGCATGGACTACAGCCTCCTGGTGTCTGCTGCACATGGTCTAGGAGAGCTCAGTGCTYTCAGAGGGGATATGATGGGAAGAGCACTGGTCTTGTGCTCTGGTGGCCCTGAACAGGGGTGTCTGGGGCAGAGCTAGCCAGAAGGAGACAAGTGTGTGGCAGCATCACTCCAAGCTGAACAGGGGGTATGTACTGGCAGGGATGTGTGTGAGGCACTGTGCTTGGTGGAGTAGATGGTCTGTGCTGGTGAGAAGGGGAGTGGGTCTGTCCCYGTAGGTGTGCTGTGATGGCAGCTGAGCCTATGTCTGCTTTGTCACAGTGGAGCAACACCTTAGATGGTGAGGCCTCTAATAGGCAGAGGAGGCTCCTAGTGAAGATATGCAGGACTTAGTCATCAGAGCCTGCCCCCAGGAGCTGTGATGGGCAGAGACAGTTCGTGGGGCCAGGGCCCACCACTCTGCCCAAGCACCAGCAGCCCCTCTTCTCCTCCAGGTAAGGCTCCCTGGGCCAGGAGGCTGTCAGCCCCATCAGGGCTGGGGGCCTCCACTGCAAGCCCGAGGGCTCTGGCCTCAGCACCAAGGGGCTGTTGGGCCCAGCACCCTCCACAGCTAAGAGCCCTGCCTGGCTCTTCCCAGACCTCCACAACTGGGGGGGGCCCTGCAGAGCAGCAGCCTGACTCCCTAGGAGGCATCACCACACATAGGCCTTGCTTGTGTGCTGATGTCTCCTAGTAGTGAGTCAGGCTGCTGCTCTGTCTCTGCAGGCCCCCCCCAGTTGTGGAGGTCTGGGAAGAGCCAGGCAGGGCTCTTAGCTGTGGAGGGTGCTGGGCCCAACAGCCTCTTGGTGCTGAGGCCAGAGCCCTCGGGCTTGCAGTGAAGGCCCCCAGCCCTGATGGGGCTGACAGCCTCCTGGCCCAGGGAGCCTTACCTGGAGGAGAAGAGGGGCCSCTGGGGCCAGGGCAAGCCCAGGAGGGCTGCTGGTGCTTGGGCAGAGTGGTGGGCCCTGGCCCGCTCTCTGCTCCCGCGAACTGCCTCGCTAACTGCCGTGTTTGCTGGTCCCTYGGTCGCTGCGCTCCCTGCGGTCGCTTGAGCATGCCCTGTTTTGAACTTCCTGTCTCCGCCTCTCCCTGGAAGCCTCCAATCATGGCCATTGGCCCCCAGCCCCATCTAGCACTGGGCTCTCCTCCCCCCACACCTGGCCACCACCTCCACGGCCCCATCTCCATCAGGGGAGACGGGGCCAAGAGGCCTATCGTTGGCCCCGTCTCCATTGATGGAGATGGGGCCAGGAGCCCCATTGGCCAGGATGCCCCCAGGCCTCCAGCACACCCCCCCCCCCCCCCAGGGTGCCACTTACCCACTCTGTCTCCTCCCTGCCAAGGCTCCCCAGGACCTCTGAGCTGCTTCAGCCAGCATGCTGCCGCTGCCTCTTCCTCTGCAGCACTCACCCACATAGACCTGTCCAAGGCACATAGCCTGCAGACCCGGCCTGCACTGCCTATTCCTGCAGGCTGCCCCTCTTCCCATGCCAGCACCATGCAGGACATATATAGCTAGCTATCTAGTCATCTACCAGTCTGTCTTTCTTTCTTTCTTTCTTTCTTTCTATCCATCTACCAGTAGAGAACTGAACTGTACTGTACTCTACTTCACTCCTTTCACCTCCTCTCCTCTCCTCTCCTCTCCACCCCAGCCCCTGCACCCAGACACCACTCACCCTACCCTGTCCCTCTCACGCCACCTCCTGCTACTCTCAGCATCTCCACCCCACTCTAGACCACTCTCTTCTACACTCTGCTCCCTGCTGCACCCCACTCTATACACCACAGCAACCACCTCTGCACTCCACATACCTCCCCAGGCCTGCACTCTGCTCCTCCAAGGCCATGCAGGCCTCCACCCTGTCCTAGCAACCCCACCTTCCCTACTAACCTSCACAGCCTGCCTCTCCACAGTCCCCTCGAGCACAGCCTCGACACATGAGGCCCTCTGCTGACACCAACCTGTGCATCCTGGTTCGCCACCAGACCCTGACATCTCCAACACCTGCACAGGCACAACCATAGGTAACAGACCCACTYACCTGCACAGCCCAGGGGGAACAGGGACACCTCCAGGACCTGTTACTGCACCAAACATAGAGCCCGAGAGGTGCCAAGGCAGACAGCACTGGCCATGTCCTGCAAAAGAGAGCCTGCCCAAACTCCATGGCACATCTCCGATTCCTCCTCTGGTCACCTTCTCCAGACCTTGTTCCTCCCAGCTCCTCAGAGAGGCTCTGTCCACACACACTTCCACCAGACAGAGCCCAGGAGGCACCCAGGCTGACAGAGAGCACTGGCCATGGCCTGCAAGAGAGAGCAGATGCCACAGCACACCTYCAACTTCCTCCCTGGGCACCGTATCCACATCTTGCTCCTCTGAGAGGCTCCAGGCATGCACAACTTCTTCCCATCCTGAATCCAGTTTTCCTGCAGAAAGCACAGCATCATCACAGAGGGCTCCCACAACTCAAGACTGACTTCATAAACTCACTCCATCCTCCCCAAAACAGCAGGGATCCTGAGAAATGGGCACCCAGAAACCTGATCGTTGTGGCAATAGCCCAGGAATATCAAGGCAGCTGCAGTACTAGCAACTGCAACCCACCCTCAGCAGACCTAACATATCTCCTGTGCAACACACACAAAAATACATGCAAATATACACACACACACACACATTTACATACACACATATATACAAGGTATTGCTACAAATACATACACATATATACATACCTACATGCTTACCACCCACTGCAGGACCATCTCCAACATCATGTGTGCTTCAGGAGCACGAGAGCTGGCACTCAGCACGCCACACTGCTCGAGAGGCTTTTGGGCGCTGCACTGCTTTACAAGGGCCAGGAGCTCCAGGGCTCTCGGCTGCACAACCGCTAAGACCCGCCTTGAGACCACCTAGGAAATTGCCTGCCCACACTCAGCTTGCCAGGCAGAAGTTTTCTTGATCTTGCTGGCTGCTGCACACCTAGCTCTGACCTCTCCTGCATCTGCGGAGAGAAATTAAACCCTCCTTGGCAAAAGAGAAGGAAAGGAACCCACCTGCTTGCCTCTGGGCTGCCTTTCCTCCCACGGCTGCAGGGTGAGGGCTGCCACAGAGGGATGCTGGCACCTGGCTGCTCTGCCATCGCAGCACGCTCCTGCCCGGGGCTGCTCTCCAGGGCGCTGCCGCTCTGCGGCCCGGCAARCACCGCCACAGCTTCCTCTCCTCCTGCATGTCACCCCCGGTCTGCACGTACGGGGCGGAACGAGCTTCTCCAYCAGGTATCCGGGCGCTTCTCCCTCCAGGGTGCCCAGCAGTTGTGCACTGCAAGCCACCAGCACAGCAAACCGCACCCAGATCACCCCACGTGCACAGCAACCTGCTCCCGTTGCACCTGCAGCCTGCCCCGAGCGCTGGCGGCACCTTCCTGCGCCCTCTCGGCGCTCCTGGGCCTGCCGCCCGTCCGTCCGTGCCGGCTGCAGGACGCAGGAGCCTCGCGGGGCGGCAGAGCGCGAGGCTTCGCCGCAAACCGGCCCGTCGAATCCCACCCGCTGGTCCAGCTCCTCCTCCGCTCAGAGTTTCTCAGTCCTGCGGAGCAACAGAGAGAGAGATTTTAATGCTATGTTTTTCTTTCTGATGCTCTGCTCTGCTGGTGACTAAAGGCCCATGGACATAGAGTAAGTGCAACGGTACGGCGATGGGGGACCAGGACGGGCCAGGGTGCTCTGTCCCGCCCCGTCCCACGCCACGCAGGGCAAAGCGCCCTCAGACACCACACAACGCCTGCACTGTTGCACCCGAGCTCTCCCGTTTGGCACGGCCACCGGCCGCGGCGGGGAGACCGACCGCCGGGAGCAGGCACCACCCTGCGATGTGCAGCAGCTCKCCCGGGCCGTGGCTCCCATTGCGCTACTCGGGCTGCGCCGGGCACCTTATCGGTGCACAAATCAGCAGCACCTTATGCAAGCACAGGGCTGAGGGCACGGTCTGACGGTGCACGGTCTGACGGTGCGCGTCCCTGGCGGAGCACCGCGGGAGGAGCCCGGGGGAACCGCGCGGCTGCAGCACCCGGGGCGCTCGGTGCCGCGGCCCGGAGCTGCCCAGCCGCGCGAGAGGGGTTTCTGCAGCGGGATGCAGCTCGCAGACCCCCGCCGGAGCGAGCCTCCCTCAGCCGCCTCCGTAGGTGGAGGCCGACGGAGACAGAGATTAATGTTTGCCCGGCGGATAACGACTTATCAGCAACCTTTACTCGTGTTTGCTCGACCCCCGGCCGCGGGGCAGCGCGGGCGGCGCTCCCCCAGGACAAGGTTCGGCCCCGCGCYGGCCCCGCTCGCTGGCTCAGCACATACCGGGCACTGCAGGGAGCGGGCAGCGCCGTGCTCCTCTGATCCCGATCCCGATCCTGCTCCACCACCGGCCCAGGGAGTCCCGACTCTGCAACCAGCCCCCGGGGGATGGCGGCGAGCGGCGAAGAGGAGGCGACGCCGCRGCCGCTCACGCTGGGCAGGTTCCAGCTCTCGGAGGAATACGGCTTCCTTCTCCCGAATCCCCTGGTAGGAACCGGCCGTCACTGCGACGTCGCACTAAACACTGAGCAGAGAACAACGGGGTTAGCGAGCAGCCTTCTCCTGGGGTAAAACTTAACGCAATTTTGCAGTGATTTATAAAAAATAGCAATAAGGAACGCGTCCGATACTTTGGCTTAGGCAGGCTAATACCGCGAGGTGGGGACTGGACACAGCCCTCGAGCCTCGGCGCGTGGGGCCGCGGCTCCTTCGCCTCCCCGCGGACGTCCCACCGCTGGCAGCCAGGCTCTGCCGCCGCCGCGGCTCCGCAGCCCCCCGCGCCTCCCGCTGCTCCCCGACCTCCCGCTTGCCCTGCGCGTCCTTCCCGCGCCTGCAGCGCRCGGCCAGCTCCGCGCCTCACCGCCTCTCTCCAACCTCTCTTAATGCCGCCCAAGACGGAGCTCCCGGCTCGCTACGCGCCGTGGATGGAGATTGCCGGCAGCCTGCCCCAGCTCGTCGCCAGCCGCCAGCTCCGCTCGCGCCTTCGCCAGGTACCCGCCGCCGCTGCCTGCGCTCGCGAGGAGCGCGGAAAAGCACAGGAGCCCTCCAGCTGGCTGCTGCGCCTGGGGGCCTGCTGCGAGCCGTGCCCGCCCCGGGAAAGCGGGCCGCAMGCACGGGCCAGCGAGGCCCGGCTGCGTTTGCGAGCGAGCGTGGTGCCCGAGCCGGGCAGCGGGTTCGCGCGGGTCGCACGGAGCGTGCATGGAGGGTGTAGAGCTTGCATGCAGGGCACGGAGCTCGCATGCAGGGCACAGAGCTTGCATGGAGCTTGCCTGGAGGGCACGGAGCTTGCATGGAGCTTGCCTGGAGGGCACGGAGCTTGCACGCGGGGCATGGAGCTCGCACGGAGCTTGCACGGAGCTTGCACGCAAGGTGCGGACGGGCAGGAGGGGTGTCCCAGCCCGGACCCTCCGCGCCACCTCGCCAGCATCTCTTTGGCAGATGCCCCAGCTGAGCACCCAGGAGCTCCGCGGGCGCGAAGAGCTGCACCTGGCTCATGTGGTGCTCAGCTTCCTCACCATGGGCTACCTCTGGCAGGAGGGCGAGGAGGGCGCTGTCAAGGTAAGAGCGGCGCGGAGCTCTGGGATCCCCAGGAAGCCTGCGGAAGCAGCGGAGGGGAGCGAAGCCCCTCCGCCCAGCCCCGCGCTGCCTCGGCCTCACCGTGTTCCTCCTCTCCCCGTGGTGCCTTCCAGGTCCTGCCCCGAAACCTGGCCATCCCCTTCTGGGAGGTCTCGCGGAGCCTCGGCCTCCCCCCCATCCTCTGCCACGCCGACTTCGTGCTCGCCAACTGGAAGAGGAAGACTCCAAGCGGGTAAGCGCACGACGCTCGGCCTCCGCACCCAACGCGGCTTTTCCGGTGGTCGGGTCAAAAGTGATAAGCCTGATCAAAACCAGCCTAGCCCCGCAAACCAGCCTAGCCGTGTTTTGACTCATGTGCTGATGAAAAACCACTGAAAAACAACCTAACGCGCTCTAGGTGACCCTGCTCGAGCAGCAGGTTGGACTAGACGATCTCCAGGGGCCAACCTCCCTGCCAACCTCAACCGCTCTGGGGCTCTCATCACTACTTGCGGCCCRTCTGAAGGAGAAGGCTCCTTGGGAGGGTCTTGCCGGGACGGGGGGAGGCACCCTTTGGGGTCCCGCCGGCACAGACACGTGGGAAACGGGAGCTGCTAGGAGCCCCGGGCTGCGGGGCAGCTCTCGGGGACGCGTCTGTCCCCGCGTAACGCAACCCGTTGCTAACGCGGTCGGTAACGCCTCTCTCTCCTTTTCTCTTGCACTTGCTGGCAATGCCCGGAACACCTTCAGGCCGCTGGAAATTGAGTAAGTATTTAGGATGCTTATTTATTTTTTAACAGCCTTAGCTTTGTTTGCTTTGGCTTTGCGGCTCCATTGCTGCAGGGTTCAGCTTGGGTTAGACCCATCTCTTGATACGCAAGTGCAACCCTGCAGCTCRGTCTTTGCCGAGAGAAGGCTGCTGCCGGGTCTGCAGCGCAGCGGGCGCGTGAGGAAGGTTAGGCTCCCACATAGGCAGAGCCCGGGGCAAAACGACCCAGACCACTGCTGGTCACAGCCCCTGCAAAGCTGCCGGAGACGGCAGGTCCCAACCCGCCCCTGCGAGCGCACCGCAGCCAGGCGAGCGAGCAGGAAACCGGCTGCGCGCGCCCCGCTCACCCYGCGCGCTTGGCCCTTTCGCCGGCCGCCTCTGCAGAAACCTGGACACCATCGTTGCGCTGCCCGGGGGAGAGAGCCTGAGAGGGTTCATCCTCGTCACCCTCCTGGTGGAGAAGGCGGCCGTGCCCGGGATCAAGGTACCGTGCAGCCGCGAGCCGGCGGCGTGCGGGTACGCGCGCTCTCGCTCGCCGCCGGGCCCCTTTAGCCAYGTGGCCGGAGACGCGAGGTGCCCGCTGCAGCCCGCCCGGCTCGCTGCCAGCTGGCCACGGAGGAGCACGGCACAGTCTCGGGATGCCCTGCTCTTTCCCAGCCTGGAAAGCACCCGAGAGGTGCCTCCGGAGGGGGGCACACCAGCTGCCCCCGTCCCGCGCACGCAGAGGAGACGGGGACCTGGCCAGCGCCGCTCGGTAGTGGCCCCAGAGCTCCGACACCAACTTCCCTTCCCTCTGCCTGCCCTCCACRGCGCAGATTTACATGTGTTTCTGGTGCCCAGCTGGGGTTTTCGGCTTGCTAACAGGCTCTGCACTATAACTGGTTCATAACCAGTGCACCGAGAGTAAACCAGTCGCAGCCCCTTCCCGGCTCTCCCTCCTCTTCTCCCGCAGGCAGTCGCTCAGGCCATTAACGCCCTCCTGCAGCTCGATGAAGACACCCTGCTAGAAGCCCTGCAGCAGCTGGCGGGGGCCATCGGGGACATGAGCAAGGCCCTGAGGCGGATGCACGGTAATAACGCACTTCATGCACGCACACACAGCTCATCCGGATGCAGCAGCGTGCACGCGCCGGCACGGGGCCCGCAAAGCACCGCCGGAGGGACGGAGCGGAAGGGACCGCGGCGGGGGAGAGTCAGGTGGAAGCGAAGTGACGGATRGGGCTGGTGCACCCCAGCCCCTGGCAAAAAAGCTCGGGGTGTTTTTTGCACCACAGCCACACGCCGTGCGGCCACGGGGGCAGCGCCGGCCGCCCGCTCCTCCCGCAGTGGATTCGGGCCACTTCCCAGCTCCGGGGAGAGGAAGTGCCGCCGGATGGGAAAAGCTGATGCAGATGTAACTAATTGCCTTTCGCCTGCAGTAACATTTATGGTCTGATTTCTCTCCTAGATTATGTGGATCCAGCAGTATTTTACTCTGTGATCCGGATCTTTCTCTCTGGGTAAGTCAGCACATTTTCCGCTAAAGCCGTTTCCGAGGGCGGGGAGGAGCAGCGAAGGGGCGGACGGGGGCCCCGGYGGGAGAGCCAGGCTCCCTGGACGAGGCGCCGGGCGGAGAGGCTCGTTCTGCGCCCCCCCGTCTCTGCATCCCACACGTGAACCTCCCCCCCAAGCCTGGTCCCTGCACGGAAACAGCCCGAACGGCGCGGGGAGGAATCGTTACTTCTCTTGGCTCAACAAGACTAATTCCTCTTTGCTTTGTGCACGGCACACGCAGCTATGAGGCTGAATGCAATTCCATTAATTAAAAAAAACGTATCCCCCAAATACTCAAACTGTCAGTTGGGCAAGGTAGAAATAGGGTAAGGAAAGGCCAAAGCTCTCATCCTTCCTGTGGAGCTGCAAGCATCCCAAACTCCTCTGCTCTCGGGCTTCTTGGAAGGTTTCTATTTTTATTTCTGTTCAGTGTATCTCAGCATTCCTAAGTCAAAAGGCTCCATGCATCCTGATTAGCTTTCTTTCATTTTTTATCCAAGCTGACCTTGTCTTGATGGTCATCAGCCTGRAAAAACATGCCTTTTAAATTCCCTTCTGCTTACAAGAATTTCCCACTAGTAGAGGTTACTATAAATACATCCCTGGGACAGCTAAAAATAATAAGGTATTCGATAATGAATCTATTTTCAATCTGTGCAAAATCTGCTCCTGCAGTTAAACAGCCTTAGCAGCCAGTACTCAAAGCTTCATGAAACAGTGCATTCTCTAGAAGGTCAAGAGATATTTTTGTGCCAGGCACATTATCTCTCTAAAATTACAACTTCTCTTTCCATTTGTAAGAGAGCATTTGTCCAGCTTTGCACGACAGGCGCATAAACCGGGACGACGCAGCCTGAGGACTGAGGTGCACAGAGGGGGGGAGGCACGAAACGCTGCCCAGGTCCTGGGCGCGCTGGACGCTGGCGCCTTTCGCGAGCGGGAGGAAACCGCCTTACAGCATCGTCCTCCGTGCAGAGCCGGGGCGGCAGGCCGCCCCGCACCGCCGTCACAGGCGTTTCGYGGGGTAACAGCAACGGAGCAGGTGCTCGCGGTGCCCCTGAAACAGCTTCCCTGGAAGTTGGCAGCTCGGCTC
>NW_028186624.1:205956-218032 GCF_003343005.1 Rhea americana | reverse complement strand
CGGCACGGCACGTGGCACGGCATGCTGGCACGGCACACGGCATGTGGCATGGCACATGGCACAGCACGTGGCATGGCACACCATCATAGCACGCGGTGCAGCACGCAGCACGGCACAGGCTGGCTGCTGCCGCGGCCCCGCACCTTGCTCCTGAGCGGGCGGTGGGTTTTCCTGGGGGTCTCCGCTGCCTGGGCTTGTGCTGAGGCACTGTGCCAGGCAGCTGGCCGCCACYTCCCCTCCCGAAGCCCAGGCGCCCCGGGGATGGCCCGCCAGGCTTGCCCAGGAGGCTTTCCGTGCCACGGCGGGGTCTGGCCTGGCGGCCGCCCTTCCCCGCCGCCCCTCCCGACCGCCGGCTCCTCTCGCTCAGCTGGAAGGACAACCCGGCGATGCCGCACGGGCTGGTCTACGAAGGAGTGTCGGAGGAGCCCATGGCGTACTCCGGCGGCAGCGCCGCGCAGAGCACCGTCCTCCACGCCTTCGACGAGCTCCTGGGCATTCGCCACAGCGAGGAAAGCAGTAAGTCAAACACTTCCTTTTCTTTTCTCAAGCAATTAAGTGTGTGGGGGAGAGGAGAGGGGCAGGGGAAGGACCCGGCCAGCGTGTTTCCCACGGCTTTGCGGGCGGCAGATTTAGCAGTACATGAAGCCCGGGGGCCTTTGCCGGCCGCCAGCCCTGGCCACRGAGCACGGCCGGGGAGGAAGTCCGCAAACGGGATGCCGGCTGGCGCTTTCACGCCATTACCAATTCCTATCCTTATATATAAGGCCCTCAGCCAGCTCTCSTGCATGTAAAACCAAGCACATCCCCGCTGCCCCAGGCGCAGAGCGGCTCCAGGCAGCTCATCTCCTGCCAGCGCCGCAGTTTCTGCAAGAGCGGAAAAGGCTGCTGGCGAGCGGGAAGAGCCACCGCAGCCCACGCACCGCGCCAGCACCGAGGCTTCAGCCTGGCTGCTCCC
The DNA here is from genome assembly GCF_003343005.1 of Rhea americana. Classification (NCBI taxonomy): domain Eukaryota; kingdom Metazoa; phylum Chordata; class Aves; order Rheiformes; family Rheidae; genus Rhea; species Rhea americana. Next base: position 217,077 of record NW_028186624.1, on the reverse strand, counting down.
TGCCCRAGCATCCGACTGCTTTAACCCATTGGACACAGGCTCATTTCTCCCTTTGCTGGTGTTTTGCAGCCGCCTTCCTGCACAGGATGAGGGACTACATGCCCCCTCCCCACCGCGCCTTTGTGGAAGAAATCCAGCGCGCCCCGTCCCTGAAGCAGCACGTCCTCTGCTCCGGGAGCAGGAAGCTCTGCGCCGCCTTCGACCAGTGCGTCTCTGCCCTGACCGACTTCAGGACCTGCCACATCGCCATCGTCACTAAGTACATCAGCTCCGCGGCTGCCAAGGCCAGGGCCCGGCAGGGCGAGCCCGCCGCCGGCCCCCCGCCGGGGAAGCCACCTTCCCTGCTGGAAGCCAAAGGGACTGGCGGCTCGCACATCTTCAGGTTCCTCAAGAGCGTCAGGGACACGACGAGGGAAGGGATGATAAGTGCCTGAAGCGTCCTCGCGGTCCCTAAGGCACGGCCGAAAGCAGGTCTCGGAGACCAGCTGACTCCGTTCAGCGTCCGTAGAGCTCGAGCCCAAACCTGACTACAGCGACCGTCACTGAAAGCTTCATCTTAGGTAGCCCAGTCCCACTTGTGCCGCTCGGAGACACCGGGACCAAGGCGAACCGCTCTTCATCAGAGGGAAATCATCTGGCCCTCAGCATCCATCCCTGCCCGCGCCAAGCCCGGGCACCGCCGGGCCCCGGCCGCCCCTGCCCCGGACTCGCGACCGCACGCTGCCCCTTGGGGGTCTCCGTCCATCGCTGCTGGCCAGCCTAACCCTAACCCTTTCCCCGTTTCCACGAGCGTGCGTATTCCTCACAATCGTTTCCCACAGTTTTACGGTTATCCTCTGGAGGTTGCCGGTGTGATCGCGAGCCTGCTCCAGGGAGGGCAGCACTCCGGCCCCCCAGCCCCGGAAAGCGCCTAGGGAGCACAGCACCCCTTTGCAGGCACCAGGCAGAGCCGCGCTCCTCGCAGCACCTCCTCCCGGGCCGCTGCTGCACTGGCCCCGTTTTCCAATCCCCACCCTGCAGACTCGACCCCTGAGAAACCACCGGGAGCTGGAGCACAAGCAATTCGAGATCACATGAAGTAAATTGACCAATAAAGTTGGAATCCCTAAAAACGAGCATCTAGCCTCAGATTTCCATTGCAAAGAAAGACCTTCAGGTACTGCGCCCTAGCATAACTAGTTGCCCACACCAAGAAATCAAAACCCCTGCAGACAGTTGAGGGCACTTCTCCCATCACGAGGTGGCAGCAGAAACCTGCTTTTCTCACTGCTGCTGAGAGCTACCTGGGTCAAGGCTGGATAAGTCAGTGGCTGGGAACAGTCAGCACTTGCAGCAGAACATCAAAGTGAGGGGGGAGGACAGAATTAGCAAAATATTAGTTTCTATTTGGGGAGCATTGGGAGGAGTGCAGCAGGTCTGCCAGCTGCCAGCACCCTGCAAGACGGGGTCTGCAGAGGCTTTCTGCGAGACCCCAGAGCCGTCAGCATCTCAGACGCTTCCGTAGCTGTTAGGTATGATTCCTCTTGCCCCCAAAACAAACCAAACCATGCCATTTTAACACCTGGAACAAAACATGTTTCTTAAGTGCCCAGGGCTGCCAGATATGTGTCGGTCCAAAGWATCAGGGCAATCTCAGGTCACCAAGTCTCATCAGATCTCTCAGCCTGAACCTCATCCCTGGGCTGGTAACAACAAGCAGTCCAGTCCAGAAGTAGGACTCCTTATTGCATTTTATTACTACGTGCCTCTGTATGAGACAGTTTTGTCTACTGAATTGCTTATTATCAGTTGGAATAACAGGCAGAGGCCTTAACCAGACAGCGCATCTGGAACATAATTACTCACAGGCTAAGTCTAACAAACACTAATTATCCAGTCACTAGAATTGCACCGATGCTGCYCAAACCCAGCTGGAGAGGCGAGYGGATGCGGCGGAGGKKAGAAKGGAGCGGCCCATGGGGGAAGCAGCRTGCGGTGCCGAGGAGGCTCGTGCTACTTTGGAGATGATATATTAAGCAATGAGGATGCACTGCTGCTCTCCGCTGCGCCTCCTGACGCCTTAAGGGTTACAGACGACCCAAGGGTAAAGCTGCCGCTTCTGGGCATGCACAAGCTTCTCCATCTTCATGTTCCAACGAGGAGGCCGAGGACCTCGGTCCTACTGCCACCAACCTGGCCCTTGCCCAGTTTGTGCAGGGCACCGCCGGCACCCCGGGCCCCCTGCCCTCCCTCTGCACYGCTGCCACCTCCGTGCTGTGGGACAGACGGGTAGACCTTTGCACTGAGAGCAGTGACGGAGTTTCTCCACAATGCCAGACGCCCAAGTGGCTTGATTTTTACAGCCAGAGAGCACCCACAGCTCCCTGCAATCAGCCGGTGCTAGAGGAGGTCGGGATCCTTASGGAGATCTGGCCACAAGCAGCCACGTCTCCCTGGCCCGGTTTGCTGGCACAGCCACCCACAGCTTCACACCCGGTCCGTGGCCTGGTGCAAAAATAGCTCCAGCAGAGCCACTTCTCTGGCACCAAAAGAAGAAAGTCAAGGTCCTTTGAAATGAGGCTTCATTCCCCGAAGGGCAACAAAAAGCTTAGCACACAGCAGCGTGAATTATTAAAGCTCCCTGCTAAATTTTATTTGGTGCCCTCTTTTGAAAGGCAGCCTTAAAACCGGGGCTTAGGAGAAGGTATCTACAGTAAACAACCCATAGGAGCACGTCAGCACCTTTAAATCTTTGCCAGGCAGCCCTCATTCCACTAGATCCTCGCTTCCGAATAGCTGCTGCATATTTTGTGTTGGAAATATTTCATACCAGTGATTGTTTTGCTCTACTACATTTCAGACCATTTCAGGAAAACTGCGTGAACTACAGAAAACCCAAACCCCACGACTCCGGCTAAGTGACAGATACAACACGGGCCCTCGGGGAGCGCGTGCCGAGCGGCTCTGCGAGGGAGGCGCACGGGCCGCCCCGGCCCCCATGTGCCGGGACGACTGGAGCAGCCAGGAGGGTGACTCAACCCGGGCAGGAGGAAGGAGGAGCGGGGAAACGGGGAGGACGAGCGGCACGGGAAGGCTTTCGGGCCCCGCCGGGCTCTTCGKGGCACGGCGGAGGATGCCTCAACCTGCCCAGCTCCCCTGGCATCGCTGCTTAGTCCACGGCTTTTCCAGCCTGGCAAACTATGTAAGAAGGACTTATCGAGTTTGACTGCAGTTCACCAAATACTCTGCAAGAGAAGCATCCAGCTACAGCACGTGCATTAATCGGGTGCAGCCYGGAGGATCCTACCGCGTCTCAGCACCGAGCGGGCGACGCGCAGACGCCCTGTCCCACTTCCCAGCGTGCTGGGGCGGCTGCTTCACGGGAGCTTTGATTCGTCCCTGTTTCCCAACCACGATGTCTAATACTGATCACAAGACGCAGGCGTCTCCGGTCTCGGGTGCACTGTGACTGGAGACACGTTAGATTTAAATTATTTAGCAGACCCTACACCTAAAAAYGCCGCAATACATTTAAAAACAACTCGGCGCTTGGCACGCTGCAGCTGCCGCGGAAGCCTGCACCGCGGCGGGCTGCCCGCGGCCGCCCGGCGCCGACTCCCGGCCGGCTTCTTCCAGCTGTGATGGATGGGCCCTTTCCCGCGACACAGGCTATCTGAATCGCCCACGCCAAGGACTCGGAGTCGGGGGGTCGCCCGCGCCGCGGCAGCAGCAGCGACCCTGGGTTTGCCCAGCGCGGGCCGCGGCCGGCCCTGGAGCCGCGCGCAGGGCCACGAGCGCGGCTGGCACGCCGCAGCCCCGGCTGCAGCCCGAACGCCTGCGAGGATGCAAATCCCTGCACCCGCAGCCTGGCGCCGCCTCCCCCCCCGAAGCCCCACAGCCCCTTCCCCTAGGCTTTCGGCGGAGAACCCGGGGCTCCGCRCAGCTCGCCGCTGCCTGCAGACCGCCGGCCCCCGGCGGCCTCTCCGGACCCCGTCCGTGGCTCCGCGCCTGCTGCCCTCCTCCCGCCGCCCCCCTGCCGCCCCGCGCTCCTCCGCACGCCTGTCCGAAAGGCTTCTGCACGCTTGCAGCCGCCTCCCGGCCGCGCCCCTTCCCCAAAGCTGCGACTTCTGCCACCGCTTTTGTCCTCGTGGACGTTTGAAATCGAACAAGAATATAAACATTTGGATTCTAGGCACTGCTCAACCTCCATCTGATTTATCATACTTGGCTCCGTTCCTGAAACCGGGGCCAGAGGAGTCTCCGAACGATTTAGGTTATTTAACGTGCTGCGTATAGATCAGCCTTGCTCTCCCCCTCCAGCCACAGGTTCCCCTTTGTGGTTTTTTGCACAGTTATTACGGCCATCAATATCCAAGTAATTAAAATCCCCCATTATCCAGGTCCTGGCTGCCTTACAAGCTCCTCATAAGCTATAAAACATTTCATGATCAACTTTCCCTAAGTACCAGGGAGGTCTGCAGCAGCACGCGGGATCCCTCAGCTACTTCTGTAGTCCTAAAGGCCCCATCTAGACTGTCTTCTCCTCCCGCCCAAAGCGTCTCTGCCATTCATCTCCACACGTTCCCAGTCTGTGCCAGGATTGCTATTTTTCATCCCAATTTCTCTCTATCCACTAGCAAGCGTATCTYGGAGCAACCCCCCTAAGCCGTGCTGGTCGTGCGAGGCGGGAGGCTCGGACCCGGACCTGCCACCTCGGTGCCCCGCAGGCTGCAGGTCTCTGCCCGTTCGCACCCCAGATTTTACCCCGCTGCACAACCGCTCTGCTGTTTCTATCCTGGAAAAGCGGCGTCTCCAAAACCTGCTCCCGCGTCGCTGCACCCTGCCCGGCAGCTCCACCCCRGCGAGGCGCCGCAGCCCAGGGGCTCTTCGGGGAGGGATGCCCCAGCTCGCCGGGACGGCCGCGCGCGCCGCCAGCCCGCCCCCGGACCGAGCCTCTCCGCTAAAGCGGCTTCTTCCTCGCTCGGAAAGTCGCTCCGGGCGTAAACGTTGCGCCCGGCACCCGGCAAACAACTGCCATAGCCACGTTTCTGGTGCTGCCGCCTGCCCCAAACCCAAAACCCGACCTTGCACCTGGCGCTGCTGCATCCCCCCGAACCCTCGACGTGGCGAGGGCTCAGGAAACCTGCAGGGCTTCACTTCTGCCTGGGGAATTATTCACCTCGGCAGGAGCGCCTGCCGCCCAGACACGACTCAGGGACAGGGCTCACGCCAGCGGCTGCTCGTTACAGCCCTGACGGGGCAGAGGAGGAGAGCGGAGCTGCTGCTAAATCACTCTGAATACGGAAGGGCAGCTAGGGACAGACYGAAAAGCCATTTCCGCAGAGGTGAYGGACACGGCGCTGTCTCAGCCCAGGCCACCGGCACCGCGGGGCCGGGGAYGCCTGGACGYGGTGGATCCCGCTGCCGAGGGCTCGCAGCCGACCCGCCGCCCGGCACCGCCAGGTCCCCGCACGCAGGCGGCAGCTGCCTCCCCCTCGCCGAGTCCTAACGCTTCCCCCGTGTTTTTCCAGCTTCTGCTGCAGCGAGCAAGCTGTAGCGAAGCGCCGTCAGAGCTGCAGCATCGCTGGGGCGCAGGACGGCGGAGGTGCCGTCATCTGCTCAGCTGCAGCTCTTAGCACCTTCTGCTTCTGAATACTGGGAAGTTAAAATGACAGAACAGCCTGTGTCAGAAAAAYATTGCTCACGGTTTCCCGTGGACGGCCTGTGCTGGGAAACGGCAGCAGCTCTAAAGCGAGTCACCAGATGGAAAGTCACCCGGAGGGACCTCTGGGAAAGGGCTCTGCTTCAGTCTGGTGAGTCCCTGATGCACGGACAGCGYTCGCAAAACGCTGCACTCCTAAAGCTGTTGGAAACAGAAGGAACCAAGGGCTGACAGGCAGCAGAGCATTAGAATAAAAACRGTTTTGCACGGGGACAAACGCAGTTTGGAAACGAGCTGGGCCAGAGACATGTCTTGGCCAAGGTCCTCGGCCTCCTTTTGGGATTACGGGCACAACTGTCACCGCGCAGTGCATTGCCCGTGGTCCAGCCGGAGCACTGACAACCTGAATGACTTAGTTGGCAGCTACTGTTTTATGGGTTTCTGGGACACAGCAAAAATCTCTTTCTTGTACAAAAAGTGCACACCAAAAATTTAGTACATGACAGGAAAGAGGACTGGGTTTGCAGCTTTGCTTTYAGGAAAGATGCCCCTGATGAAAGATGTTTTATACTTTCCCCATCTCCAAAGACTGAGAGCATTAAGTATATATAAAGATTGCRTCCTAGAAACATCCTTGTGGGTACCAGGGGCAAGAAACCAGCTGCGACTGTTCTGTTTAATTCCCCTTCCCGYGCCCCCTTGCTGCTGCTGGGGAGGAGGCCGGTCCCGCCGAGATCGCGGCGGGTCGCCCGGGGGAGGCCGAGGCGGGCGGAGGGGCAGCGATGCTCCAGCGCCGCGGCACGCCGCGCGGAGCGGGGGCGACGAGGCCCGTGCGCGCCGGTGGCAAGCTCTCGGAGGCTGGAGCTGCCGCTTTCTGCGTTTACTCACAGCCAAGCACAGCAGGTTCCTGGTTTATGATGAGGCGCTGGGGTAATTTAAATAATATATACCATAAAGGAAGTGCATCATTATGAAATACGTATTTTTACAGTAAATATGTCACAGCCACTATTTGCATGTATAATACCAGAAGAATATATTCAGGGCAGCGGAGCATCGGGTGCTGCTTGGAGTACCTGTCTGACGCTAAGGTTTGCAATAAATCGACATCCCTCACCTTTAGCTCACTTGTTATTCCCGCTCCATTTCGGGATTAAAACGAGCGACCGCTCCCGGGCCGCGCGGGCCCCGGGGCGACGAGCCGGCTCGTGGCGAGCTCTGCGGGGAAGGCGCCGGGGCGGGCATCTGCGGTGCAGACGTCAAGTCTGGCRAAGCGAAAGTGGGTGGCTGGCTGGAAATGGTTTCTCTAAACAGTTGGAATGGCCTTGCATGCCGGGAGCCAGGGGTTTAATCATTGTCTGCATTGGTGGCATTTCGTTGCTGCCATTTGGAGGAAGTGCCGTGTACGCGCTGACTTCTATTTGCAAGTTAGTCACTCAAAACCCACAGTTGCTAGACCAGGGTAAACAAGAGCAAACAGACATGATTGCATTTCAAACAGACGTGGTGATTCTGTGAGGCAACACGCACCGAGCTTCCCAGGAGCTCTGTCAAACTCATTTCTTAAGAAGACAAAAAAAAAAAAAAAAAAAAGAAAAGAAAGGCTCAGCGATCATTGCAGTAAGAGGCTGTCTCACGCTGGGCTCTGCTTCTAAATATACTCTGTGTTTACTGCATGCAAGACAAGAACAGTAGGAAGCCTTCTGAAAAGGCACTGGGGTTGCTTCAATTTATTTTCCTTTCTTTTTTTTTTTTTTTTTTTTTTTTTTTAGCAATCATGCAATCATGCCTGACTCGAGCCATTTTTAGCCTGACAGAAATGGAAAATATTTTCCTGGTTTAATTTCTACCGATCAAAGAAGTTTCCTCAACAGAGAGGAGCCGGGTGGCCCCACGGGGAGAAGGAGCTGCCGAGGAGACGATTTCACTAGCGAGAGCCCGGAGCAGCTCCGGGGCGATCAGCGGGGCCGTTAATCCTCTCGGTCCCGAGTAACTCACGGACCGTCACCTGCGTTGTGGGAAGCCGCAGCCCAGCGCATCCCGCGGGACGCGTGGTCCCCGCTCCGCGGGCGCCGGCGCCTCCCCGGCTCTGCCCGGCTGCGGACGGCAGAGGCTCGCGGAGCGGCAGCGTCGCCTTCGGGTCCGACACCTGTCGGATGCCGGTGCTTTCCCCATGCGGCCTCGCTAACCAGCCCCCCGGCATCCYGGGTTTTGCACGGCAGCAGCACCCCCGGCAGACCGCAAAGCCGAACTTCGCTCTCTCCTTGAGGGTTTCTTTCCCCATCCCTGCAGCCCCCGCACGGGCACGGGGCTGGCGCAAAGCAGGCAGCGCCTGTGGGATGCACCCGGCACCGTCGTCAGGACCCGCAGCCCGCCCCGGCGCCGCGCCCGCAAAGCAGGGGACGGGGAGCTGCTCCGCTTTCCCCTCTTGCCGCGAAGGCGGAGCACGAGCGATCGGATCGAAGGGGCCACGCGCGCAGGCACGCTCAGACCCACCCGCCCCAGAGCCGTTTTCCTCGGGACAGCCCTCCCGCGCCGCGCGGCTCCCCTCCCCAGGGAGCCAGCGCGACGGGAAACGCTTCTTTTGGCATTGCTCTTGCAGGGTTTCTCATGTAAGAGACAAAAGAAAGGGAGCAGGGATAAGATCGSAAGCAGCAAGAGGTTTTTTCCACCGCCTTTGAAAGACTTCACGTGCTGACCAAGCTGTTCAGCGCTTGGCCCATGCCTAGGCCACAAAGTGAGGAATTTGCGCTTGCAGGAAAGCTACAGGCACAGTCTACACCCGAATCCTGCGCTGCTGCGTGAGCGGCCACGGGCGCTTCAGCCCCAGCAAGAAAGAGTCAGCATTTTGCCTATATGATCTGGACCTGGCTTTGCAGCTGCATGACCTGCTGGAAGGTCTCTGCAGCGTACGCACAGCAGTTAACCTCTTAAACATGAAGCATAACCTACATGAAGGTTTGTAGTTAGGTAGTGAAAAATCACAGTCTCAGGCAGATGCTTGGGGTGGGTGAATTCCTATTTCCAAGGCAAATGCTAATCTGATTGACTGCTCTTAGGCAGATGAAGGTAATTTTAGAGCACAATTACAAAACAGGTTGCTTTTTAGTTTGATGCTGAAGCTTTAACAAACAAGAATGAAAGCAGGAGCAGTTATGTCGCATGCATTCAATTAGCAGTTTGCTGTACAGTCACGTTTTCATCAGGAAGATTGCAAAGCACTTTATCATATACTTCTATATATATGCACACACATAATCTCTCTCCTCTTTCCTCCCCTCCAACACAGTGCTGAAATAAACTCGCAATTCTAAGAGTGTTCTTTTTTGTTGGAACTGTGAGCATAAATAAACCAAGGTAGAGAGACCAAAATACCCATAAAACAGAACTGACACTTGACAAGGATTCAAGGGCAGATCCCTGGAACAAAGACAAGACTTCCTCATAAACAAGGCATCAGCCTTTTCGGTTACARTATTTAGGCAAAACAATTGTTGGGAAACTTCTCGAAAGCCCCACTGCAAAGCCTGAATGTGTCTGGGTGCAGCTACTTCTAGCAAGCGCCGTTTGGAAAGCCTCAGGGGCTCTTCCGCTCTGCCGGGCAATGCCAAGCAGCCGGGCTGCCGCCCCGCCGAGCTCCTGCTGCCTCGAGGGCTGCCAGCAGCCTGCGCGGCCCGTGCCCCTCCACGGGACGCCGGACGCCAGCCGCCGCAGCCTCGCCTCGCCTCCCCTCCAGCGATGTTTTATAGCCCTGTTACTGCTCCTCTGAGTGGGAGCTGACGTGCATTGCAGATTACAGTTTACTGGGGAAAACAGCAACTGGCGGAAGTTCAGTAACCTGCCATAATCCCAGAAATGATCGTGCCGGCAACAGCCGACCGGCTCCGGCCGCGCTCAGGCTGCACCCAGCCCGTCCCCGTCCTGCTGCGGCGGGGCGTCCCGGCGTGGTGCAGGGCCGCTGCCGGTGGGGGACGTGGGGGTCCTGCACCGCGCCGGGCACCGCCAGCCCTCGGCAGTGTGCCTGGGGCAGCCTCTGCTGCTGCCGAGCCCTGTGGGGAGCATGCAAAAGAAAACCCCCCAAACCCCACACACTATGGGCACTGTGCCCAGGTCTCGGTGCACCAGCAGCCCCAGCCAGCCCCCGCAACTCGAACACCAGCTCTCACCCCAGCACTCCCAGGGGCTCCCCGCCAGCGCGGGTGGGCAGCAGGGACGACGGCACCGGCTCAGGCGGCAGTGGTTAGTGCATGTGCATGCCACCGTGCGTGCAGCCGTGCGTGCAGCCGTGCACGCCGCCATGCACACTGCTGTGCACGCAGCCGTGCGTGCCACCATGCATACCGCTGTGCATGCTGCCATGCATGCCATGCACACTGCTGTGCACGCAGCCGTGCACGCATTTCAGCATGCCAGTGGCTGCTCCAGGTTGGTGCCCCACTGTGCCTAGGGTCGCAGGCAGGGAGAGGGGATGCTGCAGAGCTTAGTGCAGGACGGAGCCAGCTGAAAGACCTGCTGGCATCCCAGTGCCAGCGAGGGGAGCGCGGTGCCCGGCAGGAGACCCGCCGAGGGGGGCTGCAAAGGTCCCCTGCGACGAGCGCGGCGGCGGCAGGAGGAACGCGGTGACCGCTTTCCTAGCGGCCAGGGAGCCAGACACCATCTGTTTTCTCCGAGGGGCTCTTGTTACTACAGRAATGAAATACAAGGTTGATAACACCATAATTTCAGCCTAATTTCCYGCGTGATTCACGTATCAGTTGATTCCCTGATAAATATCTGCACAGTATGCCGGGGTGTTTTCCACCGCTCTGATTAGTTTTCTCTGCTCAGCTCTTCTGAGCGCAGCGTTTCCCAAGCCTGGTGCGTACCGCTACCATACACACACCGCTCTTGCACAAATCACACCCCGACAGCAGCCACCGCGCTCCTCGCRGCCTGCTTTGCTTTGCCCCAAGATTAAGAAACAGAAAACGCAAATTCCTGGTTTCCTGCTACGGCTTCTCTCTGCGACCTTGGCCATCGCGTTTCATCAGTGCACGGCCCAGCTCCCGCTCCCTGCGGCGAGGTGACACAGCTTTCCTCCTCCCARGGGAACTGCTGCTCTGATCTGTTTCTGAACAGATCACAAACCCACACCGTGTTTTGCAAGCCAGAATTGGRAAGAACCTCAAAAATGGCAACAGCACTGCTCACGCTTCAAAGCTGGGAAACGGCCTTACGCCGCACGTTGCAGCACGCAGCCCGGGCGAACAAGCAGCATGTTGCAGATCAAAACTGATTTCAGGCTGAACGTAGTGGAATGAGGGATCCTTGCCATTTTAATCAACTGCCTGCCTTCGCCACCCGGCTGAGGAGTCCTGGGGTCCGGTGTGGACCATCGCGGGCCCTSAGCAGGTCCCTGCGATGAGCCGGCGGTCCCGGGCGCCGCCGCCGCGCCGCGGGGTGCACCGCGGCGCTCGGAGGCTGATCCCGGCTCCGGCCCC
>NW_028186624.1:192056-205711 GCF_003343005.1 Rhea americana | reverse complement strand
GGGGCGGCGCAGCCCGCGCCCCGGCCCGGCCCCGGCCCCGGCAGGATTTCCCGCGAGCCGTCCCCGCGGCGCAGACAATGCGCCGTCTGGCAGCGGAGACGGTCCTGCCCTCGCCCCCTCCGGCGAGGAGCACCGGGGACCTTCAGGGAGAGCCGACAGGAAATTCGGCATAGAAAGAAAAAGTTTATTCTCGACGGAAAGTCTAAACTTTCATCACCAGGCTCAGACTTGCTGACGGGGCAGGAGGGTGCCGACGGCAGCGCATGCAGTAGATCACATCCCGCTCCCGCGGGAAGAGCAGCGCCCTGGAGCACGGCGGGGAGGGGGGCGGCGCGGGACGCGCGCCCCGGCCCCGCGGGAGGCTGAGCCGGGCCCCGGCCGCCCGGCGGGCGATGCCCCTCCGCTCCCCGGCAGCTCGCTGCCCCTGCGAGCGGGCGCGCGGCGGCCGGGGGGCAGCGGGAAGCCTCCTGCAGCGGGCGAATCCCCCGCCGCCTCCTCCCGGCCCCGCTCCGCTGCGGACGAGCGTTTCGCTGCAGAGTCGTGCCGGCCTCAGCGCGGCTCTGCCGCCCGCAGGGTTTCTGTTACAGGGTTCTGGCTTTAAAAAGCGCCAGAAGTTTCTGTTTCTGATCTGCTCCTCTACTTGGAAAGCCGGCGTGATTTACTTACTGTAACTGACTATTCGTTATGTCCCGCGCTGCGTTATTAACTCAGTGACTCTACATTTAGCAGAGAATTTATGGGAAGCGAGGAGACATTAATTATCAGTGATACCACAAACTTTACTCTTATATGGTCTCTGCGCACAGCGCGATGATGAGTTAATGCTCAGCCGCAGCGGCGCTAACCGGGGCGGCCGGCGCACGGCGGCCCCGGGCTGTCACCGCGCGCCGTCGTCCGCGGGGGCACGACCGGGGCGGCGGGGGCCGAGGGGTCCGTACGCGGCGCCGGGGCCCCGCGCGTCCCAGCGCCCCGCCGCCGGCACCCAGCTTGGCTTTCACACGAGCGTGTGGAGAAACGCACTGAGCAGGCATGGCGGCACGTTTTTTCCCCATTAAAAACTTTCCAGCTGCAAATTAACCAGCTTAATCATGTCTTCTAGGGGCTGAAGACTGATAGGTTTTTTTCTTATTTTTTATGCAGGCAGCTGYGTGAGCAGATTTTTCTGTGGAACTGATTTTCTTTTTTAACTTTCCAGTAATTGAGTCGGAGATGAACTACCATGAAAATCCATCACATTCTCCCACCCATCTCAACTTGAGACCTCGAGACATGTCACAGGAACATGCGCAGCCAAGTTAATTTTTCACGTTTTGTAAGCAGAGAGCACCACGCACCATTTGGAGCTCTGGGGACGAACACTCCCAGGCGCTCTATTAAAGAAACAACAACCACCCCCCCAAAAAAAAAAACAAAAAAAGGCAAAAAAAGAAAATTGTGAAAAACCAGGTGGAGCCTGTGCTGTAAAGAAAGCCAAAACCGCAAGGCGGCCGGCAGCAGGCGCCAGCAGCAGCAGGAGGGAGCCGGAAAGCTGGCCAGGCACGGCCGCTCGCGTGCCCTGGGGGTCCGACACCTTCCCCGGAGCCGGGGAACGCGATGCCCCGCGAGTCCTGTCTGCAAAGCAGGCTGCGCACGGGGATGCGGCTAGCCCCGGGCGCAGCGGCGGCGAGGACGGGCACCGGGAGCCTTCTGCTAGCACGTGAAACGGAGAGTTTGCGCTGCAAGAGGTAATTACACRCTAACAGGAGGAGCACTATGATAGAAATCACATCTCGTCTAAAGACTCACCCCAACGCAAAACATGAATAATTCTTAGGCGTCACTGGGAAAGCATTATATAACAAATGATATAAACAAAAATTACTGGAAAAAACACAGATGAGGCATGCTTTGTCTCTCAATCAGAACTGAACTCGACTAAATATATACTGCGTGGGAAGAGACACTTATACTAAGGGGCAAAGACATTTGTTACCGTTCCGTGTGAGATGAGCTCACAAATAAATGCAAGCTTCGTCTTGGCAGCTTTCTGATGTCTTACTTCTAAAGCATCAGCTTTATTCTTGGTTTCCATGGCACATGCTTTTCTGAGCTTGTACCTTCCACAAATACTGCTAATTTATTCTATCAGCCAGGTCTCTGTAAATACCTGCAGAATAATTCCACATGCAATAAGAGCTGTAAGAGAACAGGCATGTTAACATGCTTCAGCTCCAGTTTCTGACCAGGAGAAATCACGCCTTGCAAAAGAAAAGCTCATTTTCTATGGCTAAGAGATMATTGCTGATCTCCTGGTGCTATTTTTGGTTCAAAGTTGTTGGAAAGCATACTTATCTGCCCAGCGAAGCAAAGTATTTTCAGCATTTCAGCCAGACAGGTTTAACACACAGGTTTTCCCCTTACACAGGGCTTCGGGCAGCCCTTTGCCTCTGAGCAGGAGAGGAATAGCTCTGGGGTTAGTCCTTCCTCCTCCTGCTCCCTCCTCGTATTTCATTTTGATGAGGAGTCTCTGAAATACGAGGTTCTTTCACGGGCAGAAACCCAGAAGCCAGCCACACCAAAAGATCCTATTTTCAGGATGGATTTACCAGCCCTGCAAATGCTGAGCAGACACTGGTTGCAGCATAATTCTCTCAAATTCAGCGAGACGATAGTAAAGTAAGAGATGGGCTTGTCTGGCAGCAGGAAAAACCCACGCCTTTTCAAAAGTACTTGTTTATACACTAAATCATGTACTAGCTAACACACACAAAAGAAATGTGGACCAAAATGCAATCAGCAACCTATACAATGAGAAGAATGCAGAACCAGTGGAAAAAGTTCGCGGGCCCGTGCGAGGAGCGCTCCCGCAGCTGCAGTGGCCCTAAACAAATCCCGGCAGCGCGGCCGCAGGAAAGCCCAGCTGCTTAGCAGGATGTTGGCTGAATAAAGGCCACAAGGCTGAGAGCAGGGTGTGTCTCGCCCTGGCTCATGATTTCTGAAGTCACAGATAGGAAAGTGGTCAAACGGTTAAGCGTAACCCACTCCCTCCCCTAGAGATAAAGCCCGGCCAGCGGGAAGAACAGGCTCCCGGCGATGCCTCCGCGCCTTGGCGGGTGCAGCAGCAGCCCGGCTTGCCGCTGCGCTGGCTGATCGCTGGGCCACCGCTCACATCTCAGCCTAGGCTTCAGTCTGTGCTCGCACAAACGCCGAGCACGCGGGTGCTCCTGCCTTGGCCGCGGAAGCGGGCGCCTGAGGTTGCTCCGCTCACACCTCTGCTCTCTGTCCCAGGGGACGGGAGGGGCAACCAGCGACAAGGTGATGCTACATCGGATCTGTTTGTTGCTCTAGTCCTGTATCACCTCCACGGATCTCCTGTAAATACAGGGAAACCCCTGAGGGGTCTGCGGAGCTCTTCAGTGAGAAGGAGTAATAGGGGGGTCATGAGCACAGCGAACAAGCAGCCAGTTTTCCAGAGTGCCTCTGCAGCATCAGCTGCACGGAGGCTGGAACRGCAACTCAGATATCCTAGCTCTGGCTCTCCGGCCTCCAGCAGCTGTTGAATCCACCAGCCTTTCTGGGCCATATTTAACAGGGCTCAGCTCTCAGGCACACTTTTGCAAGAGTCTGYTTTTTGGAAGGATGCTGCCTAAATCCTTTGCCAAGGAAAGGCTGAAGCACAACCCTACCTATTACGAGAGGTCAGGGATGTCACGTGCAATATCAGCACCAGGGCAGAGGTATAAAATATTAGCTTAATTAGCTCTATTTATACATGCTTTTGGGTTGGTAGCTCAGCCCGCGCRGCCGCCTCTGCCCAGGCCAGTGGGAAGGGGAGGCTCCGGCAGTCGGAGGCACTGCTCGGTGCYGTTGCAGCAGCGCGGTGCAGAGCGCGGCGGTGCAGAGCGCCCGGCGCTGGTTGGGGCAGAGGGGTTTTACCTGCCCGCTCTCCTGAGAGCCCGGCACGGTGACGGGGCAGCAGTGGGGTGCAACCCCCAGGGTGCTCCCCTCCGAGGATGCTCTGGATCAGCTGCCCTTTGCAAACCCCTTTCCACTTAGGAAATGCACTGTGCTTGAGCTGTGCCGTCTGGGAGGCAGCAAAGGCATCCCACACCTAGACCCGAGTGGCTTTGGCAGCATCATCATGCTCCTCTTGGACCGAGATACAGCCAGGCACACATCTGCCCACACCGGCTACCGGCTGACACCCCTGGTGAGCACTGCAATATGCTGGAGAAGTTCTCACCTGAACTTTCAACTTTKTATTACATGCAGGTGTCTGCTGTAGTTGGCCAGGTCTCCGAACGCAGTGCTTTCGGGAGCCGGGCGAAGGCGGCGTGCACAGTTCGAACAACACCAGCTCAAAGCAGTGCGACGGTGTTTGCAGCTGCGTGAAGCCTGTTCTGCACTGAGGCAAAGAAAAGCATCCTTCTCACCCCAGAAGCACAACAAGCTTCTGCTCTCGGTCGTATAACAGAGGAAAGTTGGCAACTTAACTGTTAAACACGCCTATGACTACTCAGCGTTGACATCAGCGTGATCTCATCGCTGTAACCTGAGCCCTCAGGCTTTCTCTCCAGACTGCCTTTAAATAGCAGCCCTGGGGCGAGCRCCGCACCGGTCCCTCTGATCAGCCCCACAGCAAACCCCGGAGCAGCGACATAGATGAGAGCGAAGAGGGGCACTAAAACCTCAGCCATGTCCACGTCCTTGCGAGTGAGCCCCTCGGTCCACGGCTACCGCTTCGACACAGCCCTGCGCAAGAAAGCCGTGGCCAATATCTTCGAAAGCATCAACCAAGAGTCGCTCCAGAAACTCTTCAAGAACTCTGGAGACAAGAAGGCAGAGGAAAGAGCCAAGATAATCCTCGCCACCGACCAGGACTTGGAGGAGAAAACRAGAGCGCTGATGGCGCTGAAGCAAAGGAAGAAAGACAAACTTCTCCAGTTCCTGAAATTGCGGAAATATTCCATCAAAGTTCACTGAACTGCCAAAAGGAACGGCAATGGAAGGGAATATTTYGGAACCAGACCGGTCGCGACATCCTAACCGTGGCATTTCCCTCTGCCTCGCAAGCCGCTGGCGGGACGAGCGGACCTGACGGACCGGCCGAGAGACTTCCGCCCCGGAGCGCAGCCGGCGCCGGCAGCGCGCACGCAGCGACCGGCCCGGCCCGGCCCGGCCCGGCCCGGCGGCGCCGCGGGCACGGCAGCTCCGCTCCTGCGGCACCAGGACTCCTTAAGAACTTGTTTACTGACTTCATCTGTTCGCTCTGTCTTTTTAAACTGGTTTCCTTAGAGTTTAAAACCTTTCTAAGCCTCGCTGTTTTTTGCTAGGATGGAGGATTCTGGAGATTGATCAGCTACTGATCATTTATAATTCTGCATTTGTTAAAATGCATTTAAATGCACTGTATGGGTGCAGTAAGCTCAGCCTTCAGGGAATGCATTTGCTCTAGAGGCACACTACATAAAACTGTACTTTTCCTTTCTCAAGCAGTATGTGTACATTATAAATCATTTGCACAAGAGCAATAATAATGACATTTTTCTCTGAATTAACTGTGAAGTTCCTTAATATTTTGTTCACTTCCCATTAAAACTAAATATCATAATTCCAGTTCTTATTTGTATAGGTTACAATAGATATTAGAAAAGTATTTCATGATAATATTTTATGATAATGCTATTATTATACCAGCTATAATTTATTGCATATGGCAAGCTGAAAGTTTAATAAATTATAAATGTAATATAAATTTTCTTGTCTGAAATGCTCAATTCCCCTGGAGGAGTGGGCTCACGCGTTCCCAGTCATTTTACATGGATTCTGTCTGAAGAACAGACCTAGCACGTCCCCTTAATCACCAGGAATGCCACCGTGGAAGTATATCCCTAGAGGCTACAGTAAGAGCTGGTTTCCCTGAAGCTCCGCAGCCTGGTTCAGCGGTGCCCGAGTTTTACCCGCGGCTGCTGCGCTGCCCTGGCATTCCCAGGAAGAGCTGGCCGAATTTAATTACAAACCCAACWGTTAGTTTCGCCTATGTAATAAAAGACAGTGATGTGCTTTGCAATACTGCAACCAAAAAATCAATTTAGCCAATGGATCGCTCCCGTGGGCAGCGAGCAACCGGCCCCCGGCCACCCTGGCAGGGCCGGACCCCGATCGCGGCCGCCCTCTCYGCGGCATCGAACTCCTTCTCGCTACAGCTTTTGCTGCACCATCACGACAGAGGATGTAGAAAATATTWAAAAATAGCTAAGATTCCTCATTTATAAATATGCCCTCTAATAACCTGCTGGCTTAGAAAAACGATGTTCCCTTGGCTCTGCTYAGTGCAACAGAGTTAAAACAATTCAGAAGAACGATAGCCCAGCGACTGTTTTGTTTTTCTATAATAAAAATTACGAATTGCCCATAAGCCAGAGAGAGTAGGAATCTTCCCTTGAGCTGGTCAACAGCCCGGCGTGCTCCGTGCCCGGACGGAGGGAAAGGCAGCGGGGCCGCGCGCGGCCCCTCGCTCACGCCGCCCCGCGGCACCGCGTTTCCTCCCTCCGCAGCGGGTTTTCCCGGCAAAGCCGCTTCCTGCGTGGCAGACGCTGAAAAGAGAAACCCCGCGGGGCAACGCAGCCCCACAGCCCCGAACGGGGAGAGGGACCCGAACAGGTCCAGCTGCAAGAGGATGTCCTAAAACCTCAGCAGCTGCCGGACTGTGCCTTTGCGCTGCTCCTGCTGCCCGCGCTCCGCCTGGACCTTCCCTCGCCTCCCTCGCCCCTCTGCTCGAGCATCAGCCTTCCCGGCTGCAGCTCGGGCCCGGCCGTGCGCCGGCCGCGGTCCAGGCAGACGTGTGGCCTCAAACGTCCAAACCGCCCGTCCAGGCACCGACAGAGCTGGGGGGCACGCAGGAAAGGCCCGACGCTCCGGGGGGACTGAGGGAAGCCGCGATCGCGGCAGACTGAAACCAACAGSAATTACAGCAGTTGCTGCTGGCGCTTCCACTGCTGCCGAGACATTTGTGCTCACAAACATTTGCATGACTCGATTGATAAGATCCTGTGACTTTGGGAGTTTATYGTCCCTCTTGCCTCATTCCATTTAAATTACCGCCCAGGCGGCTTTCCTGATGAGTAAAGGCTGCTTAGAAAAAGTTGCTTGCTTACTCAGTTTCTACGGTTAAAATAGGCAGTTTTCCTCGGCCTCTGCCCGCATCCCCCGTACCAGCTGCAAAGCCTCGCCACCGAGCGAGCGCGGGCACAAGCGGGGCCCCGCGGCGGCTGCGCTCGGCGGCCCCGGCCCCGGCAGGGCAGGGCTGGGCTGGGCGCAGCCTGCACCGCGCCGGCCCGTCCGGCGCTCCGGCCGCCCGCCCGACAAACGGAGGAAAGGCCTGCCGCAGGCGCTTCCTCCCCCGGGAGCCGGCGCTTCCATTAATTCTTCTCCCTGAGCCGGGCTGGCTGCGCTGGGTGTCCCCGCCGCAGCATCCTGAGGGGCGTGCGTCCGAACTGCTAATTTTATCCAGCGCCTCCAGCGCTCTGCCCTCCGCCCGGCCGGGGCGAGCGGAGCGCCCGGCGCCGCCGGCCTTCCCGGAGGGAGCCGAGGCGCCCGGAGCCGCCGGCTTCGAGCGACGGGTGCGACGGTGACCGCCCCGTCTGCCCCCTCGCCGGCATCGCCCGGGAGCAGCCCGCGGCGCCGGGGCCGGGAGGCGGCGGGGGACCCACTGCCGCCCGCGGCGCTTCCCAGCGCTCGACGCCGGCTCCCGCGCCCCTGCCGCTTGGAGACGTCCCAGAGGCGCTGCCGGGGCTGGGGGCAGGCTGCCCCTCCGCGCCGCGGAGCRAAAATCCACCAGCCGAGCTGCCCATCGCGGCGCAATCTCGCCCGCCGCGGGACGGCCGCGGAGGCCGCGCTCAGCCTGCGGCGCGAGCCTGGGAACCGGGCGCGGGAAGGCGCCGGAGCAGAGCCGTGCAAGCAGGAGACCCCGGCGCGGGGTGGGCAGAGGGTGGCACGGCGGCGGGAAGCTGCTCCCCGCTGCAGCCGGAGGGCCCGGGAGCCGCGGGGACGCCGGGAGAGCCCGCGGGGCAGCTGCAGCGAGCCGCATGGAGCCGCCGGCCTGCGGCTCCCACGTGCAGCACAAGGACGCTACGGAGCCGCGCCGGGGAGGCAAAGTCTCCGAAACACTGCTGCCAGCACGGCCGCCACTTATCTTGGCTAAAAAGTAGAAGTTAATATACGAGCAGAGTCTTAACACAGTGTATGTTTTCCTGACACGCAGGAAGTCCTGAAAAGCCCTTGTTTCTGGTGAATTGGTGCATCAGCAGAAACCCTGACACTCTGCTTTAGCGAGCGGCGAAGCCACCCCGACCCAGCGCCCAGCGCTTCGGCAGCCACCTCGGACCAGAGGGCTCCGGGTAACGAGGTATTTCTGAAGCACCAGAACCTACGAGCCATCGCTTGCCACATCGGTTGCGCCACTGCCCTCGCTAGCAGGCGAGCTCCGCTCGCGGCTGCCCGGAGCCGCGGCGCCCAGCTCCCTCCCGCACGGAAAGGCCGGCTCCCTCCGCAGTCGGGCACGGCCCCGAGCGGCCGAGCACGGCCCCGAGCGGCCGAGCACGGCCCCAGCGGCTTTGCTTGCTTTTTTGCTTGCGTTGCAAAACCGTCCCGTTTCCTGCCTCCCTCCCACGGGCGGGCGGCCGAGCCCCGGCGCGGCCCCGGGGCCGGGACGTCGCTCCGGCCCCTCCCGGCCGCAGGACCGCGGGCGCCCGGCCGGGGCAGGAGGTCGCTTCCGCGCCTGTCAGCTCCTTCCCGGGAAAAGGCATTCCCAGGGCAGCACAAAACCACGTAAATGCTCGGAAGGGGCCGGGGAGACGCGGCAGTGAAGCTTTTTAGGAGGTGAAAGGGGCCGGAAAGTTTTGCTACTCCTCCCACCCGACGCAGAGCCCCTTCCCGGAGCTGCTCCGAGTTTTGAGGTTGGGTCGGGAGGGGCTGGGGGACCCCGGCGTCCCCGCAGAGCCACCCGGCACCGCGCAGCCCGGGCAGAGCTGTGCCACGGCCCCGCGGCCTCCCCACGGCCAGGCACCCACCAAGGCAGAAAGCTGCGTTTTTCCAAAATAAAGATGCTTTTATGCCTCAAAAAGTAGACAAATACTTGCACACGCGCATCTTACAGTAATTTGGTGACACTCAAGGTACTTCCCCACCTCCCAGAGCTTCTGCTCTGACAGGGCTACAGATATACCACGGGGCTGAAAATAGAACGAACGAACTCCGAGCGGGTCCCCCTTTGACTTATGCAACCCAAAGGAAAGGAGAAGCTGCGACACTGGCTTGCCAGGTCGGCCACGCTCTTAAACCAGCTTTGGGTCCACCCCGAGCAGCACGAGTCCAAATCCAGAGGCAGGGCTCTCCTTTCCTCTCTCTAAGCACCACAGCACAAGACTCAATTTATCATTTTACAAACGTGATGATACCGAGTCATCCGTACCTTTGCTTCTGCCAGGATTTGTGGAAGACTGATTTATATCAAACCGCCCCTTGCCTGAGCAGCATTTTTGAGCCCGTTTGCAGAAGGACTGCGCAGGACTGCCAAGGAGCTCAACGAGCAGCCCAGAATTCAACAGCATGGCAAAATCTGGATGCTAGTGAAGTCCATGACAAAAATCCAAGCAGCTTGAAGGAGTGTGCCTACAGAGGTAAAATCCTTGAGTGCATTCTGCAGGAAATGCTGCCAAACATATGCCGTTTTTATCTCAAATCTAATGATAAGCTTCTTTTCCCCTAAACTGTGTGTTTTAAATGCAATAAAAATTATGCAAAAATGCATTACTATTCTGAGGAGACATTTATTCAAAGCCAAGGACTGAGGATACTCCAAGTTTTCCCCTCGAAGTTCCACAAGTATTCATTAGACAAAAACCTATAGATAAATTTCTGCTTGCTGAAGTATTTCAGTATCTTTCAGGCACATGTTTTCTAAGCATGGAAAATAGGAAACGTTACACGAAGTGGCTCAATGAGACAGAACTCGACATCTGCTAGTAGAGGGAGCTCATTGCTAGCTCGTAGGCAGCCAGACTGGGCCTCTCCGAGGTGGGTAACCGGAATAAAGCAGGCGCAGAGCAGAATTCAGACTTGCAGCACCGATTTACAGCTTTGCGTTAGCTGAGGGAGCGCACAGCTGAGCCAGTCTCCAAAACCACCCCACCGGCACTGCTTTTCCTGCGTGCCTCTACGTGCTTACACACAGATAACGTGGCCTTTACGGCCAGGCTCGCCTGCCAGGGAGCACCCCGCTGGTGTGCTGCGCCGGCTGGGAAATTAGCCCAGGTTAGCATAGCTCTGCTGAAAACGTCGCCGATTTCCCCAGGCGAGGCTTTCTGCGCGTGGGGCCCAGCTCCCTCTGGGTACCCGCAGCACGGTACACCCTGCAGCACGATGCTACACCCTACAGCACGATGCGGCACCCCGCAGCACGATGCGGCACCCCGCAGCACGATGCGGCACCCCGCAGCACGATGCGGCACCCTGCAGCACGATGCTACACCCTACAGCACGATGCGGCACCCCGCAGCACGATGCGGCACCCCGCAGCAGTCGCAGACGCGGGCAGCAGCGCCTGTTCAGAGCTGTGCAGACCTGCTCAGCCTCTCTCGGTTTGACCGAACGCTGCAGACACCAGCACCTGCATTGCAGGCATCTCCTCTCTGCTGTCAGGACGGCCCTTCCCCTGCCTCCACTGTTCCCTCTCGTATTTGCCCCCTCCCTCCCCTGCTTTCTGTGGCCGGTTACTGCCCATCAGCAGCCGTTTGCAGGCCTGCGTGTTTGCAGAAATACAGCGTGWCACTTCTATCTTGTTCCCCATTCAAAAGGATGTCCAGTACGAAGCCACATGCATCCAGCAAGTAGCGCTCAKAGTAGGGCATTTGGACCATCTGTTTCCATCTGCCTGCATGAACCGATACACATATGTTCCCTGCCCACTAAAGCCAAACATTTTGCAGTTCTTTTACAATATTTTTCTTCTCTCAGTTCCTATCAATCACATGTTCTYGCTCAGCCAAATCACATGCTCTGGAAAACCAAGCCCGTGGTGGAGAAGAGGGCACGCACGACGGAGCGAGGCCGGTGCCCTGCCAAGCGCCGCGGTCCCCGCAGAGGCGCAGCGTGCGTGCAGCGGGCTCACCGCCTCCCGCGCGCTCCCCCCGAAGCTCAGGACGCGCTTTGGTCACTGACCCTTGCACACTCGACTGCAGGGCTTATAGCCTRCCGTACACAAATAAATTAGGAATAATTTAGTATCTGATTGTAAGCTTTACTCTTCTATTCTTTACAGCTTCTCAGGTGAACACTCCGTAATTGAGCTAAATTAAGAGCCCCATTAATTCTTCTGGCAAAGCAAAATGGCTATATATGCAGGCTGCGGGTCAGCAACTGTTAAGGAAACCTTCTTCTTCCACAGCCTCTTTGCCAGTCCTTTTTGCTAGGCCTCTGGGGCCGGGAAGTCATTCTTCCTCATTTGCAGGAGAGATTTATTCCTCTTTGCCTCAGTTAATGAGCAAGTGTGTACGTAACAGTCACACGCACCGGCCTTGTCACCATGGAGAGCCCAGGCCAAAGAATGACTGAACATAAATCCAAGTTATTTTTTCACAAAACCCAGAGGTAATCTGAGATCAACWGTTACAGACTGAAATTTAGCTTTGCTGTTACCTCTGAGAACTTTCTATTTTGAACAGGATAAACAGCATTAATACCTTATTTAAAACAAAAAGAAGCAAGTGCTTGCAACTGGAAGAGTTCTGATGTATCTGAATCGCTTCCAAGCGTTGCAGTCTGCAGTACTGTATTTGCATCTGCAAAGGATGGCTTACGGGCGGCTTGTATCCCTCTTCTGCTTTGAGCTATGCACGGCAGTTCTGGTTACTACAAATTTTAGCATTTTCACCCTTTTGTACCGTTCTGGCACAAGCGCTGCCGGAGCAGTCTCCCGCGCCGGAGCCGCTCGGGCCAGCTGGGCACGCGCAGCCCCTGCGCGCTCTTCTCACGAACGGCCACGCTGCGACGGATGTGGCTGAGGGTTTTGTAAACCCATTCCTGGATCCCTCATGACTAAGCTGTTGCAGGGATATTTATCAGAAAAGTCTCATTTAAACTAACCAAAAAAAGCTCTTTCTTGACCRAGCTTTGACTAAGCAAACCAGAATTATCTTTAGCTGTGGAAAACACCACTGAATCAGTTTTGGCCTGGACTTACCCTTACCCCCCTTACATATGCAAAATCCCATTTACTTGATCAGGAATTAAGCATCATCCGAGCACTGAACACTGCAGAGCACAACAGCACGTGACCAGCGACCGCACATTTTCATGTTTTTTACATCAGTTGGGAGCATTTTGCATGACTTTCTCTGCATGAATTGAAGTYCATGCGTGTGGGCTCCTTGTGCCCTGCTGCTGGGGTGGGCTCCAAACTACCGCCGTGGCAGCCGCCCTACACAGCCTCTGCTGCCTGAAAAACAAGACCCTCATTCTATTCAAAAMCGTCTGATTTTGGCAAACACATTGCACAAGTCTTCTGTTTCAACACTTTTTCAAGCTGTTACAAACATGCAACCAAAACCAAGTAATTTGAATCTTTTTCCCTCCCCAAATGATATTTAGGWCTGGAAATACTTTTTTGCATAGAGTTCCCAGACATATGAATATTGTATTATGTCGAAGCATCCCAAGATAGCCTGTCATAATCTCGCTCGTAGAAAAGTCCCAGAAACAACCGCCCTCAGCCACTCTGGCTTTCCAGGTGCGGCAGCCTGCCTAAAAAACAGCTCTCCGCGCTGCCGGCGGCTCAGAAAGCCGTGCCGGCGCGGTGACGTCCGCGGGAGAGCCCGGCGCCAGCGGGGCCGAGGCGGGGGTTGCTGCTTTCCGCGACGCGCTTTGGGAGCACGGCCTGCACGGAGCAGCCCCTCTGGGCTGACAGGTACACCGAGCACCGCGGGGGGCTTGGAGGTTCCCCCCCCCTCCTTCAGCAGCTTTTATTCTCTGAGGAAGGCGGCGGCTGGGGCAAGGTGCAAAGAGCGTTTTTGCAGCTCGCAGCACGGCCGCCCTCCCGCGGCTGCAGCACTCGTGCGATAAACCCAGGTAAACTTCCCGCTCCAACGCCGGCGAGTAACTGAGGCGCGCGGTTCGGGCCGCGGCTCCAGCCCGCTGGTGCCGGCGCAGCGCCGGAGCGGGCGGCGGGCAGCGGGCTCCGGCAGCGGCTCCGCGCCGGCGGCGCCCCGGCCCCCTTGCACCGCGCTGCTGCGTGGAGTCAACRCGGCTGCAACGCAAAAGCTGCGTAGGCGGGACAGGCACTAATCWGCGACTCTCACAGCCCGGAAAACCTTGGGATTTTACTCATTGTTGTGCTTTTGTGTTGTCATAGTGAAATTTATGCTGGAGTGAAAACAAACCTTAGTTTTTAAAATATTGCGAACAGCGTTTTTTTTCCAGGACGTGTTTCATGCAGACTAAACGCGTCCCACCGCTCCTCGCGGCACCTCGCAGTCGTACACGGAGACAACGACGACGCTGCCCCTCGCACGGTCCCGCGGCTGAGCCCGGAGGCGCTGCACGAGCGGCGCCGCGGGCGCAGGACGTGCCACGGGCGCAGGACACGCTGCCGGTGCAGGACACGCCGCGGGTGCAGGACA
>NW_028186624.1:112680-190801 GCF_003343005.1 Rhea americana | reverse complement strand
GCCCGGAGGGACCCTGCGCTCGGCCCCGGCTGCGCAGCTCCGTCTCCGGCAGAAACGGCCACCGGCCACGTGCAGCCAGCAAACCCCTCTCTCCCGGGCGCGCACGTCCTTCGCCTGCCTTCGCCCTGGCGCGATAACGCTCCCGGGAAACGACGCGACGAACGGAGCCGCGCAGCACTTACCGGAGGACCGCGGGCGCCTTCGGCCACGCCAGGGATGCACAGCTGCTCCTTACCTGCAGATACAAGAAAAAGCGCTTATTTTTCAAGGCAATATAAACAGAAATTCTCACTAAAACAYGATCTTTTTCCAACGACAGCTTATATTGAAAAATTGCCTCAGAACTAATTGATTTTAACCAAAGTCAAATTTTTCATGRCTGAGAAAGTTTTAGCCTGTTTTAGTGTCTGCAAACAGCTCATTTCTTCCCCACAGAATACAGGTATAGCTACCATAAAGATTTGGGTGCARCCCGAACAAATTTTGTGTCTGCTATTGGCTGAGCTTAAGCAGAGAATGCCGGAAAAAAGGAAAACCCTACACGCAAAAACCCGGCTGCATCAACATTCCCGTGACTCCTGGGTTTCTTCCACGCCGGGGTGGATGAACGAGAGAGGCAGCTGCGCGCAGGGAGGCCCAGGCGGGACGCGCTCCTGCCGCGCTGCTCCCGGCCCCGGCGCGGCTCCCCCGCGGACGGGCACGGAGCCATGCGGGGCCCGGTGCTATGCGGTGCCCTGCGCCACGCGGGGCCCAGCACCACGCAGCGCTCAGCACCACGCAGCACCCTGCACCACGCATCCCTGCCCACATCCGCCTCCCCAGCCCGCTTTCCGCTGCCGGTCATTCCCGCAGAGCAAACCTTCGCTTTGCATCACCCCCTCTCCAGGCTTCCCCTGCGCGACCCCGCAGCCTCCCAGCTTGTGCTCCGGCACCCGCGAGGGAGCTGATCACCCCGGGAACGAGGGGAAACAACAGTGAAAGCTGCCCCCCATCTCGCTCCAACCTCTCCCCATGGCAAATACCCCCCCGAGGCCCAGGCTCTGGCCCAGGCACATGCCCAGCATCCCAGACAGCGCTCGGACCAGCCCAGGGTGCAACCGCAGCGAGGGGCCCATCCCTCGGGAGCATCCCTCCGGACGCTGGCCAGGAGCCGGGTCGGAGGCGGCCGGGGCACAGTGCCCGCGCAGCGAGGCCGCCCCCGCCGGGGCCTCCGGGGTTTCCCACCGCGGCAGGGACGCAGGGACAAAGCAGCAGCCAGGCACAGCGCAGCACACTTTATTCTCTACAGCAGAGATTAACTCATTCGACACTTATCCTGTCAGTGACTTGAAACAGCCACACACAGATTGTTTATTGAGTAATTACCCCAGTTTATTGCATGCTTTCCAAGCAATTATGCCACGCTGATATCCAACGCCCAGCAACCACTCGTGTTCGGTGCTATGTCAATGTGCGTACATTTACTCATCATAAACATGTTTCATTAGCTTCCACACACTAAAGACTAGCAGGTTCTGTCTGCAGCAAGCATTGCTGGAAGCAATAAAAATTATGCAACCACTCTTCAAGAACGTGCATGTTTTATGAGCATTATAAATTGCATGAAAATCATGTTGCACCAACAAAACCCTGCCTAGATTCAGAGTACAAAGCACACTTGATTCACTTAAAGAGACATGTCAAAGCTTCCCTTAATTGTGATAAATCCTATTCTTTCATCTGAGAAGGTGACATTTCATGGCAAATAAGCCCAAGAAATTGGTTGGAACGAGGAAGAGCTTCCTGTTTTGTAAGCAGTTTCCTATAATGAACAAAGCGCAGTGTGAAAACAGTAGGCTGCTTGTCTGGTGCTTGGAGTTTTCAGGTCTTTGTTGATCCCAGTCAGGCAGATGGAATTCATCACTAGAAGCTAATCAGGGACACTGAGACYTAATTGCATTTACAGGGAGAAAAACCTCAGTTTGGGGAACCATTAGGAACCTGCCTCTCATAAGCACATTGCTTAGTAGCTTAGAGACCCTTTCCCAGCCAGACCCTCCTGCCTTGGCCGGACAGCAGAGACCAARAGCAGAGCTACAGAGGTGTATGAACCAGGTAGGTTAACTCCCCCCCAGACCAAGGAGGAGTTCAGGCATTCTCGCAGTCAAAGGAGCCCATGACCAGGGAGGAGGCTCACAGGTCATTACAYTGCCTGGCACTGCATAGCCCCCTTGGTGTCCCTCCCCATCCCTGCAGTTTGGAGGCCAGATCACACCCCCTTCTCCTCCAGGGAGAGTCTCCTCCCAGGAGACTCTGGGATATCCACACACCCAGCCCCAGCCCCTAAAGCCTTTTCAGAGAGCTTTTCCCTAAAGCGAGCCTTAGGCTAGACAGCCTCTGACCACAGGGACAAAAGCAAGCCCAGTGCTCCAGGGACAGAAAAGAGCAGAGCCCCAGTCCAGACCTACTCTCACCTTCACACATCTTCTAAGACAGCCAAACCCTCCTGCCTCCACCTCCCCCTTTTTAAGGTGGGAGCGGGCTGCCCCTTCCCATCTGCRTCCTATTGCAATCACTGCTCCACCTCCTCACCTGTGTCCCACTGCAGTCACTCCTCCAGCAAGCACTCTAGCAGCTGGAGGGAATCGAGGACAGGGACCAGCCATGTCAAGCCCTGTTCCCCTCAGCAAGTGCAGAGCGGGGACAGATCGGTGCTCAGACAGCAGCCACATCCCAGCCCTCTGTCACTCCCTCCTCTCTCTGAAGTTGCATCCATCCATAACCTGCACGTCAGAGGCTGCTTCGCCTCTGCCAGCGCAAGTGGGGTGGCAGAGGATGCTGCAGGCTTGCAGAATGTTTGCAAATGTCCTTCCAGGAAAACCGGGAAAAGCGACGCCAGGGGAGCTCCACATGCCTTCGGGAAAGGTCACAAAGTGAGATGAATGTGGAAGAATTGGTCCTTAAYAAAGAATAAATGCCATGAATACTGCCTTTTTTCTTCTGCCTCCAGGTTGCACAGTGGCAGCTGGTGATTTTTGTACTTTTTTTTTTAAATTGTTACCTAATAAATAGTTTTCTGAATAAATTCTAATGTGCCTGAGAAGCTTGTGGTGTTAGAAATGCAGGCCTTCTGGAGGTGACAAAACAGGTCTCATGTTTCAATTCTCCGACCAGGTTTCCYGTGCATACCTGTGCATAACTTGCTGTTGCATTACAGTTCCCCTCAGTAAACATTTAAACCACCACCGAGAAACACGTGCAAAAGCAAATGTGATTTACAAACACAGCCCATTTCTTCAAATGCTCTGTCAACTGCTGCCACGCCAAACTCCTGTGCGTGGTCTCCTGCGGCTTCCAGCCGGACAGAGACGGGCAGGGCGCTGCCCGAGCGCTGCTGCCCCGCGGACGTCGCCGCCGCGGGGCCGTCCGGAGCTCGGGGAGCTGCGACTGCAGCCAGGGAAGCGCTGAGCCAGCGRGGAGCAAGCTGTTCGCCTGCCCCGGGCTCTGAGTGACATTTACATATTTATTTATTTATTTGCATTTATATACGTGCCTTTCCTTGGCTTACGCTCTTCAGCCGAACTCCAAGCGGAGCGCGTTTCCGCCTGGAAGCACAGCGCTGCCCCCATCCCGCTTCGCCACGCGTCTGCCGTTCTCGTGGTCCCGACGCAGTGCCCTCCAAACGCTGTCTTGTACTGAAAGCCGTTTCTGTCAAATTAAGTTAAAAAGCAGTAGTGGAAAACTAAAAGCGCCACATCTAATCCTGCCACTTGGAAAATCAGCAGAGAAATATAATTTTGTAGGCTTTCAAATTAAATCAGATTCYGGGCTCTCTGCTGACGAGTTAATCCAACGCTGAGCGGAATAGCTCTGCTCAAGCATGGCTGGGTTTAGACATGTTCAATTCAGGGCAAAGCGGTTCCAGCTCAGAGGCACGGCTGTTAATYGTGTTCTCAAACAATTTCTTTARATTTTATGATTTGCCTCAACCGTTATCTGTTAGGAGGGTGGCCGCGGGAGGCGGCCTGTAGCCGAGGAACCGTCCGCTCCCCGCGGGGCTGCTGCTCCGGCTTCTGCCCGCCGCGGTTCCGCCCCGCGCTCCGGCGCCGGCTCCGCGGCGGGTGCTGCCGGCGCGGGCTCGGCTCGCCGCGCGCTCGGCTCGCCGCGTCCCGCCGCCTGCCCAGGGCTCCCTCCCGCCCGCCGCCCCGGAGCGGCTCSGGACTGCTCCCAGCAGAGCTCAGCGCGAAGCACGCCGCTGCCCCCAGGGCCAAGCYCAGGCGAGTTCCTCTTTTTTTAGCCCCAAAGAAATCTCAGTATATTCTAAAGATCAACGTGCAGGTGAAAGCTGATGGATACTGAAGCTTTTCTGAAAATCCACCCCCAGGTGGAGCTGGACTACTGGAAGAATTTGGGTTTATAGTGACTTTCAGGCTGAAGTGCCTGTGATCTACGCCCTAGCAAGAAGTGGTAATAAAAAAAGARGGTGTAAAGGAAAGAGTCACTGCACTAACACCCTTCCTGTGCATTAAATCTGAACTCTCCCCTCACCACAGAAAGAGAGGAAATGCCACCTAAAGATGAGTATTAGACCATAGTATAGGACTGGTAGGAAAATTAGAAAAGCCGAATATTATAAGATTTGTTTTGTCATCTGTGAGAGTGAAAATTAGTCCTCTGATACTCTTCACTCAATGAGTGTGGTCATGAACCCCACTCCCAAGCTGGTATCTTGGCACAAAAAAATTCACTCCAAATCTGGAGAGCCAAACATTTCAGAGTGAAGTGGCATAAATTTGCCAGCAAGAAAGAGGGACTGTCTCAGCATCTGCTAGGATGCTCTTGGTTGAGAGAACAGGCTCTGACATAGAAGAAAGATGGAAGTAATGCTAATCCACGGTGACACTGAATAGTTTCGGTCCAGCTGGTCGAGTCTCAATAGTGAGAGCTCAAAAGTTCGTCTTACGTTGAAATACAAAACAGCCACCTCTTGCGACAAGTTTCCTTTGGATCTGCACAGTTATGGTTGCTGACTGTGGGGACTCAATATTTACTACAAAGCACAGTGCTTTTTGGAAAGTTGAGGGCAGGTCACCCTATAGGTACTATTGCCCTGAAAGGACAGACCTTTTCCCGTGGTACCGTAAGGATTTCTCACTCACGCAGGAGCACAGTCCCCACTCGCCAGTGTCCCCGTTCCTTCCTTGGGCTCTGGGTGACTGCGCTGGGGACTGAGCATCCAGCCGATGCTCCCCTGTGCTGGCCACCTCAACGAGCAGCAGCTCCCACCTCTATCTGACGTTTTATTTAAAAGCAACCTGCACATGATTTTGTGTCACTTTATTCTGCTTTAAATGTATGAAGTATAACCAGAAGTCTCTCTCATGCTTTATTTTATTCTGTATTTTCCAATTGCTTTTCATATTAGGAGTCCAGAATGTCATGTCTGATCTTCTCTAGCTTTCCTACAGGTCTTCTGGGAAATCTTAAACCTGATGCATTAGAAGCAGCGACAATAATTGAAAGTGTGAAGGTGCTGAATGGTAACCAAGGCTTCCTTTACCCCAAATATTAGTCTTTGAAGTTAGAGCAGATTTAATAATAGCAGCTGAAACAGACTGTCCAAAATGCCATTCACTTTCCCTCCTGCTGTATAAATAATTCTCTCATCTCTGCAGTCTCCTAAAGCAGGCAGGTTCTGCACTTGCAGTGGCAAAGCAGCAGTAAACCCTCTACCTCCTCCTCTTCAGGTCCTCTTTGCATGTATTGCTATAGCAAATCACAGAGGGCACACGGTCGCAGCGCTCTCTCTTGCAGTGTAAATCAGGATGTTCTCTTCAGCTACCTCTTATAGTTAAGTGATTAAGGACTGGATTCATCCCTCCTTGAGCTTGTTTTCTCTACAGAGAAATAATAAAGTAGGTTGAAGAATATTTATCTGGGGTTTCTGTGATTTCCTTGAATGTTTTAAGGTTCCAAATTTAACAAGTTTAAGCATTACAAAATATTGTTTCTTTTCTTTGCCAGTTCACCATAATTACTGAAACACCTGCACTAATTGAGACCAYGAAAAGCTACTCTGAAAATTGGCAAAAGGATCAATAACCTTGAAAATTAAACAGCCCCTCTCAGTGGGACGCCGTGAGGGTTGCTCAGCGCCGGGCTGTTCCACGCCGCCTGCCAGATCCACTTGTTCCTTCCCGGTGCCTTGCTGCACTGATGGTTAATGCATTGCCATAGCTGCCATGCAGCTGCACGGCCGGGGGTGAGGACACGTGGGACCGTGTGGGGTGTGGGGGCCTCGGGGGAAGCCGTGCAGCACAACAAGAGCACGCTCAGGTGCTGTGGCCTGACTCACTGCCGCTGGAGGCCGCAGGCCGGATGACGAAGCTGGACACAGAAGGACGCCTGCRTCCTGGCAAGATGCCCATCGCATGTCCCTAGCGATGCCGAGACCCTGAAGACACGTGTCGCTTCCTCGTGGCTTCACCGTGCAATGGGAGCAGTGGCGGGGRGGTCCCAGCAAGCTGAACCTGGGTAAATCCCCATGGGCTGGTGCGCTCCGTGCTCCTGACGGTTTCGGTGCACCGCTAACCCACCTCTGTGTGCATCAGCCAGCAGCTTCTTCTCGTTGCTGCCCGGGAAGGGCATCCGTGCTCCCAGAGCAGAGCTCTGCTTGCGTCCTGCCACGGTGCTGGCTGGCACTACTGACTGCTGAATGCAAGATCAGAAAGATGGTATTAATGAGAATCACTATTTTTATAGAAATGCAAAAATGAAATTCTCTATTCAGATATAGAAAGGGTAAAWATTACCGAGATGGTTCATTCCAAACTTTCCTGGTATCAAGAGAAATGATCTTAGCACAATATGGTGTTTTGATTTGATTTCAATTTTGTTTTCCTAATTTACATTTTGTTTTAGTATCTATGCAAAATATTTATCAGGCTGCCAACAGCAACAGGACCCTGAATGGGGATTTCCTGTAGGAGAAAATGTGTTCTTACGCCGTTTATCCAAACTCTTCGCTTTCGTTTTAGATGTARTGAAGCCCCTGAAAGCCGGGTCCGAGCCCTGCCCCTCCTGGGTGGTGGACACCCGTCCCTCCGCGCCGCCCGTGCAGACCGATGCTGTCACCTAGTGGCCACCTGCCCTTCTCCCGTAAGTGCCACACGGGACATTGCAGAGCTTCTGCCCTTCCGAGGGGGCCTCTCGCTGGGAAAGGTTCCAGGGAACCAACAACTCATCACGATAACTAACCTACAGCAAAGGRCGAAAAGAAAGCGGGCAATAACTTACGGCAGACATCACAGCTGTACGAGCACAACGGAAACACGTTGCTGGGGGAGCAGCCGGACTCAAATGAACCCTGACAGGAGGGGAAGGACCGTCTGAAAGATGCTCATTCAATCTAAGTTTAGCTTTATTTCATGAGCAGGAAAAACTGTTTGCACTGCTGCTCCTCCTGCAACCACAACAAATGCCCGAGAATAAGACAAAGAATTTATCTTTCTTCTCTGGGCAGGTGATAGATTATCTGTGGAGCTGTGGAATTTCCCCAGACCCTATATGAAATCAATCTCTTGGAAATCTTTCTCTGGCCATATAGAGGGCTGTTTGGAGACTGCAAGGYCCTCTGATGTACGGCTTTACCTGCAATCATCCGGGCTGCAGCATTTTAATTTGTTTCCTTTAAAGAGACTCAAGAGTACCATAAGAGGCAATTTCCAGGATTCAAAGGAGATGGCAGAATTTGATCTCCTTCCATGGCCTAGTATGTAATTACTGGAAAGAATGAGGGAGGCAATACAGACGCAAAGACTCAAAGTGGTTAGAAGAAGTTATTCAAAGCCCGTAGACTGAGATGTACTTCTGCCTGGACATGGGGCTTGGTGGAGGCATGCTGGAAGTGATAAACAGGGCGGCAGGAGCAGGGCTGACAGCAGCAATCTTGAAAACTCCAGTTATGGGGGGGCTGTTCTCCAGGAGAGGTGAACGGAGATGGAAAGCAGGAGCACATTACTGCCTTCAGCCTGCAACAAGGGCAGCAGAGGGTTCAACTCCCTCCATGGCCTGCATTTAATTTCCTCTATCGCTTTCGCCGTCTCCTGCTGGCCACAGGCTGGGTGAGAGACTGTGCATGCACTAGTCTGTGTGCAGGACTGTGCACGCACGAGGCAGTGTGCAATGCTGTGCTGGGCTGTGCTGGGCTGCAGCCTGAGGAGAGAAATTCTTGCTAGAGGAGGTGATTTCTAGAGCATCCTGCAGAGAAGAGAGCAAACCCCTGTTCAGTGAGAGCAAAGGGGATGCACCTAGTCTTGCAGCAGWCCTCTAGCACAATTACCCTGGAATTTAGATAATTTTCAAAACATCTTTTTAGTTTCCACATTCAACAGCAGCAAAAGAGTCTGCTCACATTGGCCAAACAGATGAGCAATGCAGGTGTTTTTGCAGTCCACTCCCATGAAAGGTCACCATTGAGCTTCCCCTGGATTTGCCCGGCTGCCTTGCCTTCCAGCCTGTTTCTTTGCACTACATAATTATAAAAGCTATGCAATTTTTGACACATATAATGCCCCAAAGCATTTTGTTTCTCTCCTTTTTTAAATGTACTTTGCACCAGGATGTGACCTTCAGCTCTGCTGGTGGCAAAGAAAAGCCTGCTTCAGGCTCCTGGCAATATCAAGCTCATCTGTCTTTGACTTCACACCTCTGTATTTTAACAGCCGCAGCACTGCCGCTTTGAGAGAATTTCTTACGTGTCATCTAGTTTTAGTGCTATTCTATTTCGTTTGCTACCTTAGCTTAATCATTTTTTAACAGTCTTTCAGTTTGTGTTCCTATCTCTTTTCATCATCATCTGTTCCTGATATTTTATTTTTCCAATAAACTAAGTAATTTAATGGCCCTAATCCCAAGCCTCCTATTTAGAGCATGGATGTGGAGGCTGCAGAAAGGAGTCTCAATTTAAATCTGTCAGTCAAACATAATTTAATCTATCTTCTTCTTTATACCAGAAACTGTTGATGAAGGAAATTATGAATTAGATTCAGTCCACTCTTAAAAAAACAGGATGATTTACAGCTTTCTAGTGCTTTTTTATGCATAGGCTATTAGAAAGTTAGAAAATTATATAGCTTTGGGGCAA
The DNA here is from genome assembly GCF_003343005.1 of Rhea americana. NCBI lineage: Eukaryota > Metazoa > Chordata > Aves > Rheiformes > Rheidae > Rhea > Rhea americana. Next base: position 181,677 of record NW_028186624.1, on the reverse strand, counting down.
CAAAAAATTGTAAGTATCTAGGCCCTGGGGTGATTGCATAGGCTTTTAAGAGCCCAAGGACATGTCTGTAAGGTCATCACTACAACGCATTTGATATACTCGAGCTGCCGGCAGCAGCATGATGGTGCAGGGCAGAGCTGCTGGGCATGCAGGAACGCCGCCCGGCTGCCCCTTGGCACGCGGGAACGCCGCCCGGCTGCCCCTCGGCACAAGACGGGCCCTCCGGAAATCCACCCGTGCAGGACAAAGCGGCTGACTTCGGCACAAGCCCCGAGGCGGCCTCTCAGCCCGAGCTCCTGCGACCGCAGGCGCAGAAGGTGTTTTAGGCGCTGCCCGGCTCCTCGGAGCGGGTCCAGGGCGCACGGGGGAGGCGTCGGAGAGGAGCGCATGGCCCAAGTCCCAGCGGTGCTGGGGGCCCAGGACCCACACGCCAAGCATCTTCTCAAATTAAAACAAGCACAGGCCCTCCTGAGCCATACGCCGGGCAAAAGGAAAACGTGGGAGCAATCTGATGCTTGCATATTAACTACCTGCAGGAGGAGCCCTTCCCTCTGCCTCAGTTTTGGTAATTTAATCCCATTTACATTCTCCTAGTTCCACTTGCGTCATAGGATGCAGCCTGCAATATCTGCACCCAAAGAATAACAAACGAGGTTCCTAAATGTAGCTTGCTGAGTTTGCAGCACCACGTCTGCTGCATTTTGGTGTGAGTTCGACGGCTTTGGGCACAGAGGGATGGTGCCCAGGGTGGAGCGTCAGCTCCTGAACTGAGCAGAGCGGGCCAGCAAATGCAACCCTTTGGTTGGCTTGGTTTGGATGGCCAGCCAGGTTTTCAGAGCTGCCCATCATCCACCCCRCATATAGTCTAAGGGAATCTAGAATAACATTTGAAACGGGACCCCCGACTCCACCGGACTTTGTGGTACAACCTATTCAAGCCAATTCTCCCATCTTCTGTTGGTGAGTTCAAAGGTTAAAAAAAGACTAAAAGGCCAAGTGTGAAAAGAGCTTTCTGCACTGAAGCATCTAGTATTAAACAATTGTTCTTCACCCATGAGATGAGTTGTGTAACTGAGCTGTCATTCATCATGTATAATTAAGGCCCTTTCATAAAAATTTTACCAGCAGCTGGATGCTAAGAGTGTGAGTGAAGGTTCCTTGCTATCTCCAAAGCTAGCAGAAAAACAGCGTAAGGCACAAGCACACAAAAAAAGTCACAAGATCATGAGTCCAGGTGTCTTGGAGCAYCATGACTGTTGACTTACCTGTCAAGCATTTCTGCTTATCGGCAGATGTGAAAACATCTGGATGTAACTTGCAAAATTGGATTACGTAAYTGCCACTTCTAGAGAGTTCTCACTGGTCATTCTGAATTTATTTTCACATAGTCAGCCATCACCAGCTATGGAAAACAAGCTTTGAACCAGGAGTATTAAATCTCAGAGGAGTCACTGTCCGATTTTCAGCAGAGCTAGAGCATTCAAAAGCTGCGACAATCAATATATCGTCCGCCGCAGTAAACAGGCTGATGGCTGGGCACAGGAGCAATTTAGCAGATGACCACATTTTATTCTGGCCCTTATTTCATTCTGCAGCAATTAGCCCAGAGGAAAGGGCCTCATCATATTGTAATTTCAGCCTTATGAATAGCAGTGTGTTTAGCTAGACAGAAGTTAGAGGTACCTTCTGGATCCTCAATAAAAATGCTATTAGTGTCCACCAGTGCACATCAGAGCTTCACGACTATCAGAGGAAATAACTGCTACTCATCTCTGCTGGGTTTTAGCCACCTCAGGAGACAACTTGTGATAGATTTGAGGCAATCCTGAGAAACATGTGTGCTGGGGGGTATACGCAAAAGGATTTTGTATGGGGATCAAACCATCCTGACAGCCCGATAGAACTGCATTGCACCGAGTGCGTTGCAGAACCAGCAGYTACTTTTGATCCTGATTCGAGTCTGTGTCCCAGATGACAGGTAGCAGAAAGCTGGGCTATCCTGCCTCCAGGCTTTTTATTGCAGATTGCATGCCTCGGGTGAGGAAAAGGAGAGGAAGGGAAGAGGAAGAGAGTGCCACCAAAGCGCGCGCGCTGCGAGGGCAGTGCAGTGCTCCCTTACCTCGTCCATGTGTAGCCTTGAACCGGGGATGAGCCTGACACCACCAATCAAACATTTAATAGATTTAAGGACATTTCCCTTTGCTCCACCTTGAAATAAAAACATAAATCTGATGCCCATGTTCTAGTTTTCTACAATGATATCTTCACCATAAATATCTTCTAAATAGTCCCAWCCTCAAATAGATAGCTAATAAAAGCACTTTTTATGGTTATCAGACAAGTGAAATGCCCCTGGACTGAGCAATTAYGTTCAAATATCTGTTCAGAACTGGCTGGGAGTGAAAAAATCAGTTTCTTCCTCCCCAGGTACAAATCCATAATGAGGATTTACTTCTGAGGTGGTACGAATGAGGTAATCCCTCTCCTTCCTGAAGAGAGATAAGGAACAAAAAAAGAAACAAAATGGTACAAGTTAACAGCGAAGCATCTGGAAAAGCAAATGATTTGCAGGAGGGAGGGGCAGAAGGTCGACAGCATAGAAAAGCATCAAATAAGAAGAGGGACARATGACTGGTTTGCCTAATACCAGGAGAAAGCTGGCACAGATGCACTGCCAGCCTGGCAGGAAAGCGCTGTGAAAGGAGRACCGTGTCCGAGGGCGCTGAGCTGCAGGGCACGGCACAAACCCCCTCTGCTCCGCACTGGCAGATTTTCCATCTGATGCTGCTGATTTCCTGCCTTTCCAGCAATGTATCTAGAAAACGTGTGAGAAATGTGCACGCCGCGATTCAAAAGGACCCACGCTTCACGGCTGCTGCTGTTTGACATTAATTGATGGAGCAGCAAATGGCTACGCTGGTCCTTGAGAAACAAAGTATTTAAAAAAAAAAAAGCTAGCAGAACAGTCTGGTTTTTAGTATGGGACTGTGCATATCAGTTGCAAAAAATCCACGCATAACCTCCCTGCTGCAAAAGGAMTCATTTCAGCAGTGGGAGGAAACCTCGCACAGGGTCTTTGCTAGGGCGACGAACCCTCCAGTTGCCCATCGGCGCCCACCCGGAGCCCCAGCGGAGACTCGGCCCTCCGGAAAATCTTGTTTCCAGCTGCATATGGTGCACTGATAACTCTTCCCCCAGTCTCGCTGTTTCTTAATGCCTCCAGACCACACAATGTTGTTTCATTCTTTTTCATACTGTTTTATCTCACTGTCTTCCACAAAATGAGTGATTATCAGCAACAAATATTTGTTAAGCAGAGTAAGGAAGAAAAATACGCTTTTAGGTCTGGAATACACAGCTACTTATTACAATGTTTGACAACGTTAGGACAGTTACTATCAGTCTCCCAGTTATTCTCCATTACTACAATATCCACCAAAAATAATTCCAGTTTCTAAGTGAGTTTCTCAGCGGGGGGCTGAACAGCAGCCTGCTGCTCCGGGAGGGAAAGCTGCCGCTCAGCCTCCAGCCCAGCYGAGCACGGAGGAGAGGCGTCGTCCGCCCGGGAACGCTGCCGGGGCGGGAGGCTGCTGCAGCTGCACAACACGGCGCGCGCCCGGGAGCACAAGGAATCGGGAAAGAAGGGTCCTGGCGGACGGCAGACAAACGCGTAGGACAGACAGACAGGGAGCTGCACGGTGGCCCTCGTGGAGATTGCTCTGGCAGTGCCGACGGCGGGCAGGCGGCTGCGGGCTCTGCCCGAGGCGCGACGGCTCTCCCGGACCGGCACAGAGCTGCTAGCCGGAGAAGCCACCCTAAACAGATGGATACRTCGGGTTTTGTGGTGACAGCTTTCCTCTGCCTGCTTTGTGCCACTAGAGTTGCTACTGTAATAATTCCGCTTCTGTAAGGCATATAAAATTGCCACAAAAATGAAGCAGATGAGAAGAAATCGTATCATCGGGGAAAAGAGGCTGTCACCCCATCTCTCTTCTGCAGTGCAGCCATAGCTGCATGTAAAATTATCCTATACAAATGTAATAATTTGCAAAACAGTGTAGATTAGGATAAAGGTGTGTATTTATGGGAAGCAACTGAGGGAAATGCCTGGGCACTCTCCTGGGATTTATGCTCCCTGTTTGCTGAGCAGCGGTGTTTTCTGATGAACCCCAGGGTAGTTCCATAGTAGGCTGAAAGGGAATTTTGTTGATGCTACAGAAAATGAAGTCCTGCACAGCAGTCAATAGAAAATAATGGATATCAATTACACAGCTGGAACCGCTGACTTGATCAGATTTTATAACTCTTTACTCTAGGGGTCTTTTTAATAAATCCATTGAGAGAAGTGTCAAATCTTTTATAGTGATATGTTTCAATCTTTTATTTTCTAAGAAGAAACAACTGGCAGTTACACAAAATGCTCCTCGGAGTCTCTCTCAGACTCGTGAAGGTATCAGAATTGGTAGGAGATGGATATGGGCTATTTTTTTGCTAATGCAGGGACACCGGCTTGCACTGCATTAGGAAACTGCTCTGGAAACCAGGCATATTCATTTTCTTCTGTTTCAGCCCCGATTAGAGCACAAGGGGTCAGCTCCCCATATGTGATTTAATGAGAGCCTCATAGCATGGTGCTCAAAGACCAAGTCACCTATGAGCAAAATCACCCATCGATGGATGCTTGGATTTTGTTGCAGGTTAAAAGCGACACCCCCCAGCACTTTGGGGAGGGCCCCACAGTTGCAGAGAGGTAACAGCAGAGACATCTGTTCAAACCACAGTGAAATCTGATACTCAATAGGGAAAATGAATTAGCCTTTGTCTATTACTTGCAATATTTTATTTGCATTTTTATTTAATCCAGTCACCATCTCAGGCTCTGAAATTAGAAATGTAACTTTCTTACATGGCATCTTCCCTATGGTAAATCTAATTAAACAGCCATTAAAATGTGTGTTAGCTCGATTATATCAAGGTGACCTGGAGCTCCTGTTAAATGTTAGTAACAGCGTTCCCCACTAACTGGCATTCAATAGGGAACAGGCAGTACCATTTCTATTGACGTGGCCTTTAGATGAATATGGTTATTAAAGTGCTTTGTGTACTACAGACTCCCAAATAAACGTGTATCTAATTCCCTGGCAGCTGAAGTGTTTCCTGCGCTCTTCAGCGCTGCCAGCACAGGACGGCATCTGCGACCAGCAGCCCGGCAAATCCCGGCTCGCGAAGCTCGGCACCGGGGTGGCCGGGTCTGCGCACAGACAGCTTCTGCAAGGTCCTGGATAGCTGAAACGTAGGCGAGAGGAAAGAGGCCAGACCCTTACCTGTCGCCGGCCGGGTCCGCCTCCCACGCTCTCGCAGTCTCGGCGGTGGGGCAGCCTCGCTGCGCGTCCGGCTCCTTCCACCGGGCAGGGCACGAGTTTGCTTCCCAGCCAAAGCAAACACCAGCCCGGGTTTGCAGAGCGCCTGGACCTGCTTCCACATCCTTGTCCAGAGCAAGACCTGCTAATGATCGACAAAGACAGATCTTTTTTTTATAAGCMGGCAATTTATCATGTGAAGGTTAATGATAGCAAAATGCTAATGATCAGACCGATAACTGAGAACGGTGTCTGTCCATTACTGCGGGTTTTTATCACACACCCTAAGAAGTATCATTAAGCTGAAGAAAATCTTCACCGTGTACTAAATCAAAGTCAGAGAGATCTGCATCTAAGAAAAGACTTCCTGTGGTTGTTGCTTTGTGTTTGACTTTCCCAGCTCACTCCTTTAATTGCTGCTGCATTCCTCTGGGAAGATAGCTATAAGCAAGTATGGAAAAGTTGAGAATCAGCTGTTAAAGAAAAGAAGCTTTCAATGGAAGAAAAAAAATTCAGAAAGGTAGAGGGGCTATATAAAAGAACCCAAACCTGAATTCCACTGCAAGCCCTTAAAACAGGAAACATACCTTCAAGTTGCAAAATAGCTGAACAGGAAGAAAATGCCTCCCCTCCTCCCCTAAACATTTCAGCAGATGATTTGGACATTTGGGCTCCTTGACTCCGTAAGAACCCGTCCCATCAATAATTCACAATGACAGAATTAATTTACAATCATTTCCAGCCGCTTAGTGGTATCAGACTGAAATGGAAAGAGGCCACCAGGGCTCAATGAGAGGATAATTACTGTTTCCAAAATCTCCTTTTGAGTCTGATGTTTCGTTCGTGCACCTGATTATAACTTGTACCTGCACCTGAGGAAAAGCAGGTATAAAGCCCTGCTGGGGCAGATTTCTCCCCGTCCACTCTGGCAGGTTTCTTGCCCGCTTCGTACATTAGCCCCAGTGCAGACCAGTATGTACATCTGACCTGGAAACCAGTGAGACTTGGCTGCGCACAGTCACTCTGTTGACACAGGGTGTTGATTTGCACCAGTGCAAGCACTCCTACAGCRATCAGGTTGTAAACTCTGTGCATGATGCAGCACTGGACAGAATAAATGTGCTGGAACAAGTGACAGTGTGCACCAGCCTGACAATAACTCTCAAATAAGCTTTGCATGGTCATTTTCTGCCTTTGTTGCCCTTCCCAATGTCAGTGAGTCTTTAGTCCATCTCTAGAGGATTAAATGTGCAATCCAGCATTATCTGAACAAGAGGTAAGGCCTCTGGCTGATGAGAATAATTCACTTTTAACGGGCGGGTTGTGCACTTGTTGCACTGCAGTTTCACCTCGCAATTGTAAAAACCTGCCTTCGTTCTCAGATCTTTGTCATTTTGCATTACTTTAAGTCTGGATTTCCTATTAATGCATACCTTTGTATTAATCCTTCTGCTTTTAAGATATATGCCTGCTGAGTATGGAAGACACAGTAAAACTAATTAGATCACATCCAAAAGTCTTAGGACTCCCATTTATTTCTATTACAGAACTAGATTAAAGTGTGAAGAACTGCTCTCTAGGAATCATTGCATGGGGTGCACAACTGGCTAGTGTCTCATACGGTGGACCACTCTCGTGCCCACAGGGAAACTGGAAGAGGAAAAACCAGGCCTGGGAACACAGACGGACACAGCATGGCCACCAGACTCCTTGGACGGGAGAGGACAAGCATCCCCAGCCCAGGTTTGGAGCATGGAAGCAACAAAGAAATGGGACGATTTATGAAAATCCGGAATTACAGGCTGTGTGGTGTCATTATGGGGTATACTGGCTGAGGGGCCACAGCCCGCCCTTTCCACGCAGGGAGTTCGCTGGCAAGCTGGATAACCGACGTTTGATCTAGTGTCTTAATTTGGAGCCAGGAGCTTTCCGTGCTGCTCCTCCAGCCCAGGCCCCACGTGCCCCAATCAAACTGCTTTGTTGCGTTCAGCCGTGCAGAGCTGGGTGAGCAAAAACAGCAACCAAAAATCCAGGGAACGGGTAGGTGTGGAGGATTGATGTTGCAAGGGACATATGCGATCTAAATGAGCAATTCTATTTAGAAATCCACTGAATTTCACAGGGGGTAATGAATTAAATGAACTAGAAAGCATGGCATGAACTGGAGATTTGCTGTAGTGACTCATGTAATTAATCTCTGTTGAAACAATTAAGCCTCCTAATTTGCGCTGCATGCACAGAGCGAGGGCAGGGGCGGGTGTGTATTAACCCCTCCTCGCCGGGGGCGCGAGACCCGGTGGGGCCGGGCCCGAGGGCTGCTCCGGGGCCGCCCCCGGCCCTGGGTCCGAGGGCTGCGCCCGGAGCCCGGCGCTCGCCCCCTCCTCCGGCGCCTCTCCGCGACGGGGACCGCGCGGKCTCGGCGAGCACCGCGGTCGAGGCCAAGCGGCCTCGCGAGGCAGCGCCGCGGCTGCTCCCCTCGGGCATCGCCCAGCTCGTAAAAGCAGAGCAAAGGCGTTGCCAGCAAGCCCGCGAGCCGGGGACGCGCTGAACCTCGTCGTCCGCCGAGTTTATCCACTTCCTGCTGAAGGTGGCTAGTGATGGATGAGCACAGCGAAAATGCTGATCCTTTTTCCCCCTTTCACTTCTCAGGGCATGTGATGAAAACAACCCATAAGATTCAGATTGATTTTTTCTGTTCTAAAAATATGCTCTGAAATGTTTTCCTTGTCAAAGCATTGCTCTCTGTGATAAGGCACATATTTTTCCTCTACTGAAATTATTTTGAATATTGCTGTTGAATTGACTGTGAGAACTGAATAGCATCACGTAAGGTGCTAGAGATGTTTTAATACCTGGTTCCTTCAGTGCTGCTGAGCACCTCTGCTCCGTGSTATCTCACAGCAGCCTGGCTCCAGCTGGGATGCAGGACAAGCGGGTTGGGAGCTGTTTTGGGAAAACTGACACTTAAAATAACTGTCGTTTCTCCCCACCCCAACTCCTATTTCTGCTAAAATAAAACAAACAAACACAAAAAACARGTGCTTTACTAAATTCCAGAAGTTATCAGCAATGGGTGCTGGGTCCTCTGACTTCTTACCGAGGTGGAATAGAGATCACCCAACGGGGTAGTAGAGCAAGGCAGAAGRAAGGCCCGTGGAGGCTCTTCACTGCTTCCTGCCTACTTGCAAGGTGCAGGGACCGCRCCGAGACGCACCGGCACGGGGGACTGCGATTAAGTTCTCCTGGTTTTATAGCAGCTCTTTCCACGGTGAGGGGCAGGATGAGACTCTGGCAACACGAACACCTTGGCTGTCATGTTAGCAAATCCCATGCTGAGGCCTGATAAGCACATCCGCTGCCAGCGCCAGCTGACTGTTTTTAAATTAATATAAAAGGCAGGCATAAATTTTAATTCAGTGCATCCTTGTCAACTGCACTGAGTAATGCAGCTTCTCTGTAAATTTGATTATGGCTGTATCACTAAAGATAATTGGAGAACATGTCATTAGTCTTATATCAAGTAACAGCATTTATTTTTCTTTCACTCATGTTTATTTTAACTTCACAAAGGAATAAATTAAACTTACAGTGGATTTCCCGTGATTTCCCAAACATGGGAGAAGCGAGCTGTCCTGCGCCAGTGCCGGCGGAGGCTCCCTTTCCCGCTGTGCCCCAGGTCGCTCTGCCGGGGCTGCGGCCGCCCGGCGCGGAGCTCGGCCGCAGCGACCCAAGAGGAAACCCGCGGAAAGCCCTGGCGCGGCCGGAGCTCGGCGCTCGTCCTCCTAGTCCCGGCTCTGTCTTCCCACGGGAATGCAGCCGCCGAGTAAACGCCTGCAGGCGTCGAAGCCAACGGGCAAGAGCGGAGGGTGCTGCGCGCGCGCTGGCGCCCACGGCGCGGGGACGGAGGCCCCTCGGCACGCGCGCGAGCCGGCTGCTCCCCGCGACGCCGGGGCCGGCCCGAGCTCGTCCCGCCGCGCCGGGCGCTGCGCTGCCCRGCACCGTCATCCGACGCTCGGTCGTGGCGCCGGCAGCGTCCAAACACTGCTCCTAGGTGTCACAGGGCCTCCAGCAGCAGCTACGGTGACGGGTCCATAGGGACCCAGGACCATCCCGGGAGGSATCGGTTCTCCCTGCTGGAGGGGACTAACGCGTCCTCGGGTAGTGCCACGGCCATCCCTCATCCTGGCACAGCCCGGACTACGAGAAACCCCAGCACCCGCCTCAAACAGATGCTACTGCTTTTTGTTTGCTGAACTTCTCCATTCTCCAGCCCCCGAGACCCCGAAACACCCCTAACGCCCATTCTTCTGCTGATTACTTCTCAGCTCATCCATGCAYATTATTGTCTTTGACAAGGTGCTTGCTTTAATGCAAACAGATGTCGCATCTTGTAGTTATTCAGTCTTTGAGTTGCTTCCTACAAGTCGGGGCGTTTTTCTCCCCTGGGTTTTGTTTTTTGCAGAATTTAAAATTGAGACTYGCCGTTTCCAGTTAGGGAGCCTCTGCTCTGATAGGCAAAGGCTCACGAGACAACGACCCGGGCACAGCGAAGCGAGGCCGGCGGCTCTCTTGGCCCTGCACCTCCAGCACCTTCTCAAGCGCAGAAGAGACCCTGGAAACGCCCCGTGCCAAAGCCAATGCTGGGCAGCAAGCATCCGGGTGCAGCAACCCCGAGGAAAAGGTTTCCCTCGGCCACCGGCACCAACGGTACGCCGGACTGGGGAGCCCCTCCAGCCGACCGAGGTCTGAGCCCCGGCAGCGCCGGGAAGCCAAGCTCCTGCCGTGCCCGGCAGCGCCGGGAAGCAGCCGCACGGCGTCTGCTCGGAGCCCCCGTCGCCGCGGCGGTGCCGGGGCCGCCGCTCTGCAGCCACGACGCGGCGGCCGGGAAGGCGGGAGCCGGGCTGCGCGCTTCCCCTCCGCCCTCCCTGTGCCTTCAGCCGGAGAGACCCCGCGGACGGGCAGCCCGGAGGGGCGGGCAGGCCCCAGGCACCGCGGCGGGATCGCGGAGGAGCAGGCGCCTTCCCCAGCCTTTGCCTCCGCTCCCCGGGGGTTGCAGGTTTGCGCRGCAGGAGSGGGCTGCGGGGGTGCTCCTTTCCTGGAAGAGCGACAGGTTTTACGAAGTATTGATAAGAAACTGTTGAGTCTCTGCACATTTAATTACACTTGCCTGAGTGCATTAACACAACCATGAATTTTTAAAAGCTATCAGTTTTCCTCCGTTTGACTCTGGGTCCGACGGTGCCTGCGCTTCTCTGCAGCGCAGCGCTCCGGGAAGCCCGCGGCCCCGGCGCCGCCGCGTCCGAGCGCGGGGCTGCGCGGGGCGGGAGCCGGTGCTAGAGGCCCGGACACCCCGCGAGCATCGCCTGGCCCCGCCGAAGGACCCGAGGAGGAGAGCCGCGCCGGGCGGGCTGCAGCGGGGTTGCGGTGGCTCTGAGCGCAAAGGCATCTCAGGGAGAGTGAGCGCCGCTTTCTGCAGCTGAGTGGCCAGATTTATGAAAGCACTCAGCGTGCTTGATCTCCGCTCTCCTGAACAACCGGCTGCAAATAGGAACAGAGCAATTTTGAGAGCCTGGCCACATCTGTGGGTGCTGAGCTCATGCAACTGGCACCATTTGTTTCCTGGGCCTGGCAGGAGCCCAGGCTGAGCACAGCTCCTCTCTCACTCCCATTTTGTGACTCCTCCATCTTCCATATATTTATTTCAGTCCATTTCCTACTCCAGCCTGCAACCCTGTGATAAGGCATCACCCAGTCTTTAYAGCCTGGATTTTATTGTTTCTGCCTTTCCCTGTGTGCTTAATTGCCACCTTTTCAATTAGAAGGATTTCTCTTTTTATTTTGGCTGMGGAGTTGGGAGGGTCGTTTTTGAAATACACTACTAGTAGGTTAATTGTAGGTTGAAGGACACTTTACAGCCTTGGGGTACAAAGCTCTACTGCCAGAAACAGAATAAAAGGCATCAATAACTTCAGAAAAACGTGCAAAAGAGTCCRTGCTGCAGCGCTTCCTCCGGGCAGCCAGCCTTGTGCTGCGAGGCGAGCAGCAAGCCGTYACCACCGCAGGGAAGGCCGGTACAMCAGCCTGCGGGTAAACRCCAAGCGTGACGACGACCATGCTCTAGCCAGAGCATCTGCTGCGCCCGCTGCGGATCCGTGCACCTGCAGCGGGGGCTCTCCGGGACGGCCCCTCCGCCCTCGGCACGGCGGAAAGCTCTGCACGGAGCGCCCTTACTGCTTCTACGGCTTTCGGGTCGCTCTCAGTTCATGCGTTTCCCCGGGACACAGGAGCAGAGCAGCATCGCAGTCTGCATGGGCTGGATAAGGTCAGGCTTGTCCTCTCCTAGCCTGGCCTGTCCTAGCAATGCCGCGGACGATTTCAGCTCGTAACAGCAGCTACAGGATCAGGGCCACCCGCCAGGCACTGGCTGGGGATGCTTGCAAGAACGGCTCTGCAGCAAACGTGCCGGGTCCGCGGGGCAGTGGGACGCGGGCCCCTTGCAGCCGAGCACCAGCGACCCCGCCGCGCACGCCGGCACCGAACCCTGCAGGCACAGCCGTGCAATTTGAGCTGTTTCCTCACACCCCAGCTGCTGCCCTGTGCCCATCACCGGGCGCCGAGCCTGCTCCCTGGGCACAGCGCTAGCTGGGTAGCGGGGCTCTCCAGGGCTGGAGACACAACTGCTTGCAACACATGCTTCCCCAGGAAGCTAAAAACCTGACATTTGCACTCCCACTATTATTTACCTCAACAGCAAGATGTCATGTCCTGGCAGAAGCAAATGGGCACTTAACTCATTAGCGCATTTGAAAGTCATTTGGATTTCAACAGGTTCCTTCTCTTATCTCTGGTTGCAGAGCAACATATATAATAAGCTGAGGATGTTAAAATCTTTGATAGTAATAATCAAAATTTGTCATCTTTGACATCTAGTACTTAGCCTGTAAGGGTGACATTGCTTATGTAAATACAGCAGCAAGAGGTTTGAAAAAGCAAGTGACAAATTCCAGATTTTGGGGCAATAATATACATTAGCTCAGTTACAAGGAGTTGCAACAGAAGTTCATAAGCAAGATCTGTAGCCTGAAGAAGGTTATTAGCATTTAATCTGGACAAGAACATATAACCGAATTTACTACAACAGTTCTCTTGAGATGCGGCTTGCGGACCAGCACTTTATCTTCGCCTCTTTGCTGAACTTGACTGCTGTGACAGGAGCAGGAGCCCTGCTGATGTGGGTACATTAGCATTCACAGAGATTAAGTGACACAAATTAGCAGCAGCGGGATGGATGGGCCATCTCGAGGGCTGCTGCCATTTCTCCTGTGATGCATACCGCGGTACTCACGCTGTTCGTGCTTAGCTAGCGCTAACTTGATATTCAGGAGGACCAGCTGCTGCTGGCCAGGTACGATCTCCCAGGGGACCTGCCTGGGCAGCACAGCTCTGCCAAGCAACTGGGACAGGCATTACCAGCCTCTGCGTAAACTCTGGAGACCTAGAAGYGGCCTTCATGCTTTTGGCCAACAGCAAGTATTTATTTTTAGGTTTGCACTATGAATAATTGAGCAGATATGCAAAGGCAGGGGTGCGCGGGCTCCGCAGCCACCCGGCGCGCTCAGAGGCAGCAGCACCGCGTCTGCAGGGAGCCTGAGGCTCGTGTCCCAGCTGGGGCAGGCACCCATGCATTCGCAAGCAATTAGAAAGGCATGATACACTGTGTGGTTTAAAACCAAATTCAGAGCAGCAGCTCATTCGTCAATTTATATTCTGGTCAAGCCCTGTGACAATAATGCTGGAGATATTTAATGAGTGCAAGCAAATTTAGTTCTGCCTGTATAATTTGCCTCTGTATGGCTCACATGGCTATCATTTTCCTGTAGTTTGTTAATAATAAGTATTCACATAATTCATTTCTGAAAGGACAAAACAGAGAATGTTATTAATGTTTTGTTTCCCTTCACGTATATGTCAGGCATTTATCGAATACAAACTTGATTAGGTGGGTGCCATCCAGGAACGCAAAGCAGTATTTTACAGCAAACAAAGCACAGGTGCTAGTATACTTGGAGTAATTTTGCAACATTAAAAGTCATCAACTGCATATAAATATTGAAGTAGTAGGGATACCTGTACACAACTAGAACATGCTGGGACATGTCTGCCACATACAAAGCGTTGTTTGGGATGGTCTCTGTTTATCTCCTGCCAAAATCTGTGCCCAAGGCCTGGCCTCCAGCAAGCCCAGCGCGAGCACCCGGTCCTGCCCCGAGCACAGGCGGTGCTCCCCCGACGGGGCCCCCCAAGCGTGCCGTTCGCGGGGAGTCCCGCAGGGCGAGGGGACCTCGGGGGACGCGCGTGCACCCTGGAATAACTCAACCCCCTCCTCTCCTCCCCTCCCCGTGTGCAGCCCACCCGCATCTTCCCTCCTTTTGCAAAACCCCTAATTTTCTGTAGCATAGCATTCCAGATTTGTCAGTCACGGGCTTTCTGGACCCAAAATTCCGCCCAAGCCAGTGTCAGGGCAGGGACACCCCAGCGAGCGGCAGGCTGCAGTCGCGCAAGCTTGTGCTCTCGCGGGGGAGGGAGGTTGCTGTGATTTTTCGCAGGAACATCTAAGACTGTGCTACTTTCCRTGTGTGGGAAGACGCGCAGGTCCGCAGGAGCCGTCCCCAAGGCGTGCCTGCACCGTGCCCTGCAGTGAGACACTGATCCTTAAATGATGCTAGGCATGCCTCTAACACACGCAGAACCCCAGGACGCATCCGCTTGTGCAGGATTGCCTTTGTTTGTAAAGCTTTATGAGCACCTAAGCCTTGCAAACATAGAATCATAGAATCTGTGATTCCAGGCACTCATCTTCCTTGTCTCTTTATATATTAGAGGCGATTGCCTTCTACAAAAAGAGCTAATAGTAGCAGGTAGCAGGCAGCTTTTTTTTGTTGCTGCCACAGAGAATTGAAATTTCACTTGCAAGAGAAAACGTCAGTTACAACAGGTCACTGTACTCCCCTTAGCTGGGAAATTTTGATCTTTCAAGTATTAGGCATAATAGGATAATACTCAAAAGATTTTCTTCTGCCACAGTCTGGCCTTTTAAAGTGTTTTTCGTGCATGTGCGCGTGAGTCTTTCCTGCTTAGGACACAGATATAAACCCCACTGGTACAATCACTCGCTTCCCCAGGTAACGTAATGATGTTGTAAGAGCACATCATGCTGGAAGCATTTATTTTTAACAACTCCTTTTCTATGTTTTGAAAGACATCACAATAAGGCACTATAAATATATACACATTTTCCTGATGGTGAACCGCAGAAGACCAGGAGCTCGCAGCGACAAGCCTGGTCCTAGACCGACMGGAGGGACCGTGCGGCCTCTCAAACGAGTCGGTACCTTCTACACCTCTGCCTTGCGGGCTGAGCTCTAGGTCTCCATTTAGACCTTTAGGGTTTTATTTGAGATCTTCAAAAGAAGAAGTACCATGGAAGAAAGTGTTCTTCCAACTTTGAAAGCGTCTTTTGAGATGATCCCTTTGTTTACTGCATTAAAATGTTAACTGTCCTGGGAAGCTACTCTTTGRTTTTCCAATATTACATTTTAAAGTTTTTAGTTCCAAACCATTTTCTTGAGAGAATTTCAGCATATAGCTGCTATATGCTCTATTATTTGGAATTTATTTCTATGCTTGCCCCATAGAGGAATAGAAAAATAGTGAAAGATGATGCACTTAACTGACAGTGACAGCACATGTGAACACAATATTTGAATTTCAATAAGTTATTAAAAAAAATGCAATGACATGTGCTACACCATCAGGAGAGTCTGACATCAGCAGTATGGACAAGCAAATTTTCCTATAAACTTTGAAATCCTTCCCACAGCCTGAAGGAGGCATTTTAGAAACATATTACTTTTAATCTACTTACAAATGTATTTTTTAAATGTTGTGAATTTTGTTAAGCAAAAAGTGTATCTAATAATAAACATTTTAAAACTTTCAAAAAATATACTAGGAAGATAAAACTATGCACTGGAAATTAATAGCACCTCAGCTTTTTCATACAAGCACACATAATGACATTACGGCAGTTGTTTCAGGCAGTGTTTCTCTGTACCTTGTTTTCTGCTGGTTGGGTAGCCAAATTAGGCTTTAAAAATGTGTTTAATAGGTTAGTAAATGGTACAGTTTATTAGCTTCCTGTAATTTTGCTTTTCACCTGCACCATAGCTGTGCAGACTGCAGCAAATCAGCAGGTCTGCKGGGACACAGATCTTCCTGAGTGCTTCCTCAGGCAAAAGGGGTCAGACGACCCCTCCGTACATGCCCCCAGTAGCAGTTATACTATATGATGGTTTGAACTGTCTCAAGACCTTAAGGCTATAAAACTTCTTGAAAATTGCACTCATTAAACCTTTTCATAACTCAGTGGAATTAGAAAAGAGGTGGTGGTTAACACAAGGGGCTGATGTTTGGCTTGGAGCAGCAACGAGCTGCTCGAACGCTGCTCCTTCTGCACAGTCTACAAGGCCAGGTCTCGGCCAGGGGTTTCGCCAGGGAGCCTGGAGCTCCCACGAACGGTGCTGCCGGGCAGGAGATTTTGCCACCGTATCCTGATCCTGGCGCCAGTCCCATCCTCTGTCCCTACAGAGCGTCGGATGGTCACTGCTGACCCGGAGGACATTTCGCACTACTGGAAACGCAGCTCAAGCCATCCCAAAAAGAAGTCCAAGACCCTGCTGAGGGTGGCCTGGAAAGCACCACCAGCACATAACTGCTGTCGCCAGTTGTCACGATGCTGCTCCTTGCATTAGGTGCCTCTGATGCTAGCAGTGATAGATCTCCACCTTCGCCCTGGACAYGGCACTAGCCCTAGCCTTGCGCACAACACTAATCATCAAAATGGGCCGATAAGCATAACTAGAGCCTGGAACAAGTAATAAGAGATATTGCAAGTGACTTCTTATCAAATGAGTACAGTTCTTAAACCTTTCACATGATGGACAAGGTTATAGAATTTGCAATTAACTTTGCCTAAGCAGCGACAGCTGCACCTACAGCACGCACACAGGTCCGGAAACTATCAGCTGCCAACTCTCCAGCATTCCCGGGGGAGCCCCTTGGAAAGGCATGTCCTGGCCTCCTCTCTCACACAGCATGCACCAARAGACAGGGGGATGGACAAGTGTGTCCCCCACTTCCCACTCCCAGGCAACCATGTACATCACACGCATTGCCTTTAACCGATATACTTTCCCCCCTAAAAACCTAAAGAGGCTAAATACTGTTGAACAGAGTGATAAAGGGGCGTTGAGGCAGTAGTAAGGAAGGCAAGAGTGCTTGTCACRCAAGGCAAGACAGGACCTAGGGAAAGGGTGCAACGCTGATGATTTATTCTCTATTCTGTCTGTCCAGATGTTGCTGCATGTTTGGGGCTTGCAGATCTATCCTTGAATCCTCTACCAGCTCCAGAGGAAGAGCTTGATGCAATAACTTAAACCGACACAAACTTTCAGAATTTACTAAGCTTTTATTCCTTAATAACTGTTATTTGAATGTCTTGCCCTTTGACTTTTTTCTTAGAAATGCATGTTTTTTTTAAAGTTCCAAGCAGCCAGACTTTCCTCACTTTTTGCAGTGACAAGCAGCCAGTCTGACTCATAACACTGTGCATGATCTGTTGGATAAATCATTAATGCAGACACTCTCATGGAATAGTTTTGGTGTTGTGGCTGAGGTTAGAGCCCAGTATGGCATCAGCAACACTGACATGTGGCCCATTTTTTATGGGAGAAATGGAACATTTGGTGTAAATCCAGGGGACAGTGTGCAATAATGAATGAGTTCAGCCTTCAGAAGAGGCCTCTAGGCAAGACAGCATATTGATTTCAACATGATGAGAAAATGAAGAAGGATGATATGTTTCATATTATTGATCCTTTCTATTAGCAATAATGGCAGGTCGCTCTATCCTCCCCAGCAGCCCTCCATCCTCCACTGCAAGAGCAAGAGGTTTGCACGGCAAGGACAGGTAGACTTGGAAGAGGTTTGAAATGCTCAGTTGCAGCTAACATGGAAATTAAGGGTGGCATGCAAGTCCCTCAAAACGGCAACAGGACTGCAGCTTTCCTGTGCTGCAAGGAGGAAAAAGCACTGACTAGACTGACTCCAAGCAGAGTTTCCAGCTCTCCTCCTTGTGGAGCATCATGCCAAAGACCTCTGCTGGTCAGGAGTCATTTCCCCTGCGGCAGCGGGATGTGTCAGGAGAGGGTCCGAGGCCTCTGCTCACCAGTTCCCCAGCTCTTAAATAGTCTCCAAATCTGTAATTATAATGAATTGACAACTAACATGAATGCAGTCAGAGAGCTGGCTGGGAGGGAGGGCAGGATTTCCAAGGTGTCACAGCTTTAACCCAAGTCTCTTACCCTATTCTAAAAGCAATGCAACCAAATCTACTTAAAGAGTAGCTTCTAAAAACACTTGTCAATACATTTAGCCATAAGCACAAAGAATGAGTCCTTAGTGCCAGCAGCTACAGCACATTTATGTTTACAGACCCCGATGCCAGACGCAGGGAGGGAGCAGCTCCGTGTTTGGGCTCTGCTGTGCCCAATCCCTGTTAAAACAAGGGGCGAAGATTAGTGCTGCCTTGGGAATACATGTTGGCTCTCARCAACCTGGAATTCAAAACCTGCTCTTGGAAAGAGGAAAGACCGAGACTGCAGCAGGCAGGTCTGCTCCTCGGGAGGAGACGGGGAACACCAGCAAAGCTCAGCTGGGAGGAAAGCAAACGCCATCCGTGCCAGGGTGGGAATCGTGCGCGGGCAGAGCAGCCCTACARGCTATTTCTGCTCACGGGTTTAATAAGCTGCACACGCCGACAGCCCCCCTCTGCTCGAGCGCTGACGGCGCTCCCGGGGGCTTGCTGGGCCCCGGGACCCCTCGCTGCCCTTGGCCCGGGCGCAGCGAGCGCACCGCTGCCCCGGCAGCCGCGCCGAGCGTGGCCGCACGAGCTGGGCACGGGCGGGCTGCAGACAGACGTGGGGGCGCGTGGGAACCGTGCCCCCGGCTCTGCAGGGCTGCAAGTCACAGCGTAACTGCGCATCGCTGGACACCGCTCCCGGGGCRCAGCCGGCCAAGGTCAGGCTCTCACCCCGAAAGGGATGCGTGGTGCTAACGGTACGCAGCATGCATATTTCCGCACGAGGCTAAGCCGGGAGCGCTGCATTACCTCCAAAGCACTGCAGATCAGAGCTGTATCTCTGCATAACAGAACATTGCTTCCCTTATCTAAAGAAACACAAACATATCCCATCTATTCCCCCCCCTCCCCCCCCATCCTCTGATTTGGTCTCATTTGTTTGGATCATGATAACTGCAATTTGGAATTATAGTTGGATTAGAAAACAAGTAATTCGTGAAAAGCAAGGTGTTTTTTTTTTTTTAATACTACAAGTTACAGTTCACACACCACAGTTTCATTGCATATGCCCTCCAGCCTTTCAATTAAAAATAAAACAGAAAACAGCACTTTCAGAATGGAAATGAGCACAAGACCAAATTCTCATAAAGACAAAAATGCTGTGATTGGACAAGAATAATTATTGCTGGGAACATAAATAAGGAGGGAAGAAGTATCATTCAGTCACTGTTGTATCCAGGGGCCAAAAGCGAGTTATTCAGACCCTTCGAAATGAGGTCATTCCATAACCAGAGGCAGAAAGGGAAACTGCAGATCATTGCAGTGTTTCTGGATCTGTATGGTTTTACCCGAAGTTCTCAGATGCAATGGCAAAAACACTGAGCTGGGAAGAATTCAGGTCGATGATTTTAGGGTACTACTCCTGAAATCCTACTTCGCTTCATCACTCAGTGGCGAAGCCATCAGGAATCTCCCTGATCCCCGCCAGGAGCGCGGGGCAGCGCTCCGCCAGCCGCCCCGCCAAGCGGAGCCGCTCCGGCACCGCTTCGGCAGCCCCCGCGGCGCCCTGCGAGGCGGCAGCGGTGCAGGGCCCTGCGCCGGCCGAGCGGAGCGGCAGGCACCCCGCGCCCTTCGGCAGCCGTCGGGGAAAGCAGCGGCTTCCCCGGCTGCGGAAAGCAACGCCTCCACGGCAGGCGGCGGGTAAACACCAACCACGAAGAAATAATCTMCTGCTGCTTCACCAGCGATCGCAGGCTCATGCTTTTGGCCTTGAATTTCTACAGCAGAAAAAACCAACCTGCAGATAATTGAGTGTAAAATGACAAATACTTCTTACCCCACATTGCCTCGAGTCACTTCCTATCACCTTGCTTGGCGAGAGGTTGACTTCTGATCAGGGGGTTGMTCCTTACATATATTGCATATATTACATATAATACATATTGCATATAATACATATATACATATATTATTACGGCTGCTGCAGGCACCGCTGAGGTAAACAACCTTTTCTGTAGCCAATTGTGCTCCATCTGACCCAGATTTCCCGAGCCTGCCCGCAGCCAGCGTCGCACCGGCGGCTCCGCAGCCCGGCTCGGGGCCTGGCGCCGTGCTGGCCATCTCCTGGCCGGCGGGGATCTGCCCTGGGCGTGGGACGCTGCTTTCCTCTCCAGAGTTATCCGATTAAAAAATAGGAAAGGTTTTACTTGCATTAAGTTTTGATGTAGCTCTTCCTACAACCGACCCAAAGCTTTAACTTGTGCATCTCGGGGGGGATCAGGAGCTCGTGGTGCCCAGAGCATCACCTGGAGCCCCCTCACCACCGGGATGCAGACGGGCGGCTTGGGGTCCACCGCCAGCGTGAGGCCACGGTGACGGCCGCGCGCCCCTCCGCGGGGCTGCGGCGCCCCGCACGCCTCCGCGGCATCGCTCGGCTCTTCCGCCCACCCTCCGCGGCTCCTCGTGTCCCGCCGTCCCCGGCGGCGCTGGGGCCGCGGGCGCCCGCTCAGGAYGCTTCCCCAGCGCGGAGGGGGCCGTAACGCAGACGGGCCGGAGCGCGCTTCCATTCCCCTTCCCCCAGCAGAATCCCTGGGATTTGCACTSCCGTAACAGAGCTATCTTAGGGATTTTTCAGCTGTCATTAATATGCACTTAAGCCACAGGGAGCTTCACCAGACAAACTCGCCGGGTTTCTGCTTGTGACATGGAGCATTTGTTAAGCGCACACATTTCCTCGCTCCCGACCCCCGGCTCCACGGGCAGCTGCACTGCCAGCACCCAGATGGCATTCGTTTCAGACCACTTATCTGTAAAGGAGGCACCAGCCTTGGTAAGAGCAGAACAAAAGGCAGCAGCTTTCTGCTCAGCAGGGAAAACTCATTTGGGAGTTAAAGGGGGGAGAGGGAGCATTAGCTTTAATGGATTGCAGGGGCAAAGACGAGACCAGGCTGCAGAAACCCATTTTGCTGTGTGGACAAGTTTTAGGCAGTAGCTTTTCAAACTTTGATAGCTGGAAACCACTAAGTGTTAATGTAGCTACCGTGTACCCCAGCTCAGCTCAAATGAAAAAGCAACCAAAAATTTTCAGTTCATGCATCTAATCTAATACATATTCTGGTTTCCCATAGCATTGGGGAGACTTTGCRTATGCAAGATATATTGCTAGAAATCCATTTGCGTAAAGAAAACAAACATCACTTAAAGAACTCTGTGCCGAAAGCAAAAGCCCTTGCTACTGTAGAGCAGCAAGCAGCATGTGTTAGCAAACTAGATCCATTTCAAAAGGAAAGCAAATGAGATAATTTAGCAAACATTAAAGACATCTCAGCAAAGCATTTCTAATTGCAGAGGAGAGGCCAGAAGGAGAAACAGACATGGAAAAACTTACTGCAAATAGGGAATTTTAAACAAGTGCAGGTTTGCCATTTAAGACGCATAAATTCCTGTGAAATACATGCTGCATCTGCAGACACATTAGAGAGATGTAGCAGAGGACCTTTTCAGCTCATCATGTCACCCATGTGTCACCCCAGGGAGCAGAGTAATACATTAAACTAACAGTCACCTTCAATCTGTACCCATCTGATTGCATTGATTGTGCCCTATTGAATGGGGATGTTTAGTCTGGAGAAGGGAAGGCAGAGGAGATGTGCCAAATCCTCAAATACGCAAAAGGATGAAGCAAAAAACAATCTACCCTCCATGTTCATCTCAGACAGTGTCAAATTGCAGCAAAGCCAGCACAGGTTAGGCCTGGAAAAAATAGCATTTTACCAGAAAGAAAAGCCSTGGAACAGTTTCTTTGGAGAAGATGTGGAGTTTCTATCATTGGATATTTTTAAATGCATTTCAGACAAGCATACCTTAAGGATTGCTCTCACCTGAATAATTACACAAACACCATCAGTTCAATGCATTGCCTCCTGCAATTAGCACTAGGGAACCTGGCYGGCAGAATGACTCATTCCAGCTGACCAGCCCTGTATCTTGCAATTCAAAGAGATACTTGATTTTATTTGGCCCCAGGGCTAAAAAAGCTGTTGCAAAGAGGCTGCTTCATACTGTGGACCAGAATCCCGGTATATAAATGCTCTTGCGCTGTGCAGGTACTACTCCCAGTCGTTACAGCAGAGAGGGATGAGCTGCTGGGGCCGAGCAGTGAGGCTGCCCAGCTCTGTGCCATTTCTCCCCCACTCCCAGGCGAGTGTCTCCACCTCTGTGTGCCGAGCTGCACTGGGATTTCTGCCTGTCCCATCATTCTGCTGCCAGCCCCAAGTCATCACTGTTTCCTCTCTAASAGGATACTGCAATTTCAGCTCAGCCACCTGCACTGTCCCCCGCTTCCCCTCAAACACCTGCAGTCATCCTCATGCTGTTTCCTGGGTCACCTGCACCCACCAAGCCGGAGGCAGAGAAAGGAGCCCGTTTTCTCGGCTCGCTGCCTGGGCGCAGCCTGGGAGGGCTCCAGCCACGTTACTGCAGTTTGTCTGCACAAGCGACTGCAAGCATCGCTCAGACTAAAAGCACAARTGCGGAAGCATGCCCAGCTCACCCCGCGGGATAACACAGGCATCACCTAGCAGAGGAGCAGACTAGCCTGGGGGAGCTGGAAGAGGCAAGAAGCAATCAGGCATTCACCACTCCTTGCGATAGGATTTCCCTAGCCATTCTGCAATTCATCCTTAATTAACTCACAGCACCATCAACTGCACCCCTGACTGAACTGTGAGGCCTGTCTGGGGCTTTGCAGTGCATTCACTGATGGTGAAGACAGACAAATTAATAAACTGTCCGTTATCGGAGTTTCCAAAGAGCTTATTCTGTGTCTTTCTAGAAAATACAGCCACAAGCCCAGCAGAAGTGCCTGTGCCAACTTGATGCTGACAAGTGCCTCGCAGACAATCTGTTCTGCACACACGGGGGAGATAAACAGGCTAATGAGCATTCCTCCTCACAGATATGACCGCTGCAGGAATCCCTGCTGAACCCTGCACTTCCCTCCTGCGTAATGCAAACAAAAACTGACTTAATACAACTGYCACTTACAGCAATTATTGCAGAGATTTTTGGCTGATTGGGATTGCAAATGCTGTTGCACCCATTACAGCACTGTTGAACATGCAAGACAATTTTCACAGTTGTAAAGCAAAAGCTTCTGAGCCAGTCCGCAGCTTGGAAAGCACATGTTTGTGTGCTTTGCTCCCTGCAGTGAAACCSGCCCTGTCTTGGGCAACATACAGCAGCTACCTAAAGGGCAGGCACATTGCGTCGAGTTGTGGCCGGTTAGCACACCGATCAGGTGGAGCTCCTCCGGAGCAACGGAAGGCGCCCGCGGACCGAAGGATGCCCTGAGCAGCCAGGGGAGGCTGCTGGCACCTTTGCAGGCAGCAAGCCAAAGCAGAGAGCGTAAACACGGCAAGCTACAACTGCTCTTACGTATAGCACAAGCTTRCCTTTGCTTCTCCCCTGTTGGGTGTCCCAGTTCTTCCCCCTCTGCCTTGGGGCAGTTTTGTTCCTTAGCACTTCCCTCACCACCAGACAAGAGCTGCGCTGCACCCGCAGTTTGTGCTCAGCCAAACACTCAGGGCTGCCTTTTTCTGAACGTGCATTAGAGCAGCCTGATGCTACTAAAAACATTGTCCCGCAACAGGCAACCCCACATGCACRTGACACCATTGTGCATGTTAACTCATAAATAGCTCTACTTCRAATGGTTTTACCACAAAGCAACACCTGAAAAGACATCTATTAGAGAAAATTCACGTGTACTTGGGCATTAGAAGAGTCCTATCCTTTTGCTAGCAATAACAAGTGAGCATAGCATCCATAATTTTAGCTTTTGTGCAATGAGCCCCTGATTAAATAGGAAATAAACATTGCTGAGAAATTCTGAATTGTAAATAAAACAGCTCAGACACAAATTGCTTGTGGACGTTAGATCACTAAGAAACAGCAACAGKAAAAGAAATAAAAAGGAAATTTCAATAACTCACCAGACCTCATCTGCCCAAGTGTCGTCACAGCTCTTGCATCTGAATCGGCCCAGGGCCTCCCAGCTTTTGCCCCTTCTTGCTCTCCTGCTTGGCCGAGGATCCCATCTCCAGCTCTGTCAGTGTATTCTGGTCAGGAACATGCTGAACACGRCACCACGTAGCCCAAATTGCTCAGGTCCAGATCACTGAGCACTTCCAGCCCTGACAGCTTTTGGCAGCAGCACCTAGGATTTAACGCATAGACCTGGGAGTCCCCACTCAACAAACTAGTTACAGCACAAATTGCATCAGGTGCAGAACGGTTGCAGGTCTCAGAGTGAAGTTACGTGCTGCTGGCTTAGTGACAAACCCCTGAAACCGCAAAGCCAGCTCACTCTGGCTGAAGCCAAGGCCTCTGCCCGTGTAGACACATCCTTCCCCGGAGATGTGGTGCTGGCAGGGACCCGTGCTGCTGCACAGCCTCGCTGCACGCAGGCAGCGGTGACAAACGGGCTTTTAAGAAAATGGGCTGATCTGACCCGTTCCTCCCCAAGCCTTTCGTTTTCATCGGCCCCTGCTGGGGGGGGGGGGGTGTCCCCTGGGAACCATCACCCCTGCTTCCCCAGGGGCCAACATGCCCTCAGCCCAGCTTGCTCAGAGAAGCAGCTTGTTGTCCCCACTCTACCTGGGCACGGTACCTTTCCAAAGCTGCMGCTGCGCAGCCGAGGACCCCCAGGCCACATCTTGCAGGGGTCTCTATGCACTGCTCCTCTGAGCATCATCCTCCCCTCCCTCCCTGCGCCTGGGGCTCTCCTGGCTGCAGGGTCTCCACAAGATCCCTCTCACACTCTTGCTTGTCCTCCCTGGTGGTGCATAGCCTGCTCCCCCTCCACGGAGGGCACTGCATGCTCCTGCACCCTGGGCTGGTCGGCTGCATCCTCCCGGCAGGGCTCACAGGGCCAAGGCACCCAGCACGTCTGGGCTTTAACCTGGCTGCTGCTGGGACTGTGCCCCGTGGCACAGCACCGCTATCGCCGCCTGCCCCCAGGCGGACGGCAGGTCCTGCGCTAATCCCTTGCTCCCCAACTCCTGCCAGCACCGAGTTCGGCACGCCAGCGCACGTGGCTGCTGGTGGAGCACGTGCTCCGCAGCGGCCCCCCGCTCTCCGCAGCCCCCTTGCACAAGCAGCAGCGAGCGGAGCCCCGAGCAGCGGGAGAGCCACGGAGCAGCGTGCTACAAGCTGTGTAGGGTCTCCAGCTGCATGCTCAATTAAATCCAATACTTTCGCTTTATATTAAAATCACATCAGCTAACTACTTAGAAATTTATATTGAAGCTCAGCAACTGGGGAATGGCTCCAGAGCTGCTCTATAGAAAACTTCCCAGGGAAAACAGCTCTGCTGAATGTCCCCAAAACCTTTCCCAATCACAGCCCGGTGTTCCTGCGCAAAGACAAGCAGGACAAAACATCCCTTTTCGCTTTAAAATCTGCTTTATTCCCCGCCATGAGCATACTGAGGCTACTGGAAGTAAAGGGTGGCCTGGCCAGGTTTGCTCGGCCGGGGGCTTTCCGCAATCCGCCTGTGATTCCCCGAGCCCGGCAGTGCGCTGGGATTTGCACTGGCTGGACGGCGACGCGCGAGCCGGCTGCACGCGATAGCTGCGCGCAGCAGCGGCTTCCTCCGCCGGGTTTGCACGTGCCGCCGCGCCGCGGGGCAGCAAATCTCCCCTCTCCGTCCTCCCGTTTCCCAGTGAAGAAGCTCCAGCTGCCACTGCAACCGCGGGTGCAAACAGCTGCGACCCTCTGAGGTGCCAAGTGCCCGTAGCTCCACTC
Organism: Rhea americana; assembly: GCF_003343005.1. Lineage (NCBI taxonomy): Eukaryota > Metazoa > Chordata > Aves > Rheiformes > Rheidae > Rhea > Rhea americana. Next base: position 156,093 of record NW_028186624.1, on the reverse strand, counting down.
CCTCCTCTGGGGATTAAAAAATCCTAAAATACAACTGGTTGCAGAGGGCCAAGGTGAGCAATTTTTAACTGGCAGAAATATGATGCAACTGAAATAAATCATTGGGAAAGAAATGCCAACTATACAACATAGAGTTCAAATTGTTTATTTCTACCATTCCTTTTGGAATACATTTCTGTGCTTGTGCTTACTTCAGAAATTGTGCATACACAAATACTCTGTTCTCAAAGCAGAAATTACTGGGTTAGGCTTTCTCACATACGAAACGCACAACACGCTGCATGGTAACGCAGAGTATTGTACAAACAAACCCTAAACGCAAATCATGCCCTGTGCTGCTCACATCTCTCCGGTGGCAGTTACAGATTTTTGTCCAATGCAAAACAGTATATTTATTTCAAATGCTGCAAAATTAGGCAGGGATTATAACACTGTTTAAAACTCCCCAATTTCAAGTAATACGTGAAGTGTATTATATAAATTCTATAGGTACACTATACACTATAGCCCACTCCGCCCAACACAGCAAGCCGGCGGGCGTTCGAGCCGAGCGCGGCTTTCGCAGGGGAGGCGCGGGAGCGGCTCCGCAGAGGCAGCTCCCGCGCCGGCGCAGACGGGTCCTGCCGGAGCCGGGACGCCTGCAGCAGGAAGCAAACCGGCCTTCGGGGATACGGGCAGGAAGTCCCTGCGGTTTTGCCTTCTCGTGTTCAGAGCTTGCAGGCACTTACTGTCCAGTGACCATCAATGTAACGCTCAGGACGACCTTCGAAATAAAGATGAGTTTTACAAAGAGCTGGTTCGTGCTGGGAGAGCAGGACTTTGCTTTTTTTGTGCAAATGATTTAGTAAGTTGGCTTAAGGAGCTTTCCAGGTCATCCCAGTGCATGCTGGGCTGCATCAGAAGCTCTGCTGATTTGCACCACCCTGCCTATCGGCTGCGCTCCGCCGCCCACCGAGCAGCGCCGCACGATGCGGTTCCCAGGGCAGTTCTGCTGGCTCCGAGGAAGCGCAATTCCCCTCCGGTTTACYGTGTCTTCCCCTACGTGGCTCACCAGAGTAACGGGCCGCAAACCAGCACCRAATTCAGTCCCTGCTAAAGCAAAGCGGTACGGCTGTTCAGTTGCCTGGGCCCAGGCACCTGCAGCTGTGCCGCCCGCGCCGGAGCGATGCGGGCGCTGGCCAGTTGCGCGCTGAGCCGGCGCGGRAACCACTGCTGGCAGGAGCCTCCCGGGTCCCATGGGCCGTGCCGAGCCCCACTCCGATCCGGACGCAGTTCTGCAGGATGTTGGTGCTGCCCTCTGCAACAGGGACTGGAGAAACTTTGGAGGGGTTGGAGGAGGAGCTGCATGACCGGCATTGCTGCTTCACCGAGCATCTCTTCAGTGCACCGCTGCGGTAATGAACTGCAAATCTGTATCTGGAAGTGACTCATGGGGAAGGCGTCCGTGACAGTGCTCTTCGTGACGCATGATCTCACCCAGACACCAGCCAGACCTCGCTGAAGGTGTGCGCTGTTGAAGCCTGCAGAACGAATCGGAGGCACAGCCTGCTTTAAGGGCAGGCACAGGGGCAATATGGGGCGGGGGTCCCTGCCCTCCGGGCAGCCTGCACCAAAATGCCCAGCGGTGTCAGCGCAGCGGCTTGGTGCTCTGCACGGCCACAGCTCAGCAGGCATCCACGCTTTGGAGACACCGTGCCACCGCAGGGCATTGCCCTCAGCTGGCACAGCGGCTTGGTGCTCTGCACGGCCACAGCTCAGCAGGCATCCACGCTTTGGAGACACCGTGCCACCGCAGGGCATTGCCCTCAGCTGGCACAGCGGCTTGGTGCTCTGCACGGCCACAGCTCAGCAGGCATCCAYGCTTTGGAGACACCGTGCCACCGCAGGGCATTGCCCTCAGCTGGCACAGCGGCTTGGTGCTCTRCACGGCCACAGCTCAGCAGGCATCCAYGCTTTGGAGACACCGTGCCACCGCAGGGCATTGCCCTCAGCTGGTGCAGCAGCCCTGACGCACCGCAGCCCACCGAGTCCCCACGGTGCTCCAGCACCCCGCGGAGCTCCGGCGGTGATTGCACACCTGCCCTGGACACYGATGAGTGTTGAGGGCTGTCACATCCTCTAGAAAATGAGTTAAGGGTATCCTGGACAGCTGTTGTCTTGGGCTGACAAGGTCCAAAACAGCTTTTTTATGTTTTCCCCGTACATTATTGCTATTATTGCAGGCTACAGCAATGCAGTAACRGGCAGGCTGCCAAACTGCCACATTTCTTGATTCCAGTAATTTCTTAAAACATGAACTTGTAAGAGGCTTTATGCTTTAGAGTCTATATCCCTCATTTCTAGGAGTGAGAAAAATCACAAAATATGGTCCTAACTAAATGTGTAAAGAACTGTTTAAAATACTGTTAGATTGTCTGATGAAATGCAGTCTTTCTACAAGAATTCAGTGTGTGCTGATAGACTGTCAGTGTGCTCAAATAACAAATCTGAATGCATTCAGTTATTGGCATTTATTATGGTAACAGCTTCGAGTATATAACCAGACCACAGTTTCGGAGTGAAACACCCACCCCATGCCTCTGCCTGGGCTCGCCGGGCTGTTTTAATCTCATGTCGCTCCTTTCGTCCCGTCCYGTCCCAGTGGGCGGCTGTGATTTAYGATTCAGATTCAGCCGCGGTGCCTTTTTTACAGGAACGGTGCGATCGAAGACTCCCAGCCCCGCGCTGCCTCCCCGCTCGCCGATCTCTGACGGGCTCCGCTTTCAAAATATTGTCACTCAATATTTAGGCAGCGTCTGCGTGAGCGGTGCCTGCTCTGCTCGTCAGCGCCGCGCCAGAGGGGGAGAAGACCCAGCGCTGCTCTTCCCCCAGAAGTCCTCCGCGGACTGCACCCTTCGACCCCGGGCTAAGGGAGCATCCCCAGAACTCGGTAACTCTGCGCCGGAGCCCGAGCCGGGCTGAAAGCTGCCGCCTCCCTCGCCCTCACCGGCCAGGAGGGCTCGCTCGCCCTCGCAGCAGCCGTGTGCTGGCTCCKCTGGGCTGTTTTCTCCTGTTTCCTGCTTCTTTAGCCTCTCTTTCCATCACTCTTCTTTGGTCAGGTGTTTGCCCTCAGGCCGTTCCCTGCTGAGCTGTGAGGGAAGGAAGATGGTGCCCTACAGCAGAACCAGAGCAGGTAAAATCACCTCCCCGACCGAGAGCGGYGGAGAGCCCCTGGCAGCGGCTCCGGTGTGCCCAAGGGCTGTGAAGCCAGCAGAGCAGGGGAAAAAGTCCAGGAAGGAGATAGGAAAAGCAGACAGAAACCAGGTGGAACAACCGCCTCGTGCTGCAGCTYGGAGAAAAGCCCAGAGGTCTGGTTTGGGGTTAAATGCTGGCTGCAGGTGGGGGCGCGAAGTGCAAGCAGASGGAGGTCAGCTCCTAAGGCACCTAGTCACATTTTGAACCATTCAGCCTGGTTTCACTCTGCAAATCTGGGACAACAGCACTGCGTACCCTGGAGTGAAGCTTCGGAAAACGCTGTCAGCACTAGGAACCTCTATTTTGGGCTTGTTCTGAGCCCTTCCCTGAGCCCTCACCTGTTGCCTGCCTCGGCACAGAAAYGCCCATGCACACAACGCTCTGCGCTTGCCACGCTCCATCCACCGCAGCAAACACCTCCATGCGSTGCAGCGGCGGCGCAGCCGGGAGCGACGTCGCCGCGCTGCATCCCAGGCGCACGGGCATCGGTGGAGGAACCATAAAAGGCTGGAGGCCAGGCGAACGAGCAGTGCCGCTGTCCACCTCTGGCGTTTTAATTATCCTGCTGGAGTCAGCTGCAGTAAGTGGACTCCTAGACTGGGTCAAGCCATTTCACGACTTAAGAACGCCCAGCAAAAATGTGACATTTAGGCTAGTTTAGATGTGTGACAACAGCCCCAAAAGCCTGTCTTACTCTCCTGTTAAATGGCACTTGTTCCAAGACAAACAATAACAACATAAAAAAAGATTAATGAATGCATTCATATGAGCTATTAAGAGAAAAATAAAGACAGCAATAAATACAGATAGAGGCAGAGAATGGCAGATCCTAAACAATGCATCTCCTGCTATTTCCTATTTATACAGTAGGGTTTCTTTCTTTGCTCAGACTGGAAAGATAGGCAAGACAACCATCTCATCAACATCAGTGTATAATAACATCTCCTTGCTATTAATATGCAAATTGAAATGCACACACTGATTAAAAACATATTAGACGAAGGCGGTTGCCAGAGATCTGTGAGCAGGCTGCCAGGCTCCGCTAGCGAGCAGGGGCCACGGAGGGGAGGCTGGTTCACCCGCGCGTCCGGGACCGCACGCCAGACCCGCCCCGCGCCGGCGGAGCGCGCGCAGGCGAAGCCGCCGGGCACACCGCCACGCTCTTGGGAGAGCGACACGGCACGGGGGTCTTGCTCTCCGCTGCCGAGCCTCGGCACGACGGGGAGAAGCCGAGCAAGACCCTCTTGGAGAGAGGCCCAAGACAAGGATGCAGCAGGAGCTGCTCAGGGTCTGTCGCAGGCCCCCGGCAGAGCCCTTCTGCAGCCTCTCTGCGAAGGGACATGAAATTAAGGCCCGGTGAGAGCAAAGTCAGCCACACTCAGAGATGATATTTAGTAGTCCTGACAGGATTACAACATGCACAAAGGTGCTGGGGAAATGATGTAGAGGAGGAATTTTATAGTTTGGTTTAGATCTCCTGTGACTTAAGGCACAAGTAGTATATGAGAAGGAGATATAAAAATGCAGTACATTGCCCTGCACTGAAGAGTTCTGCAGCTGTCTCCTGACCCGGGTCTTTATAGCTGGAAGAACACACTGAGTAAAGATAAACATTATTGGGTCAAAAGGAACAGCTCCATCACCCTTATTCAGACACTTGAAATGGAAATTAGGCTAGAAAATTTATCCTAAAGCCTTGAACTGCCCTCACTGCAGTAATGTAAGTGGGGAACATGTTGCAATGTTAATGGATATTTGCTTTCTCTTGCTCAAGATAATGAATTTTAACAACCAAATTAAGTCCTCCCTATCTTGGACTGCAACATGCTGACCTGGATGTTCCCAGTAACCTCGCACTGGTGGGAGAGGTCTTGCAGCTGGTCACGGGAACCAGCACGCTTAAGTTCGAATGAATCCAGAGAACTGCAAAAAACTGCTAGCGCAGCCAGAAGGAGGAATGCAGACTTTTGCACACCTAATTTGAAGATTATGGAAGGTGGTTTTAAAGGTCAGGAGTTGCTAATTAAGTTGATGCAATAGGAACTTAACAAAGAAAGTACCACTTATGTTCTAGGAGCATTCTTCTCCTGTGATTAATTTCTTTGTATTAAGTAGTGTCTCTGGGTAGAATCACTTTACACACTGTTGCCATAGAGCTTTATTGCCTCAGCAAAAGAAGTAAGTTAAAAAACATGTATTACTAGTCCTATATTATGCCTGAGCATAAAAYATTGCAGAAAGTTACTGTCTTGTTTTCTGAAACATACCCTGCAGTATTTGCACCAGAGCCGTAAGAACTCTATTAGCTTGTGCTAGACGACTCTTATGGAACATGACTGAAGGATTAAGGTTTCAGTGTTTATAGTCACACTTCCAGCTGTCTCTCAGTGCCAGCTGTATTCCGGTTAGCATTGGCTCCTTAGTGCATGGCAAAAAACAACCAGATTCTCCATTTTTGAATGTACTTTATAGAATGTCTTGCACAGCATTTTAAGCTGGGAATATGTTTGACCATAGTAACAGACAAAGTTAACTTGTGATGTATGGATGTTCTGCATGGAAAAATGTAGTGTGTGTTTTCTATGGATAAAACAAACACAAATGTTTCCACCTCTCAATTTAAAGTAACCTTGGGGATGCAATGGTTTTACTACATCCCTTTCCAAAGAGCTCTAATACACCCACACAGTGCTTAAGCCAGGTATGATGTACTAGTCTCAACATCAGAGAAGGACATACAGTCTTGGAGACATTTCTGCAGGGATCACTGACTTCCCACTAGGAGATTTGTCTTTCCGTGTCTTGCTTTGAAGGCCTAATGAACTTAAGAAAAGCAAAAAGATTAGAAGGATTTAGGGACCAAAGCCTGATTGACTGGCCCAGGACAGCCCCGGCAGCAAAAGCAAATACTGCAGTGCTCTAGTTCCTTTGCTTTGAAACCGGGCAGAGCTGGGGATATGACAGGGCATCTCCCTCCTGCCTCACATGCCGCTTGCTCGCCAGGGCCTGCAGGCGTGGGACATGTCAATCTGCCTGGAGAACTGATCCTCCTGCTCGCACCACATCTTTGCACCACCTCTGCAGTGTCATGGGACAAGCAGGTCTATTTTAAGGCTGCCAGAGTAGCATAAAATGCTGCTTTGCTAAAGTAGAGGCAAGTTGTCTGGCCGTTCTCTTGGGCCAAGCAAGCCATCAACGGCAGGACTGAGCCACAGGGGCTGAGTTCAGCTCAGCTCACTGCAGCAGAGCCAGAGCTGTCTACACACCTGCCTAGGCAAAGAAATTGTGTTTGCRCTGTGATTAATTTGTTGCAATTAGCTTCTAGTGATTACCTGAGCACACAAGTTAGAGAAGGGCTTTTTTGTCTTCTCCTAGCAAAATCACCTCTGCAGCACCCTGAGTGTGACTTGGAGGAAGAAGCATATGTTGCAGGAAGGAAGAATTGGGGGGGGGGGAGCTCAAAAAAGCCAATCTGTGCATGCATGACTGATATGCCCTATTTCTGTAAATCATTCTCTCTGTAAAGAAGTAGTTTAGCTTCAAAAACACTGGCTTCTTATGTTATTGCCCAGAACACAATAAATGAAAGAGCCCCATAGCTATGAAGCATAAGGACGTGCTTACTCATCTGTAAACAACCCATTCTCCTCCACACATGAAAGGCATTGATGCAAGAGCACAGATTAATCGTATAGAGTTTCCTTAGTATCTTTTACTGTCCCTGGAGAGTAAACAATTACCTTCCGCAGGCATCTGACCCTTCCCTTTGCAAGACTAAAGGCAAGAAAAACACTGCGCAGCCCATCTGGGGCCAAGACCTCCAAGTGAGCAGAGCTCCAGGCAGCCTCCAGGATGTAGAAGAGCAAAGGTCATCTTTGCTACGTGGTCCTCTTCCTATGTCTAGATTCTCCTTAGCAAGAGGAAATGAAATGCTGCTGGTGTACCGCGAGGTATGGATCTGAAGCACAGCACAGAGGATAACTCCATTTGCAGGCACCTCCCCTCTGGGCTATGAGCTTTCAAACGGGAGAAAGTTGTTCAGAGTTGAGGCTGGAGCCTCTGCATACTACTACTGCATACTATAATGCATATAAAATCAGTGCAAGTATTGTATGTGAACATATGTGAATACAGGCAAATAAGTTATCCCAATTATACAGAAAACATTTTTCTTTAAACATGTAACATGACATCAGCAAGCGTTATCAAGAGGTGAGAGCTCTGAAGGGATGAAAATTATTTCAATGAGCTCCATGCGTTCTCACTCTCTACCCTCAGCAATTTAGGGGAGGCTAGTACCTTTTACAGTTAAGGTGCTGAGCTTGTTAGGATGGAGCACTTCATTACTACAYTGAAACTTTCCCACTTATTCCTCTAAGTGGAAACCCATTAGACATGGTCATCTAAAGAATATTTGCTGTTAAATCATTTTCCTCCRCTAGAAATTTCCCTGTCTACTGTAACCAAAGAGATGAAGGGRAAAATCACTTCCAGGAAGACTGACTCAAGAAGAATTTGCAATTTATTTCACTTGTCCATTTTGTAAGCAGAAGAAATTCTTCAGGTACAGAACTGCAAATTCTGAGTTTGTTTGAAGCACCTTCTCATCCCAGGTCTGATGCCCCTTCAAGGAGGAATCTGAATTTGTCCTGCTGCTCCCATGGGTTATGTAACTATAAAAGTGTCCTCTGAGTCACCGCCTGCTGCCCTTTACTTCATGTGTGAGCACGGAGAATGTTCAAAAGCACTAAATGCAAATTTGGAGTATGACTGGCACTTAATTTCCCCTCGCACTGTGCCCCTTAAGCTTAACTAAAGCAAACATAAACAAAACAGAACAGGAAAGATTTTTCCAAAGCAGAGAGACATGTAGACAAACTTTAATATTTAGTGTGAATTTTGTCTACACCTCCTACCTATCATAGCTAAAACATATCTAAGCACATCGCTCCAAATTGTTTGTAGTCTCTGCCATCAAATATGATGATATTCCTATTTATTTCTTCAATATATGAAGATGACCAACATGATAGCTCTGATCTATGTAAGTCAATTAACCCAGCTACTATAAAGATTTAGCGTGTTCCTTTGACTAAATGCCAAATGAAAATAAAAGGCACGAAAGACTGCCTGTTATATTTGCCACYAATTTTCATATGCTAGTGAAAAGCATAATCACATAAGTCTCATTTCATCTTAGACTACAAGGGGTCTATTTAGTCTTCGTTGCTGGCAGGCAAAATAACATGGGATGCCACAGAGAAACATCTATTATTGATATTACTCCTGATTTAGGAGAATTATCTCTCTTCTCTCCTGAAGGTTTAGAGTARCAGTCTTCTAAAAATAACTGGTGAGTTTGGGCTTTTAATTGCCTTTGCAAGGTAAAGAGTCATTTTCACCAACACAAATAGTTTTTCTCATTAAAAGGGTGACTCTGGTAGCAAGGTAGGGAGCGATTTCCCAGTCCCAGATAAAACAATAATAAAAACCTAGTTATATAATATTACCATTAAGAAGGAAAGCCAAAGTGGCTTTTTGCAGCATGGCTGCCTTCTGTGCGTGTCAACTGAGCTGCAACAGAAACACCCTGCACCCTTCTTCCCATGGCAGGGAAAGGTAAGAGAAACACAAGCTCAGCAGCAGCAGGTAAGAGGTAAGACTRTATTTTTTGCTCTGGCATCACAAGATCACCTCTGCAAAGCACCCGCTCTCACTTCATCCCGTGGACTCACTAACAAACTGAACTGGTTTTAGCGACTGAGCCCCACAGGTACCAACATGGTTTCAGGGCAATCACTGTTTACTACGTACTGCCTCAATAACTGAGCGGGCTTTACCCACTGCCTTTGCCCAAAGTAACCACTGGTTTATCATGAAGCTGCCTAGGCCTCACTTGCACACTGCCATCAAAGACTGCACTGCTGCACAAACCCTTTGGGGTGCTGCTTCCCTCAAAGTGAGAGGGAAATTAAGACCACTGCACACAGCACCCATTGCATCCTCTGCTACAGATCTTGCTAGTTTGTGGGCAATCACACTGCAAATGGACAATAACAATTCTATGACCATTCAAAACTACTTTTGCATCATAACTGCAATTTTCCGAGTGACCTGCCCAAATGTAACTTATCTGAGATAGATGTAGCACTGCTCAACACTAAAATGCACAGCAATATAYTTCTTTGCTTTGGCTTATTAAGGTGCAGAGGAGCGGATGGAGGACACAGATTAATTGCCTATATATGATTTGTTCACTTGGCAGAAAATTCACAAACCTGCAGGCCACTGTGGTGAGCTCTGGATTAAATTAAAAGTTTCCCTGATGCAGAGCCAGCAGCTGCAGGTCACTGCTCTTCCTTCAGATGGTACAGAAGTAGATTTGCACCTTGCTGGGACTTCTGGCAAATGAATTGATGGATCCATAAACATCACTGCTCATTTCCAAAGATAARACAGGTTCTAGTTCAGTGTGCACAAAAAAGAAATGTCAAAGCTTATTATTTCAGASATGCAGAAGCAGGGAAATGGTCGCAGTCTCAGGAGAACAGTGCTACTACACACATATAAAGCAACCAGGCTGCTCTTTAAAAAAAGTGGTACTTAATCTCTATCAGCATCCCCAAGACAGGTTCTCCGCATGCAGAGTGCACTGATCAAGCCTGTGTAGCACAAAGCCCAGAGAGGTTTGTTTTGCATTGCTTTGGTASCGACTTAAAACTTGACCATAATTATTACATTCTTGGAATGGGGGTGGGTTAGGTAAGAAACTTGTTTTTGTTCTGCTGATTGCAGCAGAAAAAGTGAAGCCACTGCAAGCCCCTTCACTGCCGATGGGTACCGGTCGTGCTGTTTTCCTTTCACGCCAAGCCACAGAGGAACAAGCCCCATCCCCACAGATGAGCACCAAACCACCACCACCGGGGACCTGGCCGGGGCTCTGCACAGGCAGCGCGCCTCCTGCGAACGCGCGGCTCTTTTCTCAGCCAAAATTTGCCTCTTCACGTCCCGCGGGGTTTTATTTCGGCCTCCCTCCCAGTGCAGCGCCTTTGCGCACCGGAGCGCAAAGCAGGCGGCGGCGGCGGCTCCCCCGACGGCCCCGACGGCCCCGACGCGCAGCCCGCGGGGGCCCCGGCGCTGCCCCCGCCCCCGCCCCGCCTCGCCCGGCGCCGGCTCCGCGGGGCCCCGGAGCGGCTCCCGCGCCGCCGGGCTGGTGTACTTTCCGTCTCTCCCTTCCGCCGTTTCCTTTCCAAAGACATCGAGGAAGCAATTCATCCACCAGGCATTCCTCGCGTTTTTTTTTTTTTTTTTTTTTTTCTGTTGTCACAAACCATGCTGGAGAAGGTGAAGAAATCATGTTTATTTCTGGTTGGAGATTGATTACATCACTATCATGGATAATGTAATAGAATAATTTTATACTCTTGGAAGAAACCTAAGAATAAATATGAAAAAGTAAAATATTCTGTTCCCACTGTCTCTGAGGTTGCGTGACAGTTAAATGCTGTTTTTACAGGATAGTTATAATACTTTAGACTCTGTGCTGAATAAATATTATCTTGAAAGGGTAAAAAAATCCATTGAAATATCTTAGCTCACCACAAAATTAAAAAAAGAAAAATCCATGTATTTGTCCAAAGCGAAGGTTAGTTACATGTTAACTAACGAATCCACACAGGAAACGCTCATTGTCCAAGAAAGTATCCTTCCTTCTTGCCAATCAGTTCCTCTCCGCAGAATTCTTGGTAGTTTTCCTTGTTTGGACTGATGAATTACTACTGGTTTTTCAGGCTGCAACACAGAAAAGAAGCAGCGGTAAGTTTCTTCCTTGCCATTTCCAGTTTTGAGCTTGGTTTCTTTGCACCTCCTGGAGTTTCCCTCTGGTGCATCTTTGTTTCCACCCCTTACCCTCGTGGCCTCCGGAATATCTCGCTTTCAGCAGACGGTATGGACTTCCCACACTAGCCCTTTTGTAGCTGCCAGAGCTGCAACAAGATCTGGCAGGTAGAAGCTGATTCTAGGCAAAGTGACACTGGGGAGAACATGCAATTCCTTTAACAATTAAAAGGCTTTTTTTATGTGAACAATGGGAATACTCTCATTGTAAGAAAATATGCAAATAAAATGTATATCTRAAATATAACCCCAATTTTAAGCACAGTTTTGAATTTTATGCTAGAAAATTGCTGCAATGCTTTGGGGAATAAAGTATTTTTTTTAGATATTCAATTTAAATTTGATTATAAGAGCCTAACACACCCTAAAAACTTGCTTTTTTTAAAAAAATGACCCAAATGCAATTATTGGCAAATGAGGACTTTTTCATTCAGCAAGCATAGATGATCTCAGATTTATACTTAGAGAAACTGGACTAATATTTATGCTTTACATTAAAATAATTAATCCATATTCCAGACACCACAGACCAAAGATGCACCAGCCTTTTGGCAGCTTTGAAATCATGATCAAAACAGAAGATATCAGAGATATCTTTATTTTCACTTACGTTAAAAGGAAAAGGAGACAATTTAATCCTATAATGAGAGAAAGTATTACACACTCACTCTTTATAGGCAGTGTAATTATTCAGCTGCTCTCCGGAACCACTGAAGTAATGACAAATTAAAATGCCTTTCAATCCCATCTACCTTTTATAACTATTCATCTTCTGGAGTTATTACCACTCTAAAGGCTTCTTCATACTTTCAGCAGCAGTCAGTATCTTACAGAAAGCAAACAGAAAATGTCATTGCTACAAATAAAAGTTGCAGTCACCAAGATAAGAAAAAAATCATTTTAATTTGAGGCAGGTACAAACTATGACTGAAGTATTTAAAATACTTTCCAGAAACTTAACAGAAAGCTTTTATCRAAGAATGTGTCCATTTGCAGAAARTAAACTTGGTTTATTGTATGGATTTTGTAGGACTGGAACTTATTTGTAAAACAAAATAAAAACAAATATATGATAATAAAAATCATACATCTCAGAATGTAATTCCAATTCAGTGACGGCAAGGAAGTATATTCAGAAATGGAATAGAGAGAACCAGAAGGCACCTGAAGCCTGGTGTCTGCATTCAGCAACAGGAGCATTTCCGAGGACGCCCCCGGACTGCACAGACTAGCCGCAGCAACCTGCAATCCACCAGCTCTCTGGCAAATAACGTGCAGAAAACTGGGCGAATCCCCCTCTGGCAAGACGCTTGCGTGGGCGACGTAGGACCCAGGGCAGTGGACGCCCTTCRGGCTTGGGAGCAGATGGGATGAATCCCGTGCAAAGGGAACCGGCCCCGAGCCCACGTCCGACCTGTGCAGTGGGAACCCGGCCGAGGGTGCCCGAKGCCGAGCCCCAGCTGCCAGGGAGCACGGGAGGGGGGCTAAGTCTAGGGCAAAGAGAAACAACTGTTTTGCATAAAAACTCAATGTGAAGGAGATCAGGACAGGCACCCTGGCCTTTTAAAAATCCTATTTCTTGCTTTTTTGGCATGCAGTAGAACTGCAAACCCCTCAGAGGAGGAATGGCTTGGTCTTGTCTGTGCAGCACCTAGCGTGACTGGTTCCTACTCAGTATCTCTAGATGCTCTTCCAAAAGGGAAGACAAGCGCAGCGGAGGCAGCGTGTTCTCCCAAGCATCCCYGGAGGCAGCCTGCCACTCGACCCACTTGCTCGTCCGAGGGAAGCCACGAGAAAGCGTGCTTTCTTCTCTGGTGGAGAAGCAAGGCTGCTTAGGCCTCGGCTTCTGCTGCAATTAAGAGCACGTAAAGGCAGGGAGATCACTAATGTTTCATTCTCCTCCGAGGAGCACCCTGGGCCACGTTCCAGCCTTCGGGCCCCTGTGGAGGCCCAGCAGAGCACCCAGCCTCTGCTTTGGTGACCGGGCGCTTAACACCAAGGACCTTCCGAAGCACAGYCCAGGCGACCCGGAGCAAGAGACATGGCGAGATATTGCTGCATTCAYTTCTCAGCTTCTTCCAAGTGCACGTTTGATATGACAAATCCCACAACTAAGACCATGTTTCAGCCACAACAAGCTGTAAATATTTGTTTACACTTTCTTAAATAGATTGGAAAAAATATGAAAAACGCAATCATGGTTAAGAGTGACATTTCTCCAGGCACAAAATTCACAATATTTTGATTAGCTCTGATTTCTGAATAGCAAAGCAGCTTATGTTAATAAATATCCTCTTCCAACTAGACATCTGTGCTCTCAATCAGGAGGGGGAGAAAAAGAAAATCTCACGGGCACCAAGCCTGCTGTCATTTGCTCCTCAGCAGGCCATTAATCATCTGGGATGTAACAGGATGCAACCCAATGACTACACGAAGGGCCACAAAGAAGGATCTTCCAAACACACCTTCCAAAGTAAAAATGATTATTTGCAGTACCCAGGCATTCATTTAGACTGCACACTGCACTCCCTTGGTACCTTTAGATTCCCTCTGAATTGATTTTACCAGAGCAATAGCTGCAGGATTAGGTCCCGTCTCGGCAAAAATCCTAAAATTAATCAGAAAACATGAATTTGAAATGGAAACCTGGGCCTGTATTAGCATCTATGAAAGTGTAGTTGAGTGATTATAAACCCCTAGAATGCATTTGCAAGCTCCAGATATGGCAGAGAGGTCTGGCTGATCAAAGAGACAAAATAAAGGCTAGAAGATAAAATTCTTCTTTATGGAAGTTGGAATCATTATCCTCATATCATAAGACTCTTAATTACTAGGGCTGGATCTCAGCCTCCAATCACTGACAGCCAGAATGGGAGAGGATAACTCAAAGCTCTCGGTACTCTGCACATTATTACAGCATTTGATATATTTGCAGCCTGCCCGGAGATGGCACTTGCATCAAGTGTGGATCTGGGCTCTAACATTCTCGCCAACAGGATCTTCCGTCCTTTCATCTGCAGCCCCCAGCGGAACTACTTCAAATCTGGAACTGGGCCCTTCGATTCCTCTTCCCCAAACACAGCTATTTTTGCCTGGATGCAGTGATGAACACAGCACACTTTCCCCAATCCCACGGTGTGCGCATGCTAACGAAAGAGAGGGAAGCGCTTTTTAGAAAGCCCTAAGTTAATATTCTGTACTAGCATTTCTTTGACCCCAGAAGCTGAATGTTCTCTGTCTTCTTTCATGTCTACCCAAGACTTCAATTCTCTGTTATTTACTGAAAATGATATTTAGTAATCTTTCCATAAACCTGAAAAGCAGGAAGAGTTTTGTTTCTTTCAGCCTATTGTAAGCAGCAAAGAGCAAGGCTGGCATGTGATTTTCTTCCACTATTTCAGAGATAACGTGACCTCATTCCTGCTGCTCCTCACAAGCCTTGTTTTCGGTTGCCTTTGGTCCCCATAGAAACCGGGCTGCCTCTGCTGACCACGGTCCAGCTCCAGCGGGCACTCACGCCGCCTGTCTTGCACCTGACTCGTTCTGCTGGTTTGCTGCTTGAGAGCGGGGAGGGGAGGGGGGAATTAAAAAAAACCCCATATCTATTTCTGGAAAGCAAGTCAAACAATGACTCAATCATCTCTACACAGTTCATAAATCCCTAATTAAAGGTTTTGTGCTCCTCCCCACTGCAGATGCACCAGAGTCCAGCCACATTTCAAACCTGCTTCTGTGCATGCGTGTGCGCAGGCATTCGCCAGGCTCGCCTGTTGGCCTGACTGGAGCTCTACTTTTGTAAGACATTTCAAAAGCAGCTCTTGCCTAGCTGCTCTGTGTGAATGCGTGGTTCCCACGAGAGCCATCAGAACGCTGCCTGACCCTGATGTAAACAGGCTGGATGCCAGATTTGTGATACCTTATCAGAAGGATTATTCATATCTGACTCTAACCCCAAATTCCTGAGTTTATTAAAAGATAATAAAAAATGTATTTTTTCCCTTCATCTTCAAATATACAGCTTAAAATATCTGCACCCYGGAGAAAATAATGGGAGCTAGCAGATATTATCTTGCTTTGCATATTCATTGTCCAGGGGGATAAAGACTAGTGCAATACTAGCTACCTCCCTCTACATCTTTTATTCAACACCAAAGCACCAGCCAAAGCACTTCTAGTTATTTTTTYCCCATTTTCCCCACTTTTTGGTCAAACAAATTCAGTAGGAAGCATTCAAACAAGACCTTGAAATTCCCGTAAATAAACAGCTAAGTTCTCCCCTACGGATACTACTGAAGGAAGAAAAGGTCAGCTGTAGCTGTCAACACCAGCTTTGCTAACAGAGCTCCAGCACCACCAGCACCACCGCTGAGAAGTGAAGCAGGATCCAAATAAYGTGGTCTGCTAGGCAGTAGCTCAAGGGCTGCTAGATAGTGGGTTATTTAAAGTACACTCTGGCACGGCTTGGCTGTACGTTACCCTCTGAAGAGCTCTCAAGAACTATAATAAATATCTACTACTTGACTCATTCCTCATATAATTTCTYCTCTGCTAAAGTAGCTTTTCAGAAGACGCATCTGCCAGGCATTTTCTGGGTGCCACCAGCTTCCAGCCTGTGATCACCTTTCCCCGTTAACCTGTCCCAAAAGGAAATTCCTCTCCTTTAAAAAAATCTCTTTTTTTATTGTATTAACTATGACAGCTACCGAAAATGTTTTGTTGCCTTGGAAACTGCAATCCAGTAGCCTCAAACTGAGTTATTAGCAAGAGGACAGTCTTGACACTAAGCAGCAAAAAGGAGAGCTGCAAAGTGATGGACCAGACACCAGTGAAGGTATACAGGAGGGCTGCAAGAGGCGTGTTTGCTCACTTAGCACACTAATGCAGAGCACATTTGCCTCACCCCACACTTGGGAGAGCCAAGCTCCTGCGGAAACCGAGCCTTGCTCTGAGTACTAAACATTGCTAACCTCATGCTTCCAGGCCTAGGAACAAAACGGCAGTGGAAACTCACACAGAAGCATCACRTCTGGATTTCAAAATGAACTTTCTACGTGTAGAAGAGAAAATCATTTGTAGAAAGCATGCTACAAAAGCCTAGATGCAGCTCTGTCAAATAGTCTGTCATGTTTCTGCTTCTCCATGTATTCCTCCTACTGGAAGCAAGGGTCAGCTGAAGGCATGTATCCCTAGACACTGGCACACAGTCCAAGAAAGCATTCAGAATACCTTTTCACAAGGTATTCATCTACAGCAGTAGCAATGACGATTTCTTCCTCTCAGTCTGCAATGGTTTCTACAGTCAGAAACATGAGTTGTGTGTACTGCTTTACCTTCTGAATTCTTTTATGGCTTACTATTATCACAAGCATACGCCTGTGCAGCCCRGCTCTGTACAAACACCGTGCACAAGGTCATCTCTGCGTATGTGACAATTAAGAGATGCTTTGAAGACACACTCCAGGCTTATCCCAAAGCTGTATCTCTGGGTCCAACCACATTTAATAGTGCAGGTGACTACTATAGACCCCCTAAACTGGAGCTGGGTCTGTGCTGATTCAGGACAAGAGATGAGGGCAACTCATTCCATAAGACAATGAAGCCACAAATTTTTTTTTAAACTAGGAGAATAAAATCTGCTACATACTAATTACTGGGTGGGAAAAGCTTTTGTTTTGTACAAGCCCAGGCTGCCAATCTATTGTCCTTCATGCTGCTGTACTTTCCTATGGGAGCTGAAGAGATCTGTGCTTATATACCGAGATGCTTAGCCTCAAAGAAAATTGTGCAAGAATGAACAATGAATAGAGGAAATAGAATAATCAGTGCAATTTCGCATARAAATTGGTCAGACGAATGTCTCTAATTGGCATTCCGTTATTACATTTGTAACATACTTTCTTAAGAATTTATTACTTTGTTTCCTCTTGTACTGAATGCCCATGAAGATCTCTTGGGGTCAGATTTAAATCATTATGAATAAACGATAAGAAACTAAATTTAGAAAGACTGATAMGAATATTAATATGCAAAAGAAGAAGTTCCTTAAAAAAATGCGGAAGTCCCGCAGGCCTGTGAGCCATTCTGTTGTTCCTTGAACTGGCTGACTTGGGCCTCACTSAGATGAAAGAGAAATCAGCCTTCCTCTCAATAGTTTGTGTTTTTCACATCTCAGAAATGTCTGGAAAAAATCTGTGGATTCCACTGAGCCTTGACACTAAAATAACATAATGCCATTTGGCTTGCTGACATCTGAATGAGACCGGTTGAGATGCCAGAGCCTCCATAAACCAAACTGCTAACTCCTAGCCAGGTTTCTCCACTAAAGTAACAGGAGGAAACACTGGCCCCAGTCCTCCCAGTACCGAGTGCTGTTTCTTTCCTCACTGCCCTTTTATCTCCAGTACAATGTTTGAATTCTGAGACTTTCCAGTCAATAGCCTGGATCCCTGGTGTTTCCGGCCTGGAAGAGCTGCTCTTACGAGCTCCACCGACCACGAGAGGTACTTCTGTCAAATAACAGCAATTGCTGCAGCCGCCGAGCGGGGGTCCTCCAGCTCCCCGGGCTGCAGTCTGACCTCCTGTCAAATGCTCTCAGCTGCAGAGTTTAGTTTCTTCCCTCCTGGGGAGAGCAATAGAGGAACATGAATTATCATCTTAATGCTTGCTGATTTTTTACCCAGATATTCAGCTCAAGCCAAGGGAAAAAAAACAGAGCTCTGCAGTGAATACACTCCCTGTTAGGGAACAGCTAAAGAAAAATGATGAAACAGAAAGGTCCTCAGTCTTTGAAATTTTTGTCAAAGTTGGAAGAAAGCATTTGGGAAAGCAACAGAGGCAGAAGGAATTATCTTTGTGCAGGAATTGCCTAAGGGCAGGAGAAGACACACCGCTAATTGCAGTTGATTGAAAAACACAAGTAGAAGGTAGGGGTATAAAACAGAGAGTGTGAGGGAACATGTCTAACCATGCCACAAAGGCAGACACCCCTTCTGATACTGAAAATAGTAGTGAATCTTTTCTACATAYCTCTTTCCTATCCATGAGGCTGGTCTGATTTGAAATGAACTGCTCTTTCCTTTGCAATAACAGCAGCAGCAGCAACAGTAATAATAATGCAAACTCGGAAAGACTGGCACAGGAAGGATAAATTACAGCTCTGTGTCCGGGCAGAACATTGCAGCTGCTCCCTGTTCAGGTCTCCGACAGGAAGAACCGTCAGCTCTGTCCTCCAGCAGCGGGAATTTGTGCTCTGTACCGACACTGCTCCTGCCAGTGTGGTACCCGCAGGCCATGCAGAACCCGGTGGAGCAGGGGTGAGCTATCATTTGGATGCACTAAAGGAGAACAAAGGCTCAGAGGMGGTGGGTGACTTACTCAAGGTATACGAGAGTCTGTGGCACAGCTCCAAACAGTATCCCTATTGCCTGACCCCAGCCCTCTGCTCTACAAACCACCAGGATGAGCAGATGGTGCCAGAYC
The DNA here is from genome assembly GCF_003343005.1 of Rhea americana. Classification (NCBI taxonomy): domain Eukaryota; kingdom Metazoa; phylum Chordata; class Aves; order Rheiformes; family Rheidae; genus Rhea; species Rhea americana. The sequence continues at coordinate 137,484 of NW_028186624.1, read as the reverse complement.
AGTTAGCGGTCACTCAACAAATGCCCTTCCTTCCACAGGTCTTCACACATCCTTGGCAAAAAGCGGGGAGGGAGAACACCACCTCCTCAAGAAACCTGATGAGAGATTAGTTTCTTCTCTTAATTGAGATTCAAACTGTGAYGACATGCTCAGGTCCAGAGGGGATGATATCTGGGAGACACTCAAACACTCAGTGGATAAATAGGTTAGAGCTAATATATACAGGGAACCTTTGAAGGTCTAACATCAGCTGGGGAAAGACTGGGCTTGTTCTTTGGTATCATAAGCAAAATTAGACATTACTGCTTATGGCTGGTTTTGATCATCCTGCCTCATCTACCAGACTGCTCCTAAAACTACCTGAAGTATTCCAGTGACTGATGACACCTTTTATACCCTTCTAATCTGGGCAGTCCTCAGTGCTTTAGCCTGAAACAGTTCCCAAAGCTCACATCTAAGTGTATTAATAGAGATTAGTTTATTAATCTACTCTTTGGTACCATGTATCTTTATCACTTCCTTTTAATAATTTGTACTAATTGACAGAGCAGATTCCCTTCAAGTCTCAGCAAGTTGGCTAACAGGTAATTGCTTTAAATCACAGCATAAACATTTTCACTTGGAAACTTCTAATCCCATTATACTCCAAGTGTCTCTCCTGAGGTTTAACGCATGAAAGAAACTCCAAAGTCAGTATCATTAGGCATGAATGCTTGTGGCATGAAGACTGGATGTTAGCTTGCCAGCTTGCTGGGTCACTATTGCCCGTTTGTTCTTTATCTGTCCCAGAACAGGATGCACCTTTCAGTGTGAGGAGGGCACGAGCAGATGTGCAAGTTCCTCATCACCCTCCAACAGGCCTCAAGGCAAGGGTGTTTCAGGGGGAGGAACAGCAGTGTCCTCAGCTGGATCATGAGATGTGCAAAGTCACGAGGTGCTGTGCTGTAAACGCATACAGCACTGCAGAGAGCAGAAGGAAGAAACTCTCCTGCCCAAAAGCCTATAATCTAAGAAAGAGAAGATAAGGAAAGGGCAGAGAGCCAGACGACATTCAGAAATATAAATCCTGGTATGAGGATATCCTGAGGAGGCGTGCTTAGAGGAGAGGTCTCCAGGAGAGAAGAAAGATGTTCAGGAAAGCAGGACATCTATTCATTTTAACTAGCCAAACAAGAACCTCTTGTCCTGGGACATCTGCATGTTCACGACTCCTCAGCCCTCGGGGAGCCTGCAGGACAACCTGGCTTCTGYGAGCAGAAACCCGAGACAGGAGCATGCATGACCAACAGCAAAATGCAGTAGGCTTCCCGAAAGGCACAACGATGAGCTGACAACAGGTTTCTACTTGGGCATGCCATGACTGACAGGCAATAAAGAGCAAACAGCACTTTCCACTTCTGGGGACATGGAGAAACCAATCTGGATTCAGCCCTGCATTTCTGTCCCTGCAGGTACCTTCAATATCTATSTTTATAAAACACTCGGAGCTCCTCGGATGACAGGCTTATTGGTGTGTAAAGTGTTGTTATTATATATATTCACTCAGACAGACACAGACAGACCAAGGACTATCAGGAAAAATGCAGAGGTACTCACTTTGTCTGATGTTTGGAGCCCTTCAGATGAGCATGATACTGCTCTATCGAGTTCAGAGTGACGTTGCAGATGTTACAAGTGTAACTGCGCTTCAGGCCTGCAAAGAAAACCCAGAGCTGTTAATTACACAAATCAGAGCAATTCCTTGTTACTGTATTTAGAAGCCAAAACACTTAGGAACATTTCTTCTAAAGGGATCAACTCTCACTTAGCTCCCAGAATGAGTGGCTAGATCTGCTGAACACATTAGCTGCTATCCTCCTCCAAAACCCAGCTATTTGGCAGCCTGAGTCCGAAGGTGAAAGCTGGAAGCCCAGCGCAGGTTAGCAGCTGGCGYGCCACAAGCTGGAAGCCAGGAGCTAATTTGCCTTGCGGATTACTGTTGGCCACGATACCTGTCCACGGCTCCTGACCGCAAAGCAGCGCCTGCTTTACTAATTTCAGCCCTTCACAGGTACAATAGCAAACAGCTATTTATAAAGGTGTTGCTCTGGCTGCTGGCCCACCRAGTCCCACTGAACTAGAAATAACATATCCGTGGGCTTGCAGTGAAAATGTTATCAGGAACTGAGGGGTTGGCTTTTTTTTTTTTTCTTCCGGCAAATCTCTCTGCCGCCTCTGCTACTTTCCATTGTTTATTTGATTGCCACAGCTACAGATTATTTTCCAAGTAAATATACTACATTTTATGCYGTTGTGATGCAAGTGGCAGAGAACATGATCTGTAAGCGCAGCAGTCCAGCTGGCTGAGCAATAAATAAATGCAGGGGCAGACAGTGCAGGTGACTTTGCCAGTTGCTACGAAGTACACAGGTCATATGCATGCAGACTTCATCCACCAGCAGCAAAAAGGAGACGATCGCTGTCAGAAGCACTGAATCAAACCTCGTGAAAACTCCCAGCATGACAATAGCAGTGACTGCGGCCCGGCCTGCTCTCGTGGCCACCGAAAGGCAAAGCTGCATCCCCAGGAGGGGCCGTCAGACCCATGAAGRCTCACCTCCCCTGCAAGAGGTGCTCGCGTGATTTTCTGCACATAACATATTTTCTTATGTACAAGAAAAGTACTTGGATTAAGCAGCATTTCTCTCCTAATTCACAGAGCTGCCTCTGGGCACAAATTGTGGGGCAAAACCAAAGCAATTAAGCAGATTTATGCACATCTCAAAACGATTTCTGACCAAAGTCACAAAAACAGTCTCCCTACACGTTCACTGGAAAACCTCTGAGCTGGAGAACTAAATCGAACAGAATTGGCCTGTCCTTCATCTGTTCAGCTAAGATCAAATTACAGCTTGGATGTAAAGTCTCCGAGACATCCGCTACAGACGAGAGYGAGACATCTTTGCTCACCTAGAGAGCGTGCATGCAAGAAGAACAGAGACTCTGTGGGATCACGATGGCAGTCACAGTGCAAAYGAGAGCATGGCAACGAGACACGAGTCACACTCTTTGGAGACATTTCTGACCAAGTTACGCACAAAAAGATTGCTCATTTAGAAACGGAAATAGCTTCTGGTTGCCTCTGAAAATTCAGTTTTGTATTGGAGCCTGGTATTCAGAATGGGACAATTRTTATGGGTTTTCTTCTGATAACGTCCTTTCTGCTCCATGGAATTTCAGAACTTTGAATAAAGTGAATTGTCCTAAGTGGATCTCAGGGAACAGAGAAGTTCAGAGTTAAGGAAACAGAGCAATTCAGTCTCTGCACAGTGCAGCTGGAGAAAAACTCCTCTAAGATGCCCAGAGAGATATCAAAAAAAACTATTCTCAAAGTTTTGTATAAATATGAAACTATTTTTTTCTTCATCTGAGAGTTTGTGTCCCAGAATTATTATTTAATGAGTTAAGGCTGAGAGTATTCTCAGTTCTTTGCAGTACAAGGAAATAAAGACTTTGCCTTTTCCAAAAAGCTGAAAATCTAAAAATAGGAACCTAGGAGACAGGCGACAATCAGAATCAGAGGTAGAAGGGAAAAGGCTTTTTCCCAAGACAGTTTGCTCTCCAGCTGCTGGCCAAAATGGCCAATATTATTTCTGATTTCTGTCAGTTTAGATTTCCTGGAAAACTGTGACTTTTGGTCCTCATCTGAGGTATTTACYCTTGGTGTCCTGGTGCACTCGTTGCTCCCCAGGAGAGGATATTAGCCTGCTTAGCACATTACAGATCAAGTAATTATTTACTTAATAATGTTCTGACTTTGCTTTTCTAGACAGGTTTTCACCTAAAGCATTTCTTCATTTCTTCATGACTTTTGCAGTCACAGAGGAAAGTAATTCTGCWAGAGATGTCCGCTCAGAGCTGCAAAAGCTTTTAGCCATAGCAGATTCAGTTTGTTTCTTTTTTTTTTTTTCCTTTCCTTCTCCTTCCATAACTAAGTGACCTGGCCCAAGAGATAGGCCATTAGCTGGTTCAAAACTTGCTTTATTGGGGGAGAATTCAGAAGTCTCTTTTAGGAAGTAGGTCAACAATAACAATAGCCCCTTCAGCTTACCTACTAGCTCACTTCCATACGCTATAAAGGAATAAAAATCCCACCCATTCCTGCCCCGAGCGAGGTGCTCGTGTGCCCGGAGGCCCAGGTGGCATCGCCCCCGGCGCGGGGCCAGCAGCGGTCTGTGTCCCGGGCCGTTCACCGAGGCCGAGCCTGGCGGGGAGGGTCCCGGCGCTTTGCAGGACGAGGGGCAGGAGCGGCTCCTGGTTTGCACAGATGGGCAAACGCGGCAAGCGCCGAGCGTCCCCGGAAAGCACGGAGGCTCTTTCTTTGCTGCAGCGTACGCACAGTTTAGATCCATTACACTTTCACCTTGGGAAATGAGAGCAGAGCTCTCAAAGCAACAGACATGGCTGTGCCTCAGATAACGTGCTTTTACCGAAAACGGAGTGGGGCTGAACGTACATTAAACACCTGTTTCCCTTTTGGACATCCTTGAAATAGCAATGGCAGTCTCAGGGTCCTCACTCCTATTATGCTGGGCAAAACTTGACATAGATTAAGCATATAAATGCAGGTCTAAGTGTTTCCAATTCCCTGATCCTGTTGTCTCCCTTAATRCTCTGCATGTAACGCAGAGGTTTCTTCTCTCTTCCTCTCTTTTGTGTTTTAACCTCCTAATAATTCCCTTGGCATCACAGGCTGTATTATCGTCTCCAACACCGAACACACTGGCACCACAGTAAATCATTGCTGCTACGGTAATTTTTGTCCTACTCTCAAAACAAAAAAAATGCAAATTTTAGAGAGCCTCTGTGGTCGGGTTTCTGTTTTGCACTGATTCCCTTCCATGAGGATCTGAACAGAGCATTTCAAGCTTAATCGAAGGGCTCAATTTAAAATTACCAGTGCTGTGGAATTCTTATCGTGGATTGTTGCGCCTTTTAAGAACAGTTTTAATGTGCCACGTAATAGTCTCTTTGACTTTCCGCAGGATTATTTCTTCATAGAAATTGTTTAAATAATTCATTTGGAATGTGTAATGTATGGCTTTCTCAGACTTGACCAGTTTATGCTTACTATAATTAACTGAATAGGCTCTACAATTATCACTTCCCAGCTATATCCAGAGACTCTCATAAAATCACTTATTTTGAAAAATGCGGGGATTTTGAGTTCATTTAATTCCCATCGTGATTTTCCGCTTGCTTCTGCAGGTTGCTAAATCTCCGCCCGCTGTGTCGGCTGGCCGGGACAGCCGCCGGCGCGGGAGCGCTGCCGCGGAGGAGGTGCAGCCCAGCCAAGGAAGGAGCTGTCGTGCGGGGCGCGCGGAGCGAGCCGGGGCTCCGGCAGGGAGCAGGACCGCGGCGGTAGGAAGCTGGCAATGCTTTAAATTAAGGTAATAAGGTTCTAATGCTCAGCAGCTAATTTAACAGCATACATTAAGCACAGCCTTATTGAATCTTAATTACTTGTGTAGGTGGAAACACTGCCAGCGATTATAGTGCCTAACCGGGGACACGGGTTTTTTTCCGGCAGCGCGTCRAAGCGGCTCAGAAGGGTGAATAAGGAGGCTCCAGCCGGCCGGGCCGRCCCATCCCCGCAGCTGCCGGGAACGCGCGCAGGCACGTCCGGACTCAGGGAAGCGCGAGCGGCTCCGTCTCCGCCAGGGCAGAAAGCGGGCGGCTGGGACATCGCGCGCCGGGGTCCCGAGCGCGGCGGCTCTCGGCGGCCGTGCCCCCGGCTCGCCCTCCCCTCCGCGGGAGCCACGGAAACTGCCGCAGCTAACAGCGCTTGATCTGGCCCAAGCGTGCAAAGACTCCCGCCTCCATCAAAACCCTGMTTTCATCAAACGCTCCCAGCCAAAGCCCCAGCAACCCGAGTCGAGATCGAGCATTCGCGTGGAAGCGGTCGGCAGCGCCAAGGTGGGCTCAACCCACAGCGTTTATGTYGGGAAACGGCGTGTTCTGCCTACGCTGACGCATCCTCACGACACGTGAGTGCTCCCCCCGAATGACRACGCGCATTCATGTAAAACTGAATGCACTCCTATATTCATTAAATAAAATATTGAAGAATAAAGTCATTAATGTCATTCTGCATAAAATGCGTTACAAAACATTCCAGGGGAATACTTGTTAAACTGTTTTTTACTACGCAAAAGTGACAGCACAGAATGAAAAAATATTTAYATGCCATACAGGGAAATTGCGAGCAGAGAAGGCATTAAACCCCGCTCTTGCCAGACTTTTCAAGACAGTGTCTGCAGCGATGACAATTTGCCTTGCCATGGAGAACACCAAGGCTTCAGGTGACAACACCCCTGTGCAGCCGGTCTGCTGTGGGTTTACTGCTGAGGCTGGTTTTCTTTTTCCCTAGGGATTCACAGCGTAATCCCCTCGGACCTTGTCCCCCTGTGCCTGCCTTGCTCCCCAGGAACCAAAACGCYCTGGGGAGAAAGCTCACGTGCCTGCGGACCGTAGGAACCGAGCCGACCCGCATCAGGCGCGCGAGCTGTCCYTAAGTCTGCCCCCGTCGCTCCGTGAAACCCGGGACTGACGGCGGGCGCCCGAGAGCCAGCGGAAAGGCGAGAGCCGGAGGCTTCCGCGGTTCCGCTCCGGCCCGYGGCGGCGCGTTTGCTGGCGGCGTCTCCACCGCCAAACTTAATGGCTTGCTACAGCATTCACCAATTTTTCTCTTTTCAGGACTCCGCTCAGGGGCTGCCTGGGGTGCAGTGGCAGCCAGAAGAGGCAGCACTGCAGGACAAAAACACTTTTAATTTCTTCCTTTTTCCAGTTGTGTTCCCTAGGAGTCTTGCTGAGGCCTGTTTCTTTTCCTGACTTAACCTACGTAATAGCTGCAAGACAGGCAAAAACCACTAGATGTAATGGCATAGATGTGGGAGAAGAGCAGCGGGAGACCTGRTGTCTAGAGACAGCAGCACCCGAAGAACCCGCTGCTCAGCCCAAGCCTTTGGACTGTGCGACCACGCGCTCACTGCTGTCTCAGTTTTAGCTTAATACAGACCAGCCAAGGGCTGCTGCTTTGTTTCGTTTCTCTCTTTTTTTCTTTTCTCATTTCTGAAAAGAAAATAAGACTTCAAAGTTGCAGGATGAGCACTTGGTAAGAAGAATCAATGCTTTTTGTTTCCTACCAATATCAGTTGTCCAAAAATACACCCTATTCTTATTTCTGCAAATACACATTCATATTTATCAATAAATATTTTATTATAGCCATTATCAGAACATCAAAGGCTGCTGAAATGTTGTACTTCACCTGACACTGCTCATTCCAGGCTTACACAATGCATCAAATTTTAGGCTCCTGCAGCAGTCAAAACAGAATTAATATTTAACTCGTGATGGGATAAGCCACCTGGAATAGCGTGAAAGGGAATGAGTTTGCATTCCTGTGAAAACCGAGGAAGCAAAACAAGCGCAGAACACGGAGATCACACGGCTGCAATCCCAACCGGATCCCCACAAGCACCACAACTGCGGGGCATCGAAAGCAATGSTCAAACACAAGATTTCACTGACCAAAACGTGACAGACTAACACTRGCTATCCCTCTTCCACCACCGTTACTATTTTTCTTGAAGTAATATACACCCTTCCATCCACCAAGGTAAAGCTACTTCCTTAGACATAAGGGAGATCTCATTCCACGTCAGTTGTTAGAGATCTGCTTTCTACACCCCTAGACACCTGCTTTGGCCTCACTGCTACAGGCATGCAGGAAGGTATAGCACAGCTGCTGTTTAATAAGGCCTGTGAAAAGTCAGTTTTCTAGCCTAAAACCTGCCCTGACGGCGGAGGCACATGCGGCAGAGCCCCACCAGCGGGCTGCCCTGCTCAAGGACGGCTCCTCGGATCGCCGAACCCAGCCGCCCCCCTCCTCCGGCGCCGCGGACGGGGGTCGAGGCACGCTGCCCCTCCAGGAGCTCAGCTTGGAGGTGCCCAGCTGGAGGGCTAGAGCTCGCTGTTCCTGCGCCCGAGGCATGGCACAGTCCTGCGGGCCCCTGCCTCCAGTGACCACCACTCTTTAACGCACAGCAGAACCACGCAAGATCTACCTGCAAATCCGAACTGTGGATGGCAGCTGAAGACCACAGTAAATTTAAAAACAAATATGGATGGATAAGTACATAAAGTCCTCCAGTTGCAACTTTCCTAGGCACAGACTAAATGAATAAAACACTCCATAACTGATTTATTGACAGTCAGTGACATCCTCAGCCACTCTTAGCTTGGCATAGTTCAGAGTGCCAAGCACTTCCATGTTGTTGTCCCAGGTTATTTTTCCCTGCATATTTTCAACAGAAGATAGTGACTCAGCCACATGAATCATTTATGGCCTTGTGACTCATCCTAGGTAGCACATGAAGGATCTGGATAACCATTACAAGGTTTATCTGAGATCAAGAAATGCACAACCTACTGCATAGTCATTAGTATTTTAAGGAAAATTATTGCATTTAGCATGAAAAAACCCTTAAAACGTTAATGGGATGTCTCGCTGGCAAACCAGACGTCCTTTCCCGCGTGGCTTTGACAATCAAACCTGTGCTTTTTCCTCAGCCCATTTCAGTTAAATACACTGTGTGCATACAGGTTTATTATCAGGGACCACAGAGAAAACTCTCTCAAAAGGAGAGCACTATCTCTTCTCCTGTAATTGCAGCTCAATGTTAAAAAGGAGGGCTTTTTAGAATTTAGTACTAAGCCACATCCTCAGGTGGTATAATGAGTACATCTCTATAAACACAGGGAATTTTATGCCAGCAATGGATCGGAGCCAGTCTTCTCTGAGCACAAAGTGGTTCTTACATGCAGGACAGTGAAAGAGGGATCGGAGATTTCCAAACCTGCAGGAACAGGCAGAGCTGAGCACGTCTCTAAAGCACACGCCATGAGCGAGGTCYCGGGAAAAGCCCAGAGGCCCAAATTAGGGTCTCGCTTCTACACAAGCGGCATCCCGGTCTCCAAGGCGGGACACTTCCAGGGCCCCCTTTTGCTAATGGAAATACAGCTCCTTGGGTGCTCCCGGGTGTGGGGAGCCCGGACACCTGGGCCCCTGCTCTGCACCCCTCAGCACAGCAGGGATCCACTCTGGGAAGAGTGGGGGGAACCGCTGTTTAGCACACCCACAGCCCATCCTCAGCTTTTGTGCTGCTGACCTGGGGCCGTGGCAGCGTTTTACAAGCACCGATTAAACCATGAAGGACGTGGGTGCCCCTCCGCACCGGCGCAGACGCAGCAAGAGCTCTGCCTGCAGCAACCAGGCACCCCCAGCCCGACCTCCCTGCTGGGCTAACCGCTCCAGCACGTTTTCCTCTTGCAGGGATAGTCCCGTGTTTGCTCGAGGRCAAAAGTACGTGCTAATGGAAGGGACGAGTTTAGAAAGAGGCAAAAGAAATACCTAGAAAACAGCTTCTAACTGATGCTGCCAGAACAGCAAAGTGCCATCGTGGAGGGAGAGCTGTTTTCTTATGGCAGCACGAGTGTCCCAAAGCAATAACCGCCCCGCGTGCTTCCATCCAGCAGCCGGGCAGAGGGGCGACGACAGCGAGGGGCAAGAGGRACGGTGCCACGGCCCCGGGTACCGCTGGAGGCCGGCGGCCGGCTCTCACCTCGCAGCTCGCCCAGGTCCAGGGTCTTGCCCAGCTGCTCCAGCAGCTCCGCCCGGGCCGCGTTCTTCTTGTGCTTTTTGCCGTCATAGTGCTGCTGAGCCATCATGGGGTTATTGAACCAGGCAGCGCAGAGCTGGCAGTACCGGTCCGAGTCCCTCCTGGGATGGGGCGAGGGCATCACSGGGGAGCCGGCCGCGGGGGGCTGCTTGAGCGAGCTCAGAGCGGTTTCTGCAAAAGGAAGCAGGCAGAAATTATCTTTTTCCAGGCTGACWCCACCATCCAAATAGCACCAGCCCCTGAGGCAGAGACCATGTTCGACACAAGCAGTAATTAGCAGCAGTTACAGTGCAATATAAAACGTCCAGTTTGCAGTGCAGTTACAGTGCCCCACTGGGTCTTCTGGATGGTGCCGCCTGGAAATCTACCATTTCCAATAAAAAGCAGTATGAAAAGATAGCGCAAAGCTGTTCCTCAGCTATTTGCATTTCTCTGCAGTTACCTGGCTTATCATTATTATGACTAAACCTGCAAAGGCTCTGTTGCTTAAGTTGTTACTTCCATAAAAAATTGCCAGTGAAGAATAAACAAAAAATGCAAAGCCATCTACTTCTTGAGATAGGGAGACAGATTTATAATCATCTGAGGACTCTTCTTTTTCCATTTATTTGATCTYGGAAAGAATAGAGAAAGCTGCAATAATTTTAAATTGTCACAGATGCCAAAGATACTCAGTAGCCAGTCTCTTCATTTAAATGTCTTCACATTATGAAATGACAGGTGCTAGCAACACACGACCTTCTTTTAGCTCCATTTCCCACCAGATTTGTTACGTGGTTCTCTGAGAACACAAGCCTGATCTAAATAATTTCAGAAGAAAATGGGTGATTAGTCCTTACACAATGCAGCAGCATCTTGTTTGCCACAGTTTTTCTATTTTGTGCAATATAAATGACAAAGCCACAGAAAAATAGTTTAAAATAAAACAAAGTTTAGATAACATTGGTATATAGAAAATACACTGACTAGYACTTAATTACCACAGCTCATTCAAATATTCCTTTTTATGTGGCTTTCCTTTTTTAGATGAAATGTCTGCTACCTGAATAATTAACAAACCTCATGATACAAGAATAGGCCAATTTCACGGTTCTGAAAGGAGCCTGAACGCTCCTCGTTTGATCAAGAGGCTCCCGGCTCTTCCAGCGCCTCGGCCCTCCTGAGCGACGGGACGAGYTCGCCATCCGCCCCGCCGGCGGCGGCAGCGAGCAGGCTCGGGATCCCTTCGGGTGCGCAGTCCTGACTCAGACCCACCACAACCGCCTCTGCGGCCCAAGGGAACTAATATCGTTGCAAATCTGCTGTTGACCCGCACGGGAGCAGACGTCCATTAACTTTCCTCGAGGAAATTGTATCTTACGTATAATGTTACTTACAACCTTATCCATTTTCAGGCTTTTATAAGCTTCTATTGTTTTTGATGACAACGGCCAAGGTATCAGGTTTTCATTGTCTGAATTATTGCCGGTTCTGAAACACCGTCGCTTTCCTTCCTGAGCCTTCTGTGGACAAATGCCCGGAAAAGACTTTTCTGAGCAGTTTCCCCATTTCTGTGGACATGACCTGCACTCAGCAGCATTAACAAAATGAGCTCTTCTGGATGTTAGTTAATAAAGTGATTACAGAACTGATTTTTGCTGAAGATACTTATTCTCCTCATTCTGTTGCCTAATGAACCATCCAGTTGTTCGCCTTGGGGTTATTTCCTCCCCAGGAGGAGTCCCTGCCTCGCCTCCACATAACTAGCCTGGCTGGAGATGAAGTATAATGCCAACAGATAAGACTTTTTCCTTCCCTTCACCAGTTGAAGGTTGCTCGCTTTGTGCAAGGGGACGTGGTGTCGGATCTGGGCGAGCATGCCCACGCAGCGGGCAGGAAGGAGCTCCCACCACGCTGGCGGCAGGAGCAGCACCTTGGATCCCGAGAAAACGTCCCCCGGACGAGTCGGCGTGCAACAGTCGGGGCTCAGGAAAGACCGGACCACAGCTTGCTCCTAAAAATAGCATATTGGGTAATGCCCAAGGACAATGCGCTGTGTTCGGCCTCACATGGCCGCAGCACAGATGCACCCAGCCCTTCTGGAGGTGCCTCCGACAGGGATAACCACACAGGCACCCAAGGGGCCGAGCAGTGGGACATTAATATCGCCAGTCYGAACTAAGACTGTGCAGACTTTGTGGGCAGGAAAAGCAAGTTTAGCTTTCCTGGCCCGTTTCTGGGACCACCAGCAGGTACCGCCCCAGAAGCCTCCACAGAGGATCTCCTCCACGCTCAGGCATGTCCACCAGCGGCACTCCCAGGGCCCAGCCCGCCCGGCAGCGGCATCCTCGCAGCCATCGCTCTGACACCATGTATCTCCTCCTACAGCCACCTGCCTCAGATTCGTTTTGCAACCACAACCAGCCCCAACGCATGCTGAACCCAGTCTGACAATTAATGAAAACATCCAGCACCTTCTAAATCCTCCTGAAGAGAAGTAGATGAAAGCTGACTTCCCTACAAGTGTGGATTTATCTTTTTGATATGCACTACATAACTACTACAGTACAGGAAAAATCATCATTCCTTTAGCAGCAACAAGAAAATTAATAATAAACACTCACAAAACATCAAATGTTAAAAATGTGTTTCCCTGTCCTAAAACACAAACGTAAAAGCTGCAAGTTTGACTATTTCAACTATTTCAAAATGCTAAGTAGCTCATGACAGTCTGCCTTACGTTCCCTTTTGCTGTGGGAGGGAAGTGAGAAAGTCTTACTTTACTGCAAGAAGCAAAATGTAAAGTTAGAAACACTTTAGCATGCTGGCAAAGAACTAATGTTTGACTTCTTTCTTGCATGCAAAGCTTTTTATTCATAGCCATATTTAAACAGCACCCAACTTTTCATAATTGCCATCCTCCAGATACTCAGCATGAGAGTGAGAAAGTAACTCAACCATGACAAAGAGGCATGGAAGAAACACAGTTTTCTTCAAACTGGGGGATAAGACAGATCCTACCTGTTGGCTGGACTGATCAGTGCAACCGAAAACCAGAAGAGGTTTATTCCATCGCTTTCAGCATGTCTCACACTGAAGTTCTCACTGAAGGGATCAGAGAAGGGGGTAGAAGAGCCAAGTTGGCTTCCTGCTGGCAAACACATGCTGCCTSCTCCGTGCCCAGGACACAGGGGACTCTGACGCCGGCACCTCCTGCTCCGGCCTATCCACCACATCACCCATTAGCCCTGCAGCCACGGCACTTCCCGAGAGGATGATTCATAACTGACCGTGCAACACCCTGGTGCCGAAGCGCCAACCTCCACCTTCCTGAAACCAGGTCTCCAGGTACCTGCATTTTGATAAACGAAGGCAGCGGCTATTATTTCCCCGCAATGCTTTGTTTTATAGCTCACGCCAATGACTGGATGCAAGCTGACAGAAGACGTTGGAAACGACTGGAGAAATTCAYCAGAAATAGTGGTGACAAAGCTGCTTGAGGGCACGAGTCAACCTTGCACAGCAGAAGCAAGATAAAAGCATCACAAATATTTTACTGTAGTGACGAGATATCACTTCTCTGTCGTGAAAACCTTATTGTCAAGTCACTCCTTCTCCCTCTTCTAAAAGCACCAGAGAAATTRAAGATCAGTATTTCATTAAGATAGTAAAATTGAAAGTTTTAACTCCTTAAAAATTTGAGAATAGACTTAATTTTCTATGGGATTGATGAGATAGCAAACACAGAATATTAAATAGCAATTTGTCCACAGGCAGGATGCAGTTGTCAGCATGTGCAGAAGGCACCCACAAAACAGACCCTCAATCTTCCCGAAGCCAGGGTAATGAACACTCCAGTTTAAGGTGATCCAAAAGTGCACCTGGATCATCTGATAGGAACATGGGAATGTTCTCTGAGCACAGAAATGCTGCTGCACCAGAGATGATATGGATTAATGTTTTGCACTGCTTGACCCAGGCATAGCATGTGCTACTCACAGTTTGGGATTTATGCAACTTCCGTGCTGATGATGGAGAAGTTCCTGAACAAAGTGGAGGGAAACGTTTCACCTGGGATGGACACGTGTGCAGGATGATGCCACAGGGCCCTGCCCTTCGGGAGGAGCTGCTCTGCAAAGGTGAAGCCTTGGAACATCTCTGGCCAACTGCAGATGCCCCAGGTCCCAGACGGGTAATCCCGAGAGCACAGAGGACTTYGGAGCCTGTGCTGCCGCCCACCTCCAGGGACAGTGACTGGAACAGAATTCCAKCTGCAGACATTTTTCAAATTTTTCACTTTCTGTGATGGCATTACATGCATTTCAATGCCTGCTGCTCTTCAAACAGCTCAAGAATTCTCTCTGAATTTCCCCTGCAGTTTCAACTGCATTCATTAGTCTTCATTTTGTCCCCTAAATTCATTTKGTTACTGTATAATTTAAAGAGATGCTACCATCCACACATATAATRGCAAGTCTGTGACGAATGAAATAACTTCTGAAAAGATGGTTGTACAAAGAATTTCACAAATTCTTTCCTCCCTTCACAAACAGACCCACTATTTAAGCAAAAGCTCAATACAGAATTTCACAACAATCTAGGATAGCAGRATAGGAGAATAAATATATGTGCCAGACTGCAAACCAGACATTGCAGTCTGAAGATTAATACTTATTTTTAATTTCTATTGCCTCTAAAACATTTTTAGACTAATCCTACATGTTTAATCTCAGTCAAAATATAAGCATTTGGAGATGTTTCAAAACATTTTAARCATTTTTGAATTAAAAGATTATGAGAGTTCAAATGTTTGTGGAAATTTTACTTTCTCATTGGTTTTGATCCCACATACAAGGTAAAAATTGCTTTTACTCKTAAGAGCTTGAGGAGACACCAAATAAAATATACAACCCATTTAATCATATGAAGGATTACAATGTTAAGATCAGACTAATAGACTGATCCCATCCCTACCATGTAACAGATATTAACTGATTACATGGCACACACGACCTCACGCCTGTTGAATTACCAGCATCGATTCCTCAGTCTTTTGAAACACGGMTCAGATACCAGATTTTTGTGCGACTGAATAATGCAAGCGTTTCTCTTGTCTAGAATCAGGTGAGAATTGCACACTCAATCACACAACGAAGTTTGTATCTACAGAGAGCAATACAGCACCTGCAGGGCAATCACACAAATGAGATGGTCTCCTCTGATGAGGGACTCTCACCCCAGGACTGTAAACATCAAGCAGCACAGCGCAGCCTGCGGCTTTCCTGGGGCTGGAGCGACGGTGCAGCCTCGCAGGAGCACCCACAGCACAGTCCCCTGCTCCTGCAAGCTGGGATGGCAGAGGACTCATCAGGCAGAGGGGCATAACTTCCAGGTTCTCAGGACGTGAGCAGGGGTTGCACTCCTCAGCAGCCACAAACTGACCATTGGAGACACATCTGCTGCAAGCTGGCAATGTACTTTGAGCAGATGAAAAACTTCATATATTAAATGTTGATTTTCTTAAATGAACTATATAAAGAAAAAGCAAACTATGACTYATCCCCCCAAAAGGTGCTATGAAGAGCGCACCTCCCTGCCTCACAGCCCCAGCAGGGTAACAGGAGGTTCGTGGGCTGAGAGCACCCAACCGTGCCATTCAGTTACAGGCAATCAGGGCAGAGACCAGTTCCACAACCTGCACTTGCAACCTCCATGACCAGGATGTCAAAGCTGAGAAGTTCACAGCCATTCTAGCAACCAAGGCTTTAATGACGGTGCAGAAGAGTCTCTAGAGGGGCATTCTATGGATTCTATGAATTTTTGTTCTTCATAGATAATCTCAGTTATGAGATGCATAACAGAAACAATGAAGCCACTTCTGCAGGAGCTCCCCTGCCTTGCCAGTCATGAAGGAACAGGCACAATTCCAGGGGGAAAATGCTGAGAAACTCTATAAAAAGCCCAGAAGAATCCTGTGTCCAAAGGGCAAAAAGTTCTCTCCGAAGTTCTGAGAACTTCTGGAGAGCAAGAAGGTGCTTATTAACGTAATCCTGTGGCTCGGATTCATCAGATAAAGTATCAGGAAGGCTTGATAGGTACTTGAGTTATTCTTTCCTAGTGATTACTACTACTGAAGAGCCCATTTCTCACAGGGCACACAGTGCAGCTTACTTACAGCCTCAGCAAGGCCCATCCATGTGATTTAAAAGGTAGATAAAAGCACAATGCCAAGTTGCAGCTCCTAGAAAGCACTGCCTTGACAGAGCCCTGCAGCCTCTCCACCTCAGCGCAGCACGGCACGCTGGTCGCTGCAGGCCTCGGAGGGACCCTAGATGAAGGTTTTAGTCACCCTCAGCACTGTCCCAGAGAGGAGGTCACCGGCAGGGGAGGCAGTACGATTTGTTCTCATCTAGCTATTGTTAGTCCTTGTAGATCTTTGATTTCGTGAACAGATACACTGGTTAACCAGAACCTGGGATCTCCCCTGGCAYCTGGTGAGACCAGTTCTTTTCTGCTGTTGATCAAAAACTAGTGCTCATAGTTGTGTCTGTCTTTGCATGTCTCCTGCTTTATACTCACATTTTGAGTCCTCTGATGCTCAGCTGCTCTCGCTGATCTGTTCTGTAGGGGACCACACTAAGGGGGTCCTGGTCCACAACTAGACATCCTAGCTGCTACCATTACATGAGAAAYCAAAGCAGCGACTCTTTCGCCATAGCAGGAGGCAGCAGGTGAATCTCAATTCTTGACTTGCATAGGAAATTGTCTTTACGCTATTCCCTTAAATTCAGCACCCTTACTACCCTCAGGAAGACCTTTGGAATTTGACTGAAAATTCTAGGTTTGGGGCTAGGTCCTTCAGGCCTCCGTGCTGGAGAATAAATAAGGGGAGAGCAGAAGGTTGCAATCACAAAAGAACTGGATTTTTAAGTACTAATGCAAACACCAGACAATTAAATAACATAAATAYGTACACTGCTTCTCCTGGTGCCCTTGTAATTATTTGGCAGCTGCAGAGAACAGCCCAAGGAGTCCTAAAATAAGCCAGCTGCAAATTATCAGTGTGATGGTACCACGCGAGAGCCATCCTCACGGCTCACCACKGGGATGGTTAGAAGCTACCAGGCTCACACGGCCCCCACACCGCAGCTGCCTAYGAACTCCCGTGGGTTTTACCCGAGGAGCACAGGGCAAAGCGTCCAGGGGCACCTTAGCCACTCGTGAACTCTGCTGTGCCATGACTTCATGAGCCTTCTGAGAATCCTTTATTTAGTTAAAACGAGTAATCCACAATCTAAAGCAGTGCCCTGTATTCCCTCAGGCAAAGGGGATAACAGTTCCCAAGCCAATCCTGATAAAGGACAAATGGTATTTTATGCATCAGCATCTACAGTCTGTAAAGCTAAAAAAACCCCACTGCCACCACCCGCACACACACACAGCCAAAGCCCCCTTATTTAATTATATCTAGGATTTATGCACATCTCATTAGAAGGATATAAAATGCACAGCTAAATTTATATTCTCTTCTGAAGGAAGTGCCACTGGTAGTAATAATGAAATACGCACATTTCTCTGCAGGACGACAGCACAATGATACTGCCTGTTCGGCACCCAGAATACTCTGCTCAAGCATCCTCTGGCCTGGCAAGCACAGAGGGAGTTTTGTTTCACAGTATAGTAGCAGTTTTGAAGGCTTTTATGGTAAAGCAAATACAATAAGATGGTTAAATGACCTAATTCCAACATTTGACTTTCTAAATGTGAACGTTAGCAGGCTTGCGTTATGGGAATCTCCGTGGAGGAAAGCATGAACACCCATCCGGGCAGAAGTCAAGAGACAATCGATCCAATATATTTTTAAAGACTAGATTTCCATCTAAGGTAAGAGCCAACAATATTCTGCACTTTACAGTAAGAGCAGAGGGTTATTAAGTAAATCAGCCGAGCTGGTGAGTAAGTTCTGGTAATTAAAGGGAGCAGTGGCTGTCGGAGCCTGGAGGAGACACTGCGCTGCACCGAGCAAAACCTTCGGAAACGCGGCACCGGAGGCAGGCTGGAACGAGCGGGCCGAAACGGGCCGAAAAAGCACCGGGGCGCGCGAGCGGAGCAGGCAGCAAAGCACGCGGCGGCCCCAAGCGCGCCTCCGCGGTCCTCCTCGCCCGAGCACTGCTACGCTCCGGGGTGCCGCTGCCTCTGCACCTACCTGGGGCCTTTAACGCGGGTGCTTCCCCTAGCAACAGTTTTAACCTTTTGGCATGGATTTTCCCTTGGTAATGCGATTCGGCCACCACTGCTGAGGTAAAGGACATGTTACATAGTGTGCAGCATTTGTTCTTGTCCACTGAGTCACCGTCACTGCCCTGCGTGGAGACAAAAAACACAAACACAAAGACAAGCGTGTAAGCCCACCAAGCACAGGCACCGAGAAAGAAGAGGTAGGAGCCCAGATTTTCACGTCGCCGCAAGGCTGTGATTTCCGAGCCTTTTCCCGCACTTTTCTCCCCCAGAAAAGGAAAAATCCTCCTGCGTGGCCCCGCTGGAGCACTCCCGCGAGCCCATCCTACAGGGATGCACGCTCCCTGGGCACTAGGGCTGGTCCTTCCCAAGGGCACACGCTAACGACAGGAATACCTGCCTGCTCCAAGACTTGCACAGGAGGGGAAAAAAGGCAAAACATCTAGGAAACTTCCACTTTTTGCTCCCTTCCAGGAGGTGTACTCTTCAATATTGCCAGCTGTTTACTATGATCTGACAAAAGGCAATCGTAAAAGGCAAAGACTCTTTGAATGCCATGGTTAAAAAAACCCTATCCCAGCAACCAATGATGCCTGAAATCAGCTCCGAACTGTGGSTGAGGAGCTGTGGAAAGAAACGTTTTGGTGCGAAGATGTGACCCCTCAGGAGCTCCTACGTGCCAACTGCCAGGTTTCAACCCTTATGCGTTTCGCCAGTCGCTATTGCAGAGCCAGCTGGAGGTTCCCCGGGCTGCACTGATGCAGGTAGGGGCAGGCATCACCTCCACAGAGGTGCTATTGGCTGCGTCTTCACTTTTACAAGTCAAACCTGTTTTAACAAAAGTTTTAGTTGTCCCCACCATTCATTATGGTCACTCTGGCAAGAATAAAGGCCAGCGTGCCTTTGACCCGCTACTCTGACCGCTCAGGAGCACCCACGGCTGCACACCTATCAGCAAAGCGCGGTTCCCACCGCCGCCGGCAAGTGTTTGCRAACGGTCAGCGTCCCCAGGCAGGAGGCCAACGGTACCGAGAGCGAGCAAGCAGGAGAGGGGCATGTTTGCACCATTAGTCACGATTAATTATTCAGCCCATCCTGCAAAGGAAACAGGAGCTGTACGCACGGGGCCTTGCTCTGCAAAGGCCTCAGTGTGGCAGGCTGGCCACCGAGCAGCATTCGTAAGCGATCGGAAACCYGTTTCAGGGGAGAGCAGGAGCTTTCCAAAGCTGGGGAACCAGCCGCTTCCCTGCAGAGCGGGGCCTCAGTCCCAGGGCTCCCGCGAGGCGGCTACCCGCAGTCCCGAGACGGGGGTACCCACACACCGCTCARCAGAGGCTCTGCCCACGCGGCTGCCAGTTCCACGCGCCGCCCCCRCTGCCCCACACGCTGTACCCACGCACGGACGTGCCTTTTGGCAAGCGACTACCGGCTGCTGCTTCGGTCACGGATGGGGTGGGAAACCACGCGAGAACTAGCAAGAAACAGACTAACCCCATCCCCCAGCAACAGCAGTTCTCCAAACGAAGCACTAAGCACCCTGCTCGTGCTCATCAGCGTGCTTACAGAAACTCTGGCCCGCACTGGTCGTAGAAGCATCTCCTCGGTTTAGGACGAGCCCGGTGATGGGAAGGCTGGGAGGCACCACTGCGCTGGCCCGGCCGTGGAGGCTGGCCTCTGCACCGCGCTGTGCCCGTCCTTAGCATCCYGCTCGCTCCCCGACGAGACGGTCCCATCCAGCCCTGATGCCCCCTCACACCACCAAGGTCCCACCAAGCACAGCCACAGTCCAAAACAACACGGCGTTCCCAAGAGCCAGACACTGCCCGTTTATCCTGGCCGATGTCCAGCAGGCTCCTCCGCGCCACCCGGCTCCCAATTCCCTGATCCTCCCCAAAGCGCGGTGACTGCCACAGCAGCCGGCTCCTGCCCCAGGGACCCCCCGATCCTCCAGGGACCCCAGCGGTGCAGGAAAGGGCATCGCGATGCCTGGGACAGCACGCTGACGTGCGGCCAGCGCCCAGCCACTCTTCAGGGTGATTTCCTATTGAGAAGCAGCTCAATTAGAAAAAGGACTGGTTTTYGTCCCTTTTGTTGTTGTTGTTTTTAATTATGAATCAACTTAAACTTTAGGGAGAAATCTCAAGAGGCGATAACGGCTATTCTGAGTGTAATTTGCACTTCTTTTAAATAGGATTCTCTCAGAATATTTTACACGTCTTCAAAGAGAAGTCACTTGAAAGTTAAAAGCGGAGTAAAAACTTTGCAGACACTATTGCTCATCAGCGCGGTAACGCGTGAAGAACCTCCAGCAGAGCCCATCTGAAAACCTGAAGCCCCTCAGCGCCTGCACGCCGGCTCTCTTCCTGCGCTCGCTCTGCCCTGCAGCAACCTCCAGCGCCCGGGCTCGCGCGCAGGCGGGCGCACGGCCCGCGCGCCTCGGGCTTCCCTGGCTGCCGGAGCCTCCGATACGGTGGGCACCAATCCGGAGTCGTGCTGGAGCCACGGCCCAGCGCCGCGGCTCGGGGACCTGCCACAGACACGGAGCCGGCGTGCACCGAGCCTTTCTGCCATTTGCTTTGCATTCATTTGCCCTCCCTGCAACGTCTGCAAAGGCGTAAAACCGAGGGGGCGAAGCTCTTCCACGAGCTTGGTCTGCACCACGAGAAGCCTCCCTGGACCCCGGGCGATTTCCAGAGCAGCCCTGAGGGCGAGCGGCGCACGGTGCGCTGCTGCCCAGGGATCTCACAAGCTCCCATCAACGAGAGCACAACGCAACCCACCGTGCCTTGGAAATAAAGCCCCCTGCTTCCCAATGATCTGTTGATTTATAGCGCTTCTTTTTTARTATTAGTAACTTCAAAGCAAATCCTGTGCATCAAACAGAATTAACTGCAGCTCTTCACAYGCCTGTTAACAAGCTGCTAAAAGGCCGAATCCGCACATCTGGTCAGACTGCTGCAGTCCCGTGCTGGATGTCCCTCTAACAATCCTCAGGAAAAGCAAAGATTTTTATTCCACAGATACAAATTTGCTGCCTTCATTTCCTAGGTTTTACTAAGAAGAAAAGATTATATGAACCCTTGAAATATAGCTATATAAAATATAGCACTCAAGGCACTGTGAAGTATCTTTTAAATTTGAGTTAATTTTCTGTGCACGAAGAAGGTGCTGCCATTAAAAAGCTATTTTCCATAATGCTCTGTGYGAAATCTAGGCAGCTTCCACTTTGGAGCCTGCTTTTCCTGTGGTKCAAGTCAGGAGCAAGTACTGACTTATGGCGATGTAAATCTGATGGGGTTGTTGAGTCTCAGAGCATCTTAAGAACTACACATTCTCTGAAAAAAAAACAACCCTAAATTAAGCACAGGATATGTTTCACAAAATAAACACATGCTCCAACTTCAGAGCTCTGGCAGGGACAAACCACTCGCAATTCATCGGGAACGGACGGGTTTTTCCGTGCCTGGAGATCTTGGATTCCACCTTTCAGTTGTCACAGATGTAAGTGGATATTTGAAACTAGGTAGGACAAAGCACTGGAGAATTTACCGAAGAGAACAAGTAATTTCTGTGTCTAGCAGCGCATTAATTGCCTAATTCTTTCCCCCTCCCCTCTATTTTCAGCTTGCACCCTGAAGCACAGAGGTGGTTGCAGGCGGGTTTGTGACGGGCACTGCCTCGGCCCTGCGAGCAGCCAGGCAGCGCGGCCGGAGCGGGCTCCTGCCCGAGCGTGCTGCCCGCGCCGGCGGGTCGCCAAGKCACACTGCTGAGCCAGGGCAGACCCGCAAAGCGGATGGTTTTGTTTGCACGGCCCCTTGCTCCCTTCTAGCTTTGCTTTGGCAGCGCCCACGCGGCCCTGCGTGCCTCCGCGGCGCGTGCGCAACAGCAGCACTTCTGCTCTCCTACCAGAAAAAACTGAAGTCATCCATCCTAATTTCCTTCGATGAAACCAGTCACAGAYATTTTGCCTAAAAACCTCTGAGCAGGTACAAAATACCCAGTGAGAACTTTGGTTCTCAACCCAGATGGTTCACCTCAGCTCCTGTGTCATCGCAGGAGACTTCAGTTACATCATGCACCAAATTTTGCAMCAGAAGCTGCAAAAACGAGGATTTCCTCGCAGAGCTGCCTGCACCCGCTCCCGACGGGTCTGGGCTCYGGGCTTGGCGCTGCCTCCTGGACATGCCCTGCCCGCGGCAACGAACCCCAGCGCCCCGCTTGCCTTCCAGGGACGACTCGCACCGCGGTGTCATTCCCTTCTCCGGCCGGGGAGCAGACCCRGGACAGAGCCGTTGCCCTGTTTCACGGTGCAAACAGGGCTAGGCAGCACGGGAAGGGTCTCCTCCATTCCCAGCAAGCAGACTGCAGAGCACAGCGGCAAATTTCCCCACGTCCAGCTCGATCCCAAATAGGGCTCCAGTCTTCACCGGCAGCAAGAAAAGGCTGACGAAAACGCATTTGTCAGCCCTGAGACCGGAGGACACGACTGCTGATCCCAGAGGGCCCCCGSCACGGCCTGTGCCCTTCTTAGACCACTTTCAGCTGAAAAGTGAAACACCAAAGACATCCCCTCTGCCCTCAAAGTCAAAACAATAACGACCAGCCTAACAACTGGGTTGCTAGTCCTGCACATTGTGTAAGTCTAGTACTTCTTGCTAGGAAAGGAGAGTGGGTATTTACGGAATAAGGAATATTTTTATGAGCTTCAAATAACAGCAAATACTATCCTCTATGTCTTTGAAAGGTCAGGTAGCAAATGCTGTTTCTAAGCTGATTTCATCAGGAATCTACAAGGGAAGCGTCTTTTCCTACCCTTWACTGTCATTTGGAAGAAGGACGAGACATTCATTTTTATGGCCAAAATGATACAAGAGAAATGGAAATAAACTCATTTAACAGTGTGTTTTTTGATGAAGGAAAGCTAATATACCCTTTTTACTTTCATATGCTTCTACAAAGAAATTTAATTGGTTTTCAAGGACTGTTTCTAATACTCATTAAAGTCGGTGTGCCATGGCTTGACTGACACTGCTAGACATCTGAAATGGGGAACAGAGCTGCCTCCTGAACATGATAATGATGTTATCACGCTGCCTTAGAGATCTCCTAAATATTTCTGTTCTCTTTTAATGCAAAGGCTTGGATAATATCTCATCAGCAATATGACAATTTTGCAAATACTGAGCTGTAAATGTTGACAGATTTTTCTCTTCTGTTTTTTTTCAAACTACTTTAGAATTCAGGTCGTGTATAGTTTATCATTCACATARTTCATAAAGATTGTTCAGATCATCCCCCATTAAGGGCTACTCTTAGCACAATCAAGCCCAGGAGAAATATAGCATTTCTTTAATTTTCACTACTTCCTTCCATAAATGACATGGGCACTAGTCAAGCTTTGACCTATTTATATTTGCTTCTCCATCCACTGTATCCATGTAGCAAAGTGTATACGTCAGTCTGTGGTTTCTCGCTAGTTGTAGTGAAGTTCATTATAAGCTTAGGCKCCAAGTCCATATCTACATCTTACTAAGTGTACACTCTGTCTCGTACATTCTGTAATTAATAACTCAATAAAAATAGTGTGAGATTCCGTTGTTATGGGGTAGATTGCATCTGCAATTACCCTGTATGCAACATAAAAGTTCTACTAAAATTTTAATTACTGTGTGAAGGAGCTTTCAGATCCCTTTGGCAAAACTTACATGCTTCTCTCTTTAATTAGAAGGTATCACTAAATATTGATAGCATTAAGCCACAGTCACACTCCCATAGACTGAAATGGTTTGGAAGCTACCTGCTGGGAATCTCATCCACAGCACTCACCCAGGCCTGAGAACACGGAAAGAGCTGAATGAATTCACTGTGAACCATTCCCTTACAAAGTTAGTCTCCCCTTATTGCCTAACAAATGGCTGTGAACTGGTCTGATTTCCTTATGCATGTTTGCAATTTTAGACTGTAATTGGGAAACCTGACTGCAGTTTTTAAAAAATCTGCAGACTGATCACGAAGATTTTGCTAGTAGCCTTTCAGATGCAGCAGTTACTTTTCATAGAAAACCTCAGGCTGAGAGAGACCTGCCAAGGTTGCTTCAGTCTCTGCTGACCTCTCCTTTCACACCAGGAGCTCTCTAACCTTCCYGGGTTTTGATCATGTCGTGGCACCTACTGACCTGCTCTCAGGTTGCAGGTGTGAGGTGTGGGCACACCGTGCTGGGGTGCAGAGCAGCCCCGTGTCCTTTTGTACCCATTGCTCTGCCATGACCACCAAAATGTCAGGGTGCGTGCATGCCTTGGCACCTATGGACTCTGCTGGAGCGAGGACGTGGTGCGTGGAGTCTGTCTAGCGCATCTCCATCGGCTGCTCCCAAAGGCGCCCTGAAAGCCCTGCAGCCCTCATCGCCCAAGCCTTTGCACGGTAGCTCCCCAGCAAGAATCTGGCCGCTGCAGGTAGCCTGGTCTCTGTCAGACAAACTGAATGAACGCTGSGTATTGGTTGTCAACATCTGTTTTTGCTAAGAAAAGCATGCAAATGCTATTTTTTCAAAAGAAAAAAGAGAAAAACTAAAAAATGCAATTACTGTTGCTGATGCACATAATATTTCTTGTATAGTTCATGGAAAATTGTTTCCAGTTACTTGACATTTCAGTTAATTTAAATGTTACCTCTGGGTGCCTGATTATCTGTGACTGTAACAGAAAAAATGTAGCACAGAGTCAATGATTCAACAAGCAACTGAGTAAATAAATAGGGACTCAAATTATACCCACGTTTTCTGATCGGAGCTTTTTAGCTGGACAGCCTCCATCTATGGGATGAAGCATGTAGTAGAGACGAACTTTGCTTGCATGTTTCCGACTCT
>NW_028186624.1:84740-112635 GCF_003343005.1 Rhea americana | reverse complement strand
AAAAAAAAAAGGAAAGGAAAAAAAAGAAAAGAGAAAAAAGCAAGAAATGAAGTTACAAAACCCAGGATGTTCTGCTCTGTTGCACTGTGTACAAGCCCAAAATGCACTATGATTTCGCATCCCCTTGAGAAATGTATCCAACATGGAAGGAGAAAAGCAGGAAAGCCCCAAGTGAGGAGTATTTGTATTTTGCAGAGGAGCCCATGGGCTTTCACAGAGCTTGCCACAGAGCTGAGGTGACCGTGGAACGGTTATTGCACCTGCCTATAGCAGGAGGAATGGTTTCCCTTCACTTTGAACACTGTCCGAGCCCTGCTGCCTGCAGCCCCTTGGAGACACAGTGGGAAAAAATGGTGGARGAGCAGCAACTTTTGCTATCAGGCAATTACTGCAGCTGGAGAGACCGAACAGAGGAGGGCTGTTTAGTTTTGGCTGCAGACAGGATGGCATTGTGAGGGATTAGATGCACACATGCAAACAACAGAAAATCCGGAGTTTCTAAACTTTCAGCAGGATAAAATGCACAAGGGGTATAACGCCTCCCTCTCTAGGAAATAAGCCAATTGATAGCTGCCAAAGGTTTGAAAGAAATTTCTCCTATGGGTAAATTATCAGATAATTGCGCGTTATGAAATCTAATGCTTTCCTCAGAGCAGCTGGAGCTGGCCTTGCGGAGAGGGGATAAGGRCTACGCGGATTCCTGGCCAGAGCCGTTCTGCCTCTCCTGAGCTTTTCCGCCCGGGGCCAGACACCGCCACGAAAACGCATGGCCCTGTGCTCCGGGCTGAGCAGCACCGTCCGGGGAAAGCCCGGATCCAGCCTCACCGGAGAASCCAGCGGTGCCGGGAGCCGCGACACTGTTCCAAGGTCGCTCTGCTCCGCGCCGCCGGCGCCAGCGGGAGCCAAACCCCGGCCGTCACAGCCGCCCYTCACGGGGAATCGCGCCCCAAACCAGCCCCAGCTGGGGGGCACGGCGCCGACGTCCCCGTCCCGCGCCCAGCCCAGGCATTTCTTAGCGTTCTTCTGAGAAAGGCGCTGAGCGGGCACCGGCCGCTCAAACACTGCTCACAGCACAGAAAGCTTCTCGGGGCCCTGCCTTTCTGCAGAGGGATCGTAAGAGGCCGAGAGATGCCTGGATGAGACTTCTCCTACGAGGGATGCATCAGGGGACTASGACAGTAAGAGCAGGTTTCACGCTACGTTCAGACGCACCTGGAGCTTTGGTCGTATCAGCATCAATAGGCAAAGCAATCCCTGTGATTTCCAAAATGTAAAGGCAGATGTAAAAGCTTCTACAGCAGCAGGAGCTCAGACATATACCTTCAAAACATGTCGCACCAACTGACAGAGCCTTGTCTTCCAGTAGGTGTAAAGAGGAAAGAAAAAACAAAAAAAAACAAAACCAGCAGCTACTAAATAAATGCATCCAGAACCCAGACATGCACAGCAGCTATTGTTATGCAAATGTTTTTTCTGAATTTCCATTCCTGATTGTCTCACAGAACRGCGACACCATAATATTATAATTTCAGAGCACAGATTTGCAATTTTAAAAAATTAAATTACCATTAGAATGTAGTGGAACATTCTTTTTCCTGGGGTGTGAACTTGGAGCTAAATTTGCATGGAACTAAATTTGCATGCATAAATATGACTATGCAATATATATTTTTTTTTTAATGGAGCAAATCACTCAGRATAAATAATATCAAATATGCTTCCCCAGCTTCTCTTCCTGTATGCTTTTAGAAAATGTGATTTACTCTGACAGAGCCCAGCGCTCTCTAMACCTGGCGCCGGGTGAGATAAGCACAAGAAACCCCAAAAGCTTCAGCTGTCAGTGCACAGAAGTCCAAACAGTGATGACATAATTAAGAAATGACAAAATAGATCTGGAGACCCAGGGCTTGGGTCTGCAGAGGTGCAAACCTGTGATGACACTGCGGGCGCCCGGGGACTTCTGCGTCCCTCCGGACAYGTTGCGTCGCCGCTTTGCGCGAAGGAGGTTCTAAAGCACCGGGTCAGCGGGACGCGAAGTGATGAAGGTCGTGTCACTCCTCTGCCTCCGCAGCCGGGCAGCTGGGTCCCAGGCTTGGACAKGTCCGATGCTCCACAGCAAGGCTCCTGACCTCCCACTGCAGCCAGGACTGGCTGATATCCAGAGCTTAATGCCTTTCCAGTGCTTAATATTTACACTTCTGAGAGCAGCCAGCCAGCCACAAAGTGTCCTTCCCGTGGTCGTGAGGCTCTTCCCTTGGGTTAGTTTAATCCAGCACTTCACAATGTCCAGATATATGCAACTATAGCCTGCTGCCTGGCTGAATTTATAGGTAAAAAGCCTTTTTTTTTTTTTTTTTTTTTTTTTTTTATTAAAAAAAAAAAAAATTTTAATTTTTTTTTTTTTTTTTTTTTTTTTTTTTAAGATGAAAAGACAAGATGTTAACAGTAATAATTTTTAGTGTTCTCTTCTGTGGCACTCAGCTGTGCAATAAATGATGTCCAAATGTCAGCATTAAAAGTCAACAAAGCTCCAGCCCTCTGTAAAACACCTCTCACCTTTATTTATGCATTTGTTTGGATTTATGAATGCTAAGGAAAATGAATAGCTTACATTCAGCATAGTTTGAAACTACATGGATGAGGTGCAGCCTTATTATCCTACGGTTATAAGAGCAGAGCTTAAAAGCTTCCCTGTCCTTTGCAAGCATGTAGAAGCATCTCATTCCCGCTGAGGGAGCGGAGGTAGAACAGCCCATTTGTCAGCCCATTTTATCTCTGGTATTTTCTACATTTACATGTGTATTTATCATCCTAACACCAAGGCAAGAGTGATTATTCTTAGTGTGCTGCTTGCAAACAGCCCTGCTAGTTATCTTTTCCCCTCCACAAAGCAACTTGAAATTTGCAGCTCTGACGCGTGAGAAAGGGTAAGTGCTAAAAGAGGTGGTGAGAGAGGCACAGTTGGCAATTCTGCTGCTGCAGCAGGCCCAGCAAGGGGCTTTGCATGCTCCCGGGCTCCAACCCAGGTAGACGATGCAGTTCAGAAGACCTGCGTGCTTTAACGAGTTTTGGAGATTACAACAACACGAGAATGTCCATAAACAGCAACAAGAGGTAAGAAATGGCAATAAGTACTGCATAAACACGCTCCATCCCCACTGTGCTGCAGAGTCCTTGAGACAATCCCAAACACAAAGGTTCATCAGGACATTCCTGCGGGCTAGCTCATAACCAGCACTCGTTTTCCTAACTAACCATCTGTTAACAACTGGCATCCCAATTAGTGGAGATACATGGGAAAGAAGGGCCAAAAGAAGAACCACCGCATACAGGAATGAGGAAATTGGGATGAAGCGGGATCCGGGCTCATGCAACTTCTATTTTGACATCTCACAGCATGTACAAGCTTTAGGGAAGACAAAACTTTGACAGATCTGTAAAKCTGCAGTCCGGGACTGGAAGGCTGCCCTTAACGATACCTGCTTCTTCATCGACAGTCACCAGAGCTTTATCTCCAGCAGAACGAAGGGAGCAGTTCAGTGCCTGTAAATATTCCTTTTGTAGTTTTACAAAGCGATATGCCAAAAACATTTTCACTTAAATTCTCTGTGTTTAGTGTCTGGAGATAACTCCTTTAGAAGGGAAAAGTCTACCTGAATACCACACGCTTTAAAAACAACCATTTCTATGTGAGAAAACGCTTGGAAAGAGGCAGTCTGCACGCAGAGACTGCAGGCTGCTGCACTGTAAGCTCTCGCGCTATTGCATGAAGGTTCATCAACAGAAGTAAATAAACAGATCATTTCTACCTACATCAATACAGCGGGCAGTGGCAGAGGCAGAAGAATCCTGACAATTCAACCTAAATCRCAAACGGGCTGCGCAACGCGGCGCAACGCTGCACGAGACGCGTCCCGACGCGCTTCCCGGAGAGCGCAGCGCCAGGGCGCAGCACAGCTACTGCGTTTAACGTTTATTCCTCCAGGAATAACRGCGGACCCAGGACTCGCAGACGAGGGTGGTCTCTGACAGAGCAGCCCTCCTTGTTCGGGGAAAAACCCTCTGATTTTGCCTCTGGAGCGCAGGCTGACAACCGGGCAGGAGGTGCAAAACGCAGCACTGCCGGCGAAGCCAGACGGCCGTGGCCACACACAGCCTGCAAGAAACTCTTACCTGGAAACCCCGGCTGGATTTTAATCCTTGTAGGGTGCACTGTGCTGATCTTTCGTATCCTGGCAGTTTGTTAATTAAGTTGCCATGAAGCACATGGTCATATGATTACCTCGACTTTATTACCCATATTGGCCTGGCTTGCCATCTCGTCAAAGCCGTGCGGTTATTTTGGCAAGATCCGTTTCCCCAAGGCTCTCGCCGGGCACCGACTGCATCGCCCCCCGCACYGCTCACGGGAGCCCCTTCGCGGGGGCCGCGGCTCCCCGCCACGGTGCCGCCCGGCTCTGCCCCCTGCCCGGGCCGCCGCGCAGCGGCGACGCAGAGCGCGGCCAGCTCCTTTCCAGCGCTTGGCTGCAAATCACTAGACCTGCCGACTGCAAAGAAAAAAAAACACCCTAAATTTCCCAATCACTGTTTAACAAACTTCCAAATTTCTACTGGAATGGAAACCATTTATTCCTCATTCTGTGATATAGCAGCATCCTCTGCCTTTTTTTAGATAGAGGACAGACGTATTTTCAGAAAACGCCTTTTTTTTTTTGCCGCCTCTGCCCACGCAGCAAGCAAACACTATTGTCAAGATCCCTGTTGTTCGTCACGGAGACAAACTCCCGTCTGTTATTCCAGACGCTGCTGGGTGCCAATGTCCTTTTTCTCCCTTTGAAATTTTTGCAAAGCCTCATTTATAATTTATGTTCATTTCTATTCACTTCCCCTTTTTCCTCTGTGAGTTAATTTTTTAAAAAGTGTCTACTCACGCTTGTGACTTTCTGGGCACCCAGATACGTGTTCGCAATTCCCAATCACACACAATTTTCACCACTGCGAAACTAGCTCCTTCAGAGCAACAGGTAGGCACGTTACTGGATTAGATATTATTTTGTAAACAAATACAGGCAATTAACTGATGAGCTATTCACCTAAGCAACCATGAGTTCATGCTGTTTTTTCCTAAAAACGTGATTATATCCTCCCTACTTGTCAAGTTGAAGCCAGTGCAGGTTTCCCACATGCCGTCGCCCCTCGAGAAGTCCCTGCAGAGCAGGTGTGCGACCGGGAGCGTTTCACCAGCCTCAGGAGCCTCTCCCAAATCACAATCGGTTTATTAAAAAAAGGAAAAAAAAAAAAAAAAGGATATTTCAGATGTTCTGAGGGAAACAAATCGCCGCGACCTGCTGCACCCAGCGTCCCGGGCTCGCGAGCGACGGCGGGGGGGGGCGGTTTCTGCGCGTGAAAGCCCGACGCGTTTGGCTGTATCGAGGCTGCCACCGGCATAAGGTATGCTTCGCAGCAAAGCACCAAGACCCCTCCGCAGCCTGCGCCCTTCCCCGCTGCCAGCGCGGCAGCGCCCGGCCCGCTCCCGCGCTCGGCTCCCGCCGCGCCAGCGAGACCTGCCCAGCCCCGGCGAACCGCCCTGCGGACGCCACGGCAGGGAGAAGCAGGGGAAAAAAAAAAAAGGGGGGGGGGGATTTTGGAGGCCCCTCGCAGCCCCGCGTCTCGGGTGGGGAGCTCGCACCAAGCCCAGACTGTCTGAGCTCTATCCGTGCACATTTGTTTTGTTAAATAGAGCATGTGCTCTCCACTGCATTAATATTTCAAACGCAAGATTGCCTTTCCAAGCACACACCTCTCGGTCCTTAAGGCACTAATGTGTCAATGGTAAACAACATTTATTATTCCTCTAGACGAGAGAGCGTTTGATGCGAGGTTTCCTGGAGAAGGAGAGCCCAGCTGGAAGCGGATTAACTGGAGCACCACGCAAACCGCGTGGACAGGAGCATCGACGGGGCCGCAACGCTGCTCGCGGGCACCGCGCGGCTGCGACGGGGGGGAAATCCTGGAGAGCAGCCGCTTCCCGCGGCCGCCCAAAGGGCCCCACGCTTTATCTGCCCTCATTAGTTTGCTCAGCACTAAAATCTCAATAAACTTTGCCTCTCCCCCGTGCACCCCCCCACCTGTCAGACATCGGAGTGTCGTTTCTGCTCTTTGCAAGGTGAACCAATAGCAGCAGATTTGCGCTACGTCTTCCTGCGCTTCTCTTCCTCCAAACCTGGCATATTTCTTCATTTTAAATGAAAAAGTAAAGTACTGTCTGAACACCTGAAGCAATAAAGATTATGACAAAGGAAAGCATTATAGCAGCTTAAGGAGCAAATGTGGTGGTGAATATGCAGCTCAAGGTGGAATCTGAAGGCAACTTTGCATATTTGGTAGTTTTCCTGCAGGATTTTCAAGGAGAAACTTGAAAATAAATGGTAACATCTTTCTAATGGCTGTGAACACTTCTATGCAGAGATTGGGATGCAGAGCTTGCTAAGACAGCTGATCTTTTAAATTTACAGAGCAATGCACCAAAGGGACTGCTACAGCCTTCTCTCAAAGACAGAGCTGGAAGGAAACATTAAATTATGGGTGATCTAGYTGGTATCCAGCAACAAAGAGGCTTATCAGTCCCGAGGAAGGTAAGATGCAGAAATGGAGAAACCCATCTCTGGAGCACAGACTTTCAATGCAATTGCAGCAAGTAAACCATAAGAGATGATGAGATTTTTTTTAGCCCACTGAACTAGAAGCCACATGCTGTAAGCCTTTTCAGTACTACCAGCTCCCCAGGGCTTTGACATGGTCAAAACACACGTGGAAGTATATTCTGAGCCCACCCTGTTGTTTGCACTTGCCTGAATATTTCGTGGAAAGGCACTCTGACAGTGACACTTTGTTGGTAAAAGTCACAAGAGCTCAATGTGGAATGGAGCTACTCGGAGCACAGATCTGCTCCAAGTCCCAGCTGTCTCACAGGCTCCCCCATCTCCTCTGCACCAGGACACAGACTCCAGGTCACTGGTTTCTGTTTTCCTCACCCACAGATATCATTAAAAAGAAAAGAAAAATCAATCCCCTTATTTCAAAGTTGTGCTTCAGAGACCCATACTGTGCTGTGCGATCAAAGCCGGAGCAAAAAGGTCTCCCGCTGCAGGAGCTGCCTGGTTCCACAGCCAGTGCAGAAGATGCCCTTGGAGGTGCCCCGGGGCACCAGCCCCTCTCGCATGGCACAGGCATGGTCCTAGCCAGGTGCCGGCCACCGAGCTTGCTCCTCACAGCAGGCGAGCTGGCGAGGCTCAAAATACCGGAGAGCCCATAGCGGATTCGTCCCTGGACACGGYGCGTGTGGCCTCCAGGGACCTGCTACTGTGGCTAGCACATGCCCGGAGCATGCTGCATCGATCCGCAGCCCCCGTGGTGACTCYGAGATCTTCTGGGTGCCGACAGCGAGATGCCTCTCTTCTCCCACTTACCGCGGCGTGGCAGCTAAGCAGGACCTTCATAGCAGCATCCCACACTGCGCGCCGGAGAGCTGCTTATGGCATTTTCTCATCAGGCAGCTGCAACTTCATGAGTCAATAACCCACAGCCAGTAACGTGAACCAGCTCTCCCCGAAAGCCCTGGATCAAACAGCAGCACCTGGCAGCTTCACGAAGAGGGAAAGGTTTTGTGGATTTTATTGTGGAGCCGAGCAGAAGCCCAACAGAAATATCAGACAATACCGTAACTCTTGTTACGCCAAACGCATAAAATAAGAAYGGTGTTTTGCTGTATGTCAAGTCTGAAGCCAAAATATGCTGCAAACACTCTGATTCTTTTGTCATTTTTCCACTCGCCCTTGGAAATAATGCTGCTTAATTTTGCACGACTGACATCAAATTATTTTTTTTTCCTGGCAAAGTAACGCAGAAGAAGAGAAGAGTTATTGGTGGATGATTTGGCGAGRGAGACAAGAGAGTGATTGGATGTGACTATTTCTGTTTGGCAAGATAAAAACATCCCCCTTTCATATGCCGTTTCCCTTTATTTTAATACAGGGAAACGTCTTAYTTGCATGCACAGAGGAGCCAATATTTCAGAGGCTGGCAGAAAGGCCGCAGCTCTTACTTGGCAATGCGGGAGAGGCAAGTTCCGGGCTCCTTTCCCTCTGATCTGCAGCTCAGCCAGGGTTGAGGTGCTGCTGACCTGAGCAAGCCGCGTGCCCCGCGAGCGGCAGGTGCTGCCCCCAGGACGTGCGGGACCCCACCGCGGGTCGCAGCCCGGGGCTCTCCTCCCCCAGCCCAGCACGGCTCCTCGAGGCAGCAGACACTGCACTAGCCCAAGTCTGCAGATTGGCATCTCTGCCTGGTAGTTGCTGCACAGAAACACATGCAATCAACTGCAAAGCAGCCTCGTCCAGGCCAGCTGCCCCTGCAATGGAGGGAAACGTGCTCACAGCACAAGTCAGGAGCTCCTAGATCCCCGCAGTCTTTTGGGGGTATCTTCACTCATAGCTGTGGTCACATCTCCAAAATCGCCCCACAGAGACTTGCTCCAAGCGAACACTTCAGCGCGTTTAAGCGCACCACTCAACTTCCCCCCACCCCAACACTTGCACTGTTTGGAGGTGCTGCCAGCACACCCAAAAAGCCCGGCAGCAGCCACGGCTGCATTTTCACAGCATTGCCCAGAACCCAAAGTCCACCAGTGCCCGTGGTCAGGCAATCTCCTCCAAAACACACATTTCTGTACAAATATCATTTACATTTCATTTTCACTTGACACTTTTATGTCGGTGCTAATTTTCTCCAAGTCAAGAAGCTGAAACAAAGCAGCTTTAGGAAATCAGGTGGAAATAGCCTTGCTGAAAATTTAGTCATCTTAAGTTGATATTTTCCCTGTGGAAAAAAAATATCCATTTTGATCATAGATTGCACAASAAAAAAAAATGTGAGAAAATTATCACCAGCTACTTTTTAATTAGGAAGWAACAGCAAATTTTATATTCATGCTGTTAACTATTTGGCTTGCAGCAAGGGCTGGAGGTCTCTGGCAGGATGGAGCTATAGTACATTGGAAATGACAGTTTTGTAAAAGAACAGTCCTGTTGTGAACCTTGATGTTATAAAAGTGAATACTTGCATCACAAACTTAATTTATTCATCTGGCCAAGGAATAAAAGCATCTTATGACTCAAGCATCCAACAAAAAAAATAGCCTTCCCGGTTCTTGTTGCAGGTACTCAGAACAAACTGCATATGAAACAGTGTCAGAGCAAGAATTATTTGCAGAAATTACTCCCCAATAATTTTCAATGATTAATGTATGTGGGGAAATCACATACTGCTTGTCCAATGTCTGCATAGAAAAAGAGGCTAAGTTCATCTAATAAATGATTCACTACAAATTATTTGCTCARGTCTCTTGGAGCCACATCCAACTCATTGGAAAAGAGACCAGAGTGTTGCGCAAAGATTTTCTGTTCGCATTTGCAGCTGAAGCACGTTCACTCCTTGGAATCGCTCCCGCAAGGTTCAATGCTACATTGAGCTGTAGGCAGTCCAGAAGCGACGTGCATCAACCAGCATGGTGAAGAMTATCCAGACTTGCCCAAGCCCCCGAGAGATCTACTCCTGGATACAAGCATGTTGCCCCAGCACCACCTTTCTCATAAAACCTTAGGGGAGGTTTTCACAGCTGCTCTGCCACTGCATCTCCCGCTCCCCCTGGACTGGGATGTCTCAAGCATTCCTGCTACGCTCCGGAGGGGTGACTAGAACGACTGCCCAAGAACCACGCCTCGGCACCCGCAGCAGAGGCTGCTGCAGGCGCGTGGCCGGAGCGCGGGGTAGCCGCAGTGCACAGAAATCTCCATCCCTCAGCCCATCGGAAGAGAGTCCGGGCCAGGCCTCAGCAAGCCCGTTTCCTGGGAAGGACGGGCTCACTTGCTTTGTCCCTTCAGGTCTCCGACGCTCTGCATTACACAACCTGGCAGGCGAGGTTATATAATGGCATTATTGTGCCGAACGTCAACRACGTCTGCTGGGATTTCACAGGGGTGACAAACGAGCACAACACCTCACAGCAGAAACACACAACAGAAGACGTGTTGTTTTCCACATTTCCAAAACATCTGCTGTGAATTAGGAATTCAGCTCATATCGACAATTACAGACACAGAAGAGAAGCGGTTGGCTGCACACCCYATTGCTCGCAGGTAGCTGCTCCTGTTTCTGCAGCACGGCATCTTTGGCCTACTGCAGGCCAGACTTTGGCATCCCCRCCACACATTGTCAAGATCTGGAAGGTGCCCCTAAAACTGCTGCCTGAGACTTCGCAGCAGCTGCGGGAGATCTCTGCTGCACACTTGAGGGCAGCCAGAGGAGCATTTACAGGCAATGTCTGCTTCGGCAAACTCCTTAGGGCACGTAAAGTGCCTTATAAGTAAACGTGTATTACTGTTGTCAGTATTTATTAATGCAACACAGCRTTCCCGGATCCTGCACGCTGATTAAGCTTCCTGTGCCAGCATGGGCACCAGCATGGGCACTTGTGAAGCAGGGCCAGCGGTGACATACCATTATCTACCCTATATACCCACTGGAAACATTCAAAGCAGGACAGAAGTCTGGGGAAACGTCATCTTCAAGGCCTTTTAGCATGGAACCTGATTTCATTGAAATGCTGCAGACACTGATGGTTTTAGCACATTCAAAAGTGGGGGCAAAGCTTGACTAAGCCACTTAGCCTCCATGAATGCAGAAAACCCTCGTCCCCAGGCTCTCCACATCCATCACCTCTTTCTCCTAGAGCCCTCCAGGAGAGGCTGGGCCCCATCACATGTCCTCCCTACATGTGGCCRCAGAGAGCATGGACAGGGGTCCCCAGGAAACTCGCTCCGTGCAGAGGATGCTTGCCTGGACACTTTGCAACAACCACCACAGAGCRCAACCTGTCACCCTCTTCTTAATTAGAATGTGAATGAGAAAATTCCCCTTCTCATTCCTGGTTAACACTGACACATCCCCACCTGGATGATTACTTAAGCGATTCTGCTGCAGAGCCCAATACTGCGTGTTTCCCACACCCGTAAGGAGCATGTATTAAGATAAGGACCGTACAGTGTTTTTCCTTTCTCAGAGGATTGCACAGCAGCATATCCTTCAGTAATTTCCTCCTTTTTTTAATAGGAATTTATTTAATTTTGTTTTGAAGCTGTGCGGTGCTGTTAATTGCTGTTCTAACATGCCTCTAATGATATATCCTCTCTAATTGTTTATTGCTTGCCTACTTCTTAAGCGCTTAAATACATTCACAAATACTAATCTGTTCTCAGCACAATCAGTGATTCCTACTCAGCAAAGCACAGTGCAGCACATTTAATATTAAAACTTGAGTTCATTTTACTGAACTCTTAATTGATCTCCTTGCTAACGACATTTTTTTGAAAACTAGCTTGGAGTTGTGTTCAAATTGCAGCCTATATTCATAAATTTAAACAGGAAGAAAATGCAGCAGGCAATATTGCAGTGACATCGGTTGCAGAATAAAATGCCACCAGTAAAAATATTCTATTGAACCTTGAGTTTCAAGAAGGAGCTTTGGATGCTGGTGTAGCACAGCATCCGATGCCACCCAGTAAGACGCGGTGGTGGGGCTGGAGCAGAGCACAACGTAAATAGCGCAGAGCATCCTACCTCGTAATGYGCCACGCGCTGCGACTCCGATATCAGCTGAGCGCTGCACACTTTGCAGTAGCTTTCGGTGAACAAATCCTGGTCAATGTCGGATGATTTCATCTGCCCGTAGCAACACAAAGAAAAGAGACAAACAGTTAGTTACAAACCATTGGTAAAACGGGGCAGGGTAGCTGTGTTCGATCCCTGCAGACACAAGGGTAAGGCAATACCCGAGCTGAACAGCTCTTGCCACTGCAAGCAGGGGAGACCAGCTTCGTGATGGTGCGAACCCGAAACACTGGCAGGCCCCACTGCACCCCTATGTGTGCGCCTCAGGCATGAAACGCCGGCTCGCTGAAACGCCTTGGAGCTGCAGAGATTTGCACGCAGGCACTCTGCACCGACCGGGCGAGACTTGTGCCTCCATCCTGGGGCAGCAAGTGCCACGAGAGGCGGGCAGGGGCAGGGGCACCAGCAGTAGCTGCCGTGCATGTCCCGCGCCCCCCGGCTGCACACACGCCTGCACCCGCAGGACTGGGTGCTCCAGCCTCACCAGCACCCACAGGCATCGGCTCTGCACAGCCCCGTGCTGCTAAATATCCATATTTCACATGCGAACTTTGGCTGTAAATGGCTGTTCTCCATTATCTTGCATRTCTAGAAGTACCACGCACACAACCTGCTCTAACTTACATTGCTCCTAGCCTGAAACACAGTTAGCCAGTTGTTCTATGATAAGAAAGACGTTTACTATAGAACATGAACATCATTATAACCTGGAGGAAGGTGTTTCAGAGTTGGGAAGGTGCTCTGTTTCTCAGTTTGGACAAGGAAGGATCATGCTTGCATGGTTTACTGGGCTTCGCAGTTCCCAAATAGCTGCTTAAGTATTTCTGTGTTCCCTACAACTTCAACAAGGACACTCACCAGAACAGCTTGATGAGTGATCTTGTCCACAGGAGACCTTAAGTCCTCCTTCATACCTTCCTTATTGATGCCTGATTTTGCTTGCATGAACTCTGTATCGATATCCAAAATGCAGATCAGCAGGACCAAGGCTTGTAAGAGACTGAACACAGAAGTGCCAAAAAACACCAGAAGTAGCTTCATAGGATACTTAAAAATAAATAAACAAATAGATAGTCTTTGCAATTCAAGAGGGAGAGAGAGGCTGATACCTCCTGAGAACTGCCAAGATTAAGTCTCTATTAATTCACAGTCATAACAAACCCCAGTACAGTGAAGACTGATGATGCAGACTGTATATCATTAATTTCATTGATTGGAAGGGAAAATAACATAGAAATAAACAACTTGGGAGATATCATTAGAACAAAAACGATCGTGTGGAACAAGCCGAAGTTGCTGGATTCTGCAGCAAAGACCTGGGCAACTTTTCTGCTGCCTTGGGGCACAGGGACGTGCTAAACCCGCCAGCCCGGCTGACTGCAGCCGGGCTCCCGCGGAAGCCAGCTCGCAGAGCCACGCTTCGGCACACGCCTGCCTGCCAGTCCCYGCCAGAGCTGCCGGGCCGGCAGGCGGGCTGCACCCAAGCCCCCAGCTGTATTGCCACCTCCAGAGCAGGAAGATCCCTGCACGTGAAAGACAAGCAGCTGAGCAGACACCAGAGACTCTCACCATGGAGAGACAGATTAGCCCCCCAGCCTCCCACCAGAAAAAGGGTTATTCTGGTGTTTGTGGTCTATCAGACAAAAGACAAACCTCAGAGTTGCTCTGCTGGCTCCATTTCTGCAAAGATGCTTGCTTGTTTTCCTTTGCTATCTGCCTAGATTTAATCTTCATTTACCCTGTCTAGAAAAATGCTGCATTGAGAAACTTTCCCAGACACCAAAAGACCCTTTTAAAAGTACAAGGAATGTGTCGAAATTGCATCAAAGACAAGGTAAAATGAAAAAAACTCTCACTTAAATACAACAGATTGAAACAAGGCAAAGCAAAGAATCTCATTAAATCTTAATCCAGCAACCAGGGCAGAGGCAGGTAATACTGCCTTCATTTGCATGCAGTGTGCAATGCTCGCAGTGTAAACTCTCACTGCAAAAATCAGAGTAAAYGAAAAGCTACTCTGTATCAGCTTATCCCTTCAAGGTCTGAAAACAGATACCAAATCTATTATGCCTCTAATGTATGTGCATATGAATGTGGTTTTCTGCCCCTCCTTTGCAGCAGTGGGGGCTGAACAGGATTATCCAACAACAGGATTTAATGTCCTGTCTATAAGCAGTAGCTTCTGGTATAGGTATAAGATTTGTTAGCCTCAACACCGCCTGTTAGGTTTTACACGCTGTTGTCACTACACGAGGATATAATGCATCTCAACAGGTGAATACAGTTATTATGCCGACAACGTGAACGCTGCGCAGCGAGCACTGTGGAATGACTCATGTGCAACTATTCAGCTCACCTAATAAAAACCCTGTGTAAGGGCATACCCTAAAGAAATGCATCAAGAGCACTGTCACAGGCTACACGTGGCGGAAGCATTCTCCATATGGTATCTTTGGAGGCAAACTTGAGTACCAATAGATGCCACTGGCTGTACAAGCCAGCGGAAAAAAAGGATTTTGATTAACAATAAATTATTACCAGAAAGCCAATGAGAATTTAAGGATCTACTGTTTGTCTTCTTCAGTCAGAGAACCCAAATTCTTCCCTTGCTCTGCTCATGATGGTCAAGGAGCCTTTGCTCACATTGCTTGGAAACACTTCCAAGCACAGACTCGAGCAGTGCTCGCACTTGCACTGGCTCAGCTCTGCCTCAGGAAGCACACAACCCTCCCCAAAACACCAGCACCTGCAGGACCCTGAGCCTCCCAGGCAGGCTCCCATCCACCCACTGACTCAGGTCTCCCCGCTTCAGCCTACAAGATGAGATGACTTCCAACTGAAGGTGATTTAGGTGTGACATTTAAGTCAGTGCTAAACATTAAAGGGGGACTTGGGCTGAAAGACATCTCCCTTACTGACAGTCACAGATGACTGTTTGTATGATGCTGCATAGAGCTAGAAGTAAGGAATTATCACCCATGAGAGAAAGCACACACACAGCTACAGCTGAGCCAAAACCTCTGCTATGGTCCCTACACACCAGTAAAACTACATCTTAAACAGCATCAATTTTGTCAGCAAAAAAAGTGCTACCTGTTTGAAATTTGGAATTGGGCCTTGGATCAGGCATTCTCCCCAGACCCAGACTGCAGCTCTTCAAGCCCATCCACTCCCAGCCCTGTGCAGCCGTCCCTGCCACTTGCCCCTGTGCAGGTTGCCTCCGCCAGCACAACTCACTGTGCCGACGGGCACAGCTCCGCGAGGGGCTCGCAGCTCTGCCCCTTTCCTGCTGGGAGCTGTTGGATGCATGGTGCTCCTCTGGCCTCTGCATGCAGCTTCCCAGGAGCAGCAGGTGCCCAGCTCCTTGCTCTGGAGTTTCACCTGAAGATGCATCCTTCCCCTTCCAGGAAGGAAATCCTGCAGGAGGGCTCCAGCAAGCCCATCCCAGACTCCACTCTACTCCAAAGTGCCACTCACTTTCTAACCAGCCACGGGGAGCACTGGACATTGAGGAATGAGTGCATTTTCATGCATTCAAGAGCATCCAGTGAAGCCAATATGCAACAGCTAACATTACTCCTGTGACTCCCAYATTTGCAATTTGCCCTCTTACTGRTGGCTACACATATTAATTGCACTACTGCAGTAGCATGGTGCTCTAGCATGTATATCAGGGCTCTTGGTTTGATACAGACACAGAACAGTGTTCCCCAGAGATGGAAAGCAGACAGGACTGATGCCAAGCAGCTGGGGTAGAGGAGCCCAGACCACACCAGCCAGCGCTCATGGGAACACCAACATCCTCCTGGCCCTGACAGATCCAAGGCCACGCCTGACCTCCTCGGCAAATGATACACAGCGCAGCAGCAGCAAGTCCCTCGCTCACTTCAGCAAAGCTTGATTCCTTCCCTTGCAGCTGCCTTTTTCTTCCAGTGCTGTCACAGCAGCACACGGAGCAACTCCTGGTTTAACTGCTCATGTGAGACCAGGGTTCAGCACCTTCCACATGTGCCTGGCTGAGTGTCCTCATCATACTGAGGCACCTGCAGAGTGTTTCACTGTGTGTTTTTGCATGTATTGCTTTTTAATAGTAATGAAAATGACAGCTAGGAGGAAGAGTGAGGGATGGAGATTAGGGAGAACAGAAGAATGAATGGAAGCAAAGCCTCCTCTATGCTTTTGAATGAATATATTAGGCTAAACTGTAGAGAGGATTCAGGCATATGTAAGCTTGGCTATTTAAAATAATTAGAAAGCTTTGGTAACAATAACTGCTTAGGACTAAATTTATTATGAACAGTTTGACAAAAATAAAAGATTCATCTTGGCAAGGGATATTTGCTTCTTCAATAGAAGAAAGATTTCCTCATAAGCATGCCATTACCAGYACCATTTATACAAACCACCCTGCAAAGCTGCCCGTAGAAATGCAGACAGGCTGAGAACAAGTTTAAACTCAAGTATTGACCCCTGACTTGAGAAAACACAGACTTTTACTCGAGCCACATGAACGCAGCAGATGTGGCTGCAGTGCAGCCCTTCTCCACAGCCCTCCTGGCTGGCTGTGTGCTGCTGGAGCGCTCTCACACAGCCTTTCCCAAGGGCAGCTCTTTAAATCTGCCTGGTGCTTCCTGCTGTGGCTCTAAACAAA
This sequence comes from Rhea americana, assembly GCF_003343005.1. Taxonomy (NCBI): domain Eukaryota; kingdom Metazoa; phylum Chordata; class Aves; order Rheiformes; family Rheidae; genus Rhea; species Rhea americana. The sequence continues at coordinate 96,260 of NW_028186624.1, read as the reverse complement.
CCTTCGATGTTTGGTGGCCGTTAGCTGGTTTCTTTGTTTTTTTTCTTTTTCTCCTCTCTCCAGTACGCTTATATTCTCCTTTATAGGATAACATTCCAGAGCAGTACATTAAAAGAATGTCAAGGTAGTGAAAAAATGTAGTGAAAATAGCTACTTCTTTTTTTCCAAAGTCGATTTTCTATCCTAAAAGTTAGACCTGCCTTGATTTCATTTAGGTGTTCTTGTGAACAAATCAGCGACAGGGAGCTAGATAACGGTCTCTCTTGCTGCTGCGGCATCCAAGGAGCTCATAGATTCCAGGCCACAGCATAAAGTTTGGTGATGAGAGGAAACCAGTCCAGATCATCTCTCCCTAATTGTTCTGCTGAAACAGCTCTGGTTATCTCTTCCCCATCTCCAGAGCAGGCAGGAGGCTGCTTCCTCCCTGGCAGTGTGAGTCTTGGGAAGCTGGGCTGCCCAGTGGCATGCAAAGGACCTCTCCTGGTGCCGCCTGGCCAGCCAGGGCAGCAGGTCCTTTCCGGTTCTGCACCCAGAGCCCCTCCGAGCACCAAAAAGCAGGCACTCTCGCTGCTGTGGTCCTCAGGCGCCTGGGGCTGCTCCTCGCGCAGACGACAAGGGAGGTCCACAGCCGATGCTCCCCTGGGAGCTGCACAAGGGCCCCACTACAATGCAAGAACCGAAAGAGGAATCTACCAGCTTCCTAAATGGGATTCCTGCAAGACACTGCAGCCACAGCGAGGTCCCCACAGCTGGCCCACGGATGGCATCTGTGCACGACTGCAAGGGCTGCAGTCTAAGCAAAGGGCACCTCCTAGACACGAAGCCTTGGGATGAAGAAAACAGCTTTGTTGTGTGGGTACCTGACCTAAATACATAGTGTTTCTCTTGCTCCAGAAAAGCTGGGGGTGTTCTGCATTCTGTCTCATCTCAGATACAGTCTGCATTATTGTTTGGTGGGTCAATGCTAACAGAGGATTTATTAACTTCCTCCACCTGCAAGTGTCATAAAGGAAGTACATAGGCAATTACTATTTATGTATTTYTAATCACTTAATTCCACTTTAACTCCCCCTCTCTGCAAGTGCTTAGCAATTGCTAGAATTGACTACTCTTTGGCTGATCTTCCATGTAACCTGCCTTAGTCAAAAGCGGTGTGGAACCAGAGTGTGCTGCTCCGCCGCGAGCAGGCAGCAGTCAGCCCGCAGTGTGTCAGCGGCTGTGAAGCACYGCGTGCGACTGAGACGCCTGCCGAGAACCACAGATGCTGAGCAAGAAGGGATATGTTCCCTGTACCTTCTCAGAGGCTTGCCTTTCAGAAAGTTGAAGAATTAATGTGCGATTCTCATCCTTGCCAGCTGGACCCAAACCTCTCAGCTGAGCAGAAGCACTTGGACTGCACATCAAGTCCTACGCATTTCAGACTCTTGTTTCTCCTCTTCCTTACGTAGAGGCACACACAGTGGTGCCTTCAAACACTGATAGCTTTGTCTCCTGTTCTTTCAGTGGGGTTTATTATTTCCTCTTTCATTGGCAGTCGAGTGTTGAAGATGCCCTCCCTTCCCCACTTCTGATCAGTAACTTCTGCACATGTCAGCTCAGCATCTCCAGGAACGGCAAACTGTGTCATCAGAGACTTCATTTTAAATACCTTGTGCCATATGGCTATGATTCTTCTGAGCAGTTTCAGTGACTATAACAGCTTAATGAAAATCCATTTAATGGGGCTGGTTCCAGTTTTTGGCAACTGCTAGAAAGATTCTAACTAAGTTGCATTAAATTCTAGAGGACAGCAATCCAGCTATTGACATCAGAGACACATTCAAAGCCAACTTCCTTCTTTACCGATATGCTTCACACCGGTTAAATTCCACCAGACACAGCCATGCACTGCATGTGCAACTGTCACACAGGAGAGTGCTGGAAGTGCACCCGCAATAAGTGCTCTTGCCGTCCAGACCCAGGCACAGCAGTGAGACTGCTACAAGACTTGCTGCAGGGCGAGAGAGCCAGCCGAGTCGCTGCGAGCTGCGGCAGTCCTTTGCCGTGATGACGGCTCTCGGAGGCCTTCCCTTGCAACCCGGGGACAGMGGAAGCACAACCCGCACTCCCCTCCAGCACATACTTCCTGTCACATTTCCAGCAAACACCACRATAATCTCATTTCAAGCAAACCCTCCCTCAGCAAGCTGCTGCTATGTTTATTATTGTGCTGCTGTCAAGTGCATCATCCCCTTTTTTCTTGACCARTGAGCAGATCTGAGTAGGAAAAGAAGTTCTTTAACAACGGGAAATCCACAATGCAAATGCTCCAGAGCAACTAGCCCATGTTCCAGCTCTTAAACAYGAAAGAATTGTTCTAATTCCAGATTTTCCCTTTTCTATCACTTCACAGACTACAGTTATTATTTTACACTTTCATTTATTTCTGTATTTCTACAATAATAAGCAGAAAACCATGTAAAATCTGAGCAGCTGCTGACCATTTCATGTCCTTTCAGGGTAGGGAGCCTGGAAATGCAGCACCATCCTTGGACTAACCAGCCTGTTGTCAGAAGCAGACAGCTTGCAGCTTTTCCAAATGCTCCTTCTGTGCTGTTTGCAAGCGCCTGCTCAGGCTGGTCCCGTGGCACGTAGAGCAATGGCTCAGGAGGGGACATGTTAAATGAAGACAGCAAATAAAGGATCTAAATCTGAGATCAGAGCCAAATCCCTAGGTAACTCTTGTCTAAACTTTACAGCACATGCCTCAGATACAAGTGTAAAAGTTATAGGCAAACATCAAAGAAGCTGCTCCCTCCTCTGCTGCGACTGCAGACATGCTAACTGTGCATAGCCAGCCTTGTCTTCCCCTAAGGGAGATGAAAAAGCAGACCTGAAGGACACTGCAAGGAGAAGGGGGCAGGAACCTGTGCAAAATATCCAAAAGAGACAGTATGAAAAATCAGCTGCGCCCAGGCCCAGCGGGATAGGGGAGCCCTTGCGTGGCTGTGCCTGGCCTGTCTTGCCACCTGCACGTGAGCAAAATGCACGGGCGTCTGCAGGAAGGAGACTGCTTTCCCTGCTCTTCTCCACCGGCTCTAGCTCTTAGTTGCTTCCAGCTACATTTCTGTCTTTCTGACCAAACTATTTTTTAACCACTGCTTCTCCCTGCCCAAATTCCCCCCGCACCTCCAAACACCACTACCAGGTTTGGGGGAGCATCCTYGAACGGCCCTCCACACAGGGCTGTTCTCCACGCGACAGCCTCGGACCACATCCCCAYAACACAGGCAGATTCACTCCCACGTATGCATAAACGCTTATCAGCCTCACCGAGATCGGGAACTGGTGTGTGGAAACAGGGTTTGTATCATCATTTAACCAGTTAAGTTTCTGTGACTTTGGATTGCACCAAATTGGCCCATTCACAGTCCAACCGCTTCAGGAAGGCTAAACCCTTCCAACCCGGACAATTAATTTCCTCTGCTCTTTTAACAGCCATTTGGTAACTGGCATTGCATCAACCTAGAAGCACAAGAGTCTGGTGTCCCCGCTTATGCCCAGCTCCCTCAGACCAGGTCCTCTTCGCCATGCCCTAGCAAGCTTTGCTCCGCACCTGACAGAGAACAGAGTCCGCGGGGATGGTGCYGGGGACTGGGGAAGTCCTGTGCTGAGCCTCACCCTTGAGAYTGCTGCTGGATCACCTGCATATAGCAATGAAAACAGAATTTCTGCACAGGTGGATTTGTCATAGTGTATGAGCATGGGCAGGTAATGCTATATGACAAGGCACTAAATTCAACAATTCAGTTTGTTTCAGTCAAGAGAGGAAAATAAAAAAAAATAAAAAAAAAAACCTTCTTCGCTCCCATACTCAATTTATTCTCTAAGGCCTCAATTACCTTTCCTAGAATTAACAGCTTCCAAACCCCTCCATACTGGAGCACTAGAGATGTGACAACTGAGCATGTGCATGAATGCCAAAGGCAAACAACAAGCCAAAAATTAAATGTCCTGTTTTTTCATGTCGTGAATTACCATGGCTTCTGGTACTGTCACTCACCCATGGATTAACTTCTCATGTAACACTTCCTGTTTTCTTCAGTTGTTTAATTTGTCTTGCAATAAAAAGAAAAAAAAATCTCTTTGCTAATAATTAATGTGCTTTTAGCAACTGTGTCACAGCACTTACAACAGGGCATCTGAAGAAATGCAAAATACTGCCTTTTSAAGTGCCTCATTCCCAGCACCATCAGCATGATGGATGGTTGCACCCGCTTTGCAAGTTCAGGCTCTCCGGACGCTTTTAGTGGCTTCGGGAAGGAGCGCTCTCGATGCCCGGCAGCAGCAACGGGCTCCCAGCACGGGCAGCGCCTGCAGGGCCCTGGAGAAAGGCAGGATACGAAACAGCATCCGGGGCCCGTGCCCTGCAGGGACGAGGGACTTCAGCACGGCAGCCGGCACGGGAACGTCCCGCCGCAAAGCGACGACGGGAGCTGCGGCCCCGCGGAGCCGGGGCGCCGGAGCGGAGCGTGCTGAGCCCGGCCTCGGCGCAGCCCCGGCCGCTGTCGGCTTTCCCGGCTCCCTGGCCTGCCCGGAGACGCGGCCGTCCCACCGGCGGGGGGGCCCGAGGCTTCTCCGACGTCTCCCTGCTCCGTCCGTTCTCCTGAACTCCTCTCCGGAGCCAACTGGCTTCGCTGCAGCGCTCAGCCTTTGATGCATTTCGACACGCTTTATTGGAGCTTTGAAAATCAGAACAAGATTGTGTGTGGCACGAGCTGGGGAGCAGGAGAGACCCTGCACGTGTCCGCTCCACGTGTCCAAGCAGAGGAGAGGCTGCGGAGAGGCGCAGCGGAGAGAGCCAGAGCCAGAGCTGGAGCCTGGAGCCTCCCAAGCGCCGCGCGTCCCCGGCCGGGAGCTCCTTGGGCCCCTCTGGAGCCGGCTCCGAGCCTCCCTCCCGCGGCTCCGGCCGCCCGCAGCGGCACGGGGACGGCTCGCGCCCAGGCGAGCCCCTCTCCCGCCCTCGGACCGCAGAGCCAAGCAAAGGAAACGCGCTGAACGCAGCGCAGAACGCGCCGGTGCCGAGGGGCCGCGGCGGCGCCTTCCCGGGGGAAGCGGCAGAGCCGAGGCTCGGCTCCCGAGCGGTGCCGAGGCCCCAGCCCGCGCCCGGCCCGGGGAGCGGACCACGGGACGGAGGAGGGGATGGYGCCCGCGGCGAAGCGCGCGCCGGCTCCGGAGGAGGAAGCGGGCGCTGCCGCCCGGGATGTCCCCTGCGCTCCTGGCACCTCGCGCGGACGCGGACACATCCCGCGTGGAGCGGTGCCTCGCCCGAAGCCCTYGCTCCGTCCCCTTTCCCTCCCGCTGGAGCTCGTCCTCGCCTGGCGCGCCCCGCGGAGCCCAGGACCCGCGGGCGTGCTGCGGCGGGCGCCTCCGGGGCGGGCGCCCGCGATGCTCGCCGTCGCTATGGAAACCGAGGGATGCGGAAATCCCTCGGGAGCCTCCAGGGGCCGGGCCGGCTGCCCGGCGCCTGCTGCCCGGTCCCAGGGCGAGGAGCCGGTGCCGCCAGGAAGAGCCGCGCACGGCTTGCACATGTGGCGTTTCCGGGCACTTGCAGTCAGGACGCTGCTTTTTTTAATGGATACGCAGGACCTACTTTTTCCTGTGGCTCCCTAATAACATGCAGMAGCAAGTCAAGCTGAATCCTGTGCCTACATCTTGTAGCCTCTGGTACTTTGCATAATCAGGGCTTGTCATTCCCCATCAGCTTCAGCTCAGAGACCCAAGAGGCAAAGCCATCTGAGGTGGCAACGAGCTTAGAAGAATCCTTTGGAGAACAAATCTGTCTGTCACTGATGGGGGATTATTTTCCTACTGTATCCCTTGGTGAAAGTCTCCATGTTGGCCCAGCTGGCYGAGCTCGAGCACCTCCTGCGGAGGTGCCATCAGCACTCCGCCGCGCCAGCCCCGCATCGGCTCCTGGGATGATCCTCCCGGCGTCCGCGGCGGAAAGGCTCTGCTGGGAGCGGGCGCCAGGCGCGGCCCCCGGAGCCGCACTGTGGAGTCACGTAACGTCGGGATGCCAGGCACCCTGCACGCAGCGCCTCGGCCCTCGCTCGCACGGGACAGCTAAACCTCCGGGCTCCGGACTTAACTCCACATCCCCGTTCCACGTCCTCTACTGGGGATCAGCAGATTCCATTAGACTCCTTCATATTATCACCTAACCTGTCAATGAGCTCCGCGCACAACAGCAAACGCGGTGGAGCTTTATCTTAAGTAAAGCAAAACATTTACTTTCTTCCCACTGCTTTTTTCTTTGCCTGTCCTTGATTTTTAAAAATTGCTATTTTGTTGGCATTTGTGTTCTTCAAAGAGGCAGGGATGTCTTGTGTGCTCATCCCTGTAGAGCTGAAGCAGGCTGGACTTTTCAGTTCATGTCAGCCCTGTTTGGTATCTACGAGCATTTCAGCCAGCCACACAGATAATGCATGCTTCATTTCCCATCTCTGGGAAAAAGAAACAACCCTACTCTCTGCCTCCCCAACAGGCGAGCCGTGAGCAATGGTTAATCAATGCCCGTTGTGCTGTTCCTGCTCCTCGGGTGAAAGTGTCTCGGGCAACGCGAGTGACTGCTTTCATCAGCGATAAACCGGGCTGCAGCTGCAGCGCGCCAGGAGCCACGTGCTCCTCTCGGGAACGGCTCCGATTCCAGGCCTGGGAAAGGTCTCCATCACGGGCCTCGGCACTCACTGCACAGCCCCCGGAGCGCCGGGAGGGGATGAAAATGAGCCAGTACGTTTGGTACGATGTCAGCTTTCAAAGTGRGGTTTGTACGTTACCCTTTGGGCCATGGCCATCAGCCTTCCTTTGCAGCTAGGACACAGAAAAGCCTGGAAAAAATGATTTTTTGTATGATCTACAAAAACAGAAAATCCCTGTGCTTTAGGGGGAGGGCAAAACACTTCTGCACCATGCAGATGCAGATGCAAAATTTCTCCAAAGGTGCAGACCTCTCCAAAAGCACAGGCTAAAGAGACATCTTACTTCTGGTGCAGGAAAGATGCCTAGCAGGAGTTAAGAGACCAAGACCTGGAAGAAYCAGAGAGTTTTTGAGAAATGGGAAAGCATCCATCAAGAAACTCCAAATTCCCACAGTACAGCATCGCTTGACACAATGGGATCTGCAGAATGAAACTTGCTTCAAATCATGACTTGGGCCCGAAAGGAATGAGCGTGATGGGGTTGGTGATGATCGGCTCAGGCTGGCAGTGTGAAACACCCTCAGCGCAAACGGCAGAAGAACTCACCCTTAAACTGCGACGTAGCTTGCCAATTTGAAAGCCTCAAATACGAACCAGCCAAGCTTTTATTACAGGAGGAGATTACAAAGCCGCTGGAGAGTTTATTCGTAAGCCAGCGGCGGTGCCTGTGGGGAGCCGGGAGACGCGGGCCGGTTCCCGATCTGCCCCGCAGCTCCTCGCGCCTCTGCCGGCCGCAGCTCGGCCCCAGCGCGCGGGATCGCCCGCAACCCCGCAAGTTACGGGGCTCAGCTGGGGCTCCCTTGGCTGCTACGGTATTGCACGCCTGCACAGCAACTAAAAATTGCCATAAAAATGCCTGACAACCAAAGCAAGGGAGTAACAGGCCCCTGCAGCCTGCGCGGCCCCAGTCGTCGCCAGGTGCCCCTGAGTTATGGCCCCACATTTCACCATTAGACCGATTAATTGCTGCCGCAATTAGTAGTATCATGGAGCATCTCTGGTGGCTGGAAATAATATTGCCTGGGATTTTCCAGTGAGCAGCTGGACCCGTGGTTGTCATTTTGATGCTTTCCTCCAGTGACATATACCATCTGTAAGGGGCAAGGAGGAGCACAGCTAGGGTCCCACATGCACAAGCTGATATACAGGAAGGTTATTTACTCCTCCRCCTTGAAGACTTGTTCTCCGACAGATGTGCACTGGCAAAGAGCAGCTCCAAGCTTATCTGCATCTGTGACCCCATGGTCCCTTAGTGAGGCAAAATAAATATATTTCTGCTTTGGAATTAAACAGTGATATTCTCTGATATCTTGTTTTCAAATTAAGTTCTCAAAAGCCTGTTTCAAAGCAGTCGTGTTTGAATTTTTCACACATGCTGTGAATTTTGCACCCCAGCACCCTGGTAACATGGGTTACTGGGAAGAGCCTGGGAAGCACTGCTGGCTGCGAGTCCTTCAGGAATGCCTGGGCCCYGTGCTTCACCACCCCCAGGAGGATTGCGGCCCCACTCACCACCAGCCACCAGCTGCCTCCCCATGGTGCAAGGGCACTGGGGGCCAGAGCTGCTGCGTGCCCTCCCAGTACAACCCGCTGCTGCCAGTGCATCCCCGCTGCTGGTGCATCCTCGCCACAGGGACACCACCGCATCCTGTCACTGGTGCAACCTCACCACAGAGACACCACTGCACCCCCGCCACCGATGCACCCCCGCTGCTGGTGCATCCTCACCATGGGGACACCACCGCATCATGTCACTAGTGCATCTCCACCATCARGACACCACTGCATCCCTGCCACCGGTGCATCCTCACCTCAGGGACACCACTGCATCCCTGCCACCGGTGCATCCCCGCCATGGGGATGCCACCTCATCCCACAGGTGGTGCATCCTCACCATGGGGACACCACCACGTCCCTGCCACCAGTGCATCCTCACAGCAAGGCTWGCTGTGGAGCTGTCTCCCTGCCACTGGCACAGGCTCCCTTCCTCCAATCTGCTGTTGTTTTGCCAGGCAAATGGGTCTCAGCCAGGTCTCCAGCAACATTGCCTGCCCAGCCACTAACTCCAACAAGAGACACAGGCAGTGACACTGCTCGCACCGACCGTAGCTCACCTATGGGCTCCTGCAGCCCCACAGAYTGACGATTCATCTGTGACTGCAAAACCTTTTGCAAATGCCCAGGAYGGGTCTCAGTGCAAGACCAGGCTACAAGAGCGAGCGCTGCAGYGCACGTGCGAATGGGCTGGCCCAGGCAGCTGGGTGGCCCCACCAGCCTTCGGCCTCCCCTGCCAGCACATTAAAGGCCTAAAAGCTGTCAAGCATTACACAACAGGCAAGTTTTAATATCGAAAATATTCATCTCCAACCATTTCTAGCTAATGGAACAAAACAAACTATCTAGAAAAAATGGGAACATTACAGTAAAAAGAACAAATTAAACCCTGATGCAATTAGAGAGCAATTAGGGATCTCTCCTCTGGGAACATTTTGGACCTCAGGGTCTTTCTCAAAATCTGATCACTCCCTGCAACTCTATTTCTTTCCAATTAATAAATGCAGGAGAGAATGGCATGGTTTCGCGGCCCTGCCAAGTGCCGTGGTGCTGACCTGCTCAGGAGCACAGCGGGCAGGAACCGCAGCACGGTGCTGCGGCAAGGTACCGGCAGCATGAGGAGCCCAGCGCAGTGTGGGCTGACATGGGGCCCGGCGCGTTCCTCCTCCAGAGGAGGAGGAGGACATTGGGCAAGGGAGGTCCTCACGCAGGGAGCCCGGGCATCGGGCAGGGCGCTGCAGCTCTGCAGGCCGCGGGACCAAGCCGGAACCGGCACCGGAGCGGGGTGTCACAGCTGCCCGAGGTCCTCATTGCCCTGGGCTCCTCCACCAGCCAGCCAGGTCCGTGAAAGCTTCTTGGGGCCCCGAGCACCTCCTCACCCCTGGATAAAGTCAGAGCAGCTTGTTACAGAGCTTTAGGTGCTCCCTGCAGAAAGGACACCTGCCCTTTGCACTGGTAATGCCTCCGAGGCAAGAAAACAAAACATAATGCCAGCAGACTCTTGTTTTGCACAGCAACCATAGAAAAACCATTTTCTTCCTGTTCATGACTCCCATGAGAGCCACGGCCTAGAAAAGTGTGCACTTAATTCCTCTAGACTTTAACTCACTCACCTATCTTCCTGGAGGTGAGCACTTGCTCAAGCAAATTGCTCAAGTACGCCGCAGAAAGGAGCAGGATGTCCTCTGGGCACCGGTCCCCGTCCTGGTCGGGCCATAAGGAGCTTTCGGCAGCACCCCAGCAAGGCTGGGCAGGCTGCTTGGGGCACAACCTTTGCGGGAGGACAGGGGACAGCAACCGCGATTGCCCAGTGTCCCCTCATGTGAGCGGCACAATCAGTGCGTAGCTGGGTGCCAAAATGCTTGAGAAATTATAGAAAGAACAAAATGAAGGGGCAAAGCTGCAATACCCTACTGAATCAGCGCCTCTCCAGTCTCAGTCAAAAGCTGCCTGAAGGTCACAGCTACAAAACTGTTGCAGCCAAGCCTGGCTCTGCTAAACCTTCCRTTAGTGGATGCAAATAGATGGCGTGGCATGGAAGGAAGCCTTCCTTGCAACTGCTGCTTCCTGAGGGCAGCCCTTGGCAGTGGCACATCGCACCTTGCAGCAAGGGCTGCTGTTCACACTTGSAGCGACAGCAAACAGTTCTGCTACCTGTTGAGGGATGGCAGGAAGAAACCCGCCTGCATTCAGATGAGGAAGGTATCTGTGCAACAGGGGGAGATGAGAACCTTGAAACTCAGGAGTTCCTGCCTATGTACYCAGATCCACCCTTGGGAACATCTGCGGCCCAGTTTTGGCCTAGAAACTGGCCCAGTTTTGATCTATCAGAACAGTTCTGGGTTTCAAGTCACACCTCGTTCCTTGAGAGCTTAACCCAGATGAAGCAAGACACCCAGATTTGACAGTCTGAGCCTAAGTGACCTAGAGCAATCGCAGCCAGAAAAAGCACCAAGGAGTTCTATCCTTTCCTAGCTTCTGCCATCTCAGACCTCTGCAGTGACTTCAGGTCCCTTTATGTTGACATACTTCAACCTTCCTGGAGGATTTCTGACTTTAAAAACACCTYGTAATGAAACTCATGGGTCTGAAAAAGACGCAGACTGTCAAAAGTTGCTTCTTGCAAATGAGTAATTCTCAAAGAAAAAAAAWAAGAAAACCCAAGCCATTATTATTATTGTATATATTTCATCTTTGAAGTTTTGGAGTGTTTTTTCTTGATGGTGGGTTTGGAGGGAGGGGGCTCAACATCAAAACATGTGCTTGGAGGGATGATAAGTTCATACCTGGACCACARATCTGTAGCTGATACAGAGGAAAGGTCTGGCCATTAATGTTCCCAGCTAATTCCCTAGGGATGAGGAGGAGGAATTACTTAGCATAGCACAGTGTTGTAAGGCCATCCGGAGAGAGAAACAGAGCTGTTGATGAGGAGGAAGGTGCTAAATCAGCAGAGAGCAGCTGGCTGCACCAATTCTATTGTAAATGGGAAACAGCAGATTAAACCAGATCACAGCAAATATCTGCAAAGCATCTCCATACCAGGCAACCTAAAGCCTGTTCAAGAGGGGTTAGTCAGCAACGCTGCGAACAGCAAGGGAAGCCCTCGGAGGTGCAGGTGCTCTACGGCACACCTGAGAGAGCGGAGGTGCAGCAGCCGAGCGCTGCTCCGCTTTCCGTGACTCCAGAATGGCAAGAGTGCAGAGAAGGGTGGAAACGGCACGGG
>NW_028186624.1:69931-84685 GCF_003343005.1 Rhea americana | reverse complement strand
GAGGGAGGGAGGCTGGATGCTAGAGGAAAGTTAACACAAAACAGCACAGATGGAGCAAAGCAGAGTGACTTCCAAAATGTGCACACGCAGGTCTGCCGGGTGCACACAGAAACTTAATGCAAACAGCTACATAGGGCAAGGATTAATTACTGAGGGTGACTCAGAAGTGACTAAGAATGATCAGATTAAATTAAGAGAGGGGGTGCCCCAAGCCAAAAAACGGAGCTGAACTCTGGAACAAAGTCCCAGCTAGAGATGTGATGAGAGGGCAGGGTCTCCCCAGGGACGGGGATGCAGATGGCGCTGGAGCAGGTGCAGGGGACACGGAGACTAGGAGGTTTCCAGTCGACAGGTCTCTGCTACTGCAGGAGTAATAAAGGATTCCTGCCCTCACTATTTCTGACAAAAAGGAGGAAAGACCCGTTTTTACTCTAAATGGCTGCTCTGTGCCCCTCCCTGCAGCCCTTCCTAGGGTAGATGAGTCACTGTCTAGGGACCTTTATCACAACATCTCTTTTAAAGTGTTAAGGGAGTCCCTGCTACTCCTACCCCAAGGCAGGGCACAAGGAGAAGCAGCAGGAGCTCCCACAGGACCTGCCCCTCTCCTGTGCTGTGCCAAGATCCCCCGGAGCTGAAGCCCGCCTGCCCGGCATCCCCTCTGCACCTCTCTCCCCGCTCACCTTTTGCATTTCGGGTCGGTTGTTTGTGTTTTGCAGATGGATAGCACGTGCTCATGCGAGAGCCAGCGGCACAGTCTCAGGCAGAAAATGCAAACAGATGATTTTTAACCAGCTCTTCAGGGCCGCGTGAAGCTCGTTCTTCACCCAGGGCTGCTCGCTAAGGTCACTCCAGCATCAGAGGAGGGCAGAAAGAGCATGTGTCTGCCCCGAGGGCAGGGACGGCAGCGTGTTCGCCTCCGGGGGGTTGAGCGGGCACTGCTCAGGTCTGGTGTTCCTAATCAACGGATATGGATCGCCAGCAATCCAGACTTCTCATGAGTCAGTCGGAGATCTTCCACGCAGCCCAAAGCCGCAGTCACCAGCTCCTACCGCACAAGGGTCTGGCTTTAGGCTATCAGACCTACAGCCTGCTGCATGCAGCACATGCAGGTGGCCAGCCCCACCGAGAGGCATGGAACAACCCCTCCTCCAGCACCAGGCCACCAGCACCGGGCCACCAGCACAGGCTTGCAGCTGCCATCCCCACCACGGCTGCAGCGGGTCCACTCGGGAACGGCCACTGCCACCCCGGGAGCACCTGCATGCATGCAGACACCTTTGCTCTCCGAGCAGTGCAGGCTCGCTTGCAAAGTTCTCCAAACTTACAAACAATAGAGGGAACAGGCTTGCTTTCCTGCATCTACAGATAGTCATTCTTGCATGCTGCAGCCCTAGGACCTCACTCTCCTGTGCTGGATTGTGGGAAAACCTGCACAAAGTCGGTTCAGTGAAAGCTCCTCGCATCTCAGCTGGCGGTCCAGCACAGGATCTCCATCTCAGGAGGAGCCCCTGCCAAGCGGCCTGCTCAGCTTTTAGCCACCTGCTCATGCAGCATCCAATAAAAAYACTGAGGGGAAAACATTTCAGAGACAGAGGTGGGCCTGCATCACTCATGCAACACATTCAGCTCGCCTCCGACCTCCYGCCGTGGGTCCAAGGGCAGGGCGGACAACGTGGACACCGGGCAGGGCTCCCTGCACCCAGGCACCAGGCCGGATCTGGCCCTTGCTGCACCGCGGGGCGGGGGCTCGGGTCCAGCAGCAGCGCCTGCACAGGAGGAACGGGCTCCCCAGCCACCCGGCACCACTGCGCCCAAGCCCTGCCGGCACAGCAGATCCCTCCCGATGCTTCCCRCAAGCACCCCGTAATTAAACGGCTCCGACTTCCCAGTGAACTTTCTGCAAACTCTAAGCAATGCAGAGCCAAGCAACAAGCAGAGCACAAGCAGGGCAGGATGTGGGCAGTACCTCTGTATTGCTGGCTGGGCCGTGCACACCGTGCGAGGGAGCTGTCAGCAATGCTGTTAGGGCAGGAGCACGCCGGAGCCACTGTTACRGCTTTCCTCTCTCTGCGACCAGATCTTTCAGCAGCCCAGACCAACTGTGCGGGAAAGGCACTCAGCAACGATCTGCTGGAGCTCCAGCTCCACCCCTAGCAGCTGCGATTGGCTCCGCGGTGCTCTGCAAGGCTGCACCGGCCCGGCAGCCTCCCTCCAGATCCAGCTCCTACTATCACCAGGAGCTTCCAGAGAGCCGGCAGGCCCTGGTCTTGGGGCAAGCTGGACCAGTCAGGGAAAGGCAGAGCTGTCTGGCTTCATGCAGCATGGCTAAATCAGAGCACTGGCAAGGGATTTTCCTTACTGTAAGAATATAAGGATGTGACAATTTGATTTGCAAGGCAGAGACTGTGAAGGGTATCAGGGGCTCCGGGGGAAGGAACTGACTTTCAGCTTCACACTTCTGCAGATGACGCACTTGCTTTGATGCTCTGGATTTATGGAGGGAGCATGTCTGCTCTGCGGGTGCCACCACGCACTGCTCCTCACCGCCACGCACCGCACCACCGCCAGGTTTGGCAGCGGGCGAGCCCTTCGTGCAGCAGGAGAGCCCAGAGCAGAGGGAAAGGAGTGTTCGTCCTCGGCCCAAGAACCCTCGCTGTTTCCCTGCGCAGGGGCTGGGGGCCGATCGCCACATGTGCTGTGATACTGGCATCCCGGGAGGAAGTCGACGGCTTCGCATAACACACATGGGACTGAGGAACACTGGAACACATCGAACAAGGACTGCTCGCACAGCATCGCAGTGCATGCTCTTCAGAGAGCACCATCATTTCTGCATGAAACATTTTCAAGGGAAGAAAACAAAAAAGATAAAACCCTTTTTGCCAGCACAGCCGAAGTAACTTGTTGCGAGAGGACAGACCTGCCTAACCACCTTGCCCAAAGGACGCAGGACTGGGGGAGTCGTGCACCACTGCAGGAATGTGCTCGCACAGGGCTGCTGCGTGGTGTCAAGCCTGGCGGTTGCTGCCAGCCAGGGRAATGCTGCCTGCCCCACTGCCACCGCCACTGCCATCACCATTGCCATCTCTGTCACCATCACCGTGACCACGGCCATCACCATCGCCATTGCCACCCAGCACAGCACAGCGCTGGAGCTTGCTTGCTTCCACAGCTCTTCCATTGCAGCCCGGTGTCCCACCYCTCCCATCCTGTCAATCTCCAGCCACTATCCTGCCTGGTACGCTGGAGTCAGAGACATTTGGATGCAACAAGGCAGCAACAAAAATAAGAACTAAKGGAAGCATTTTCAGGGAATCATAGAAGAACTCCAGCTTCATTCCTCATCTCTATTAACAGAGTCTGTTGAGTATTTCTGCATGTTTAGTAACACAGTGGCTTAGAAACATTCTCTGGGACAAGCTATGGGTGGATGAAACCCAGGTTTCAGCTGCTCTGTGCTGCTTGCAAGATAGCACATGTATTCGGACAGGTTCCTCCCCTGCAAAGCAGTGAAAACCAGCACCTCACCCTGCACAGAGCTGCTGTTGTACCAGCATCAGGCACTCTAACACGAGGCAGCCAGAGCCCATCAAAATATGCCCCACACTGAAAAGGCCAAAAATACCTCAGCACAGAAAAGAAAAGAGGGAAATGGCCATAGATGAAGAGCTGCACAACCCTGATGATGCAGCACCATTGCTGGCGGCAGGGTAATTCCTTAGTATTAGGATGTTAGGTAAGAAACGAGTTCAAACAAGAGGGTGAAAAAAATAAAAAAGAGTAGGGAGAGGTTCTGCTCCAAGGCTTGGAAGTGATATTCGCAGCCTGTAACGCTTATGCACACAGCCTGAAGACAGAGAGTTAATGTGGCTCTGTATGCCTCTCTGCCCACAGCACAAGTCACAGTAGGGATGAGGGTGCTGGTTCTCCTGCGTGGCGGAGGAGATCTCCCAGAGCTCACTGCTGCTCAAGGCAATATGGACTTGCATCCCGGAGGATTTTCATCTGCCTGCAGAGATGTGGAAAAACTTCATCACTTCCTCGCTTCCAAAGCCCTGTAAGACAGAGCATGCTGCGGTCCCTTCCCAAATGCGTGGCTGATCAAAGTGATTACAGGCCTCCTACGTTTCTCATGGAAGAGCTCTCCTGTCTAGGTATCACCTTTGCCAGAGCCTGATAAAACGCTGCATCTTAAGCAATATGTCTAACTGGAAAGCCTGTGCTGTACACATAACAGCAAAATCCTGGCTGGTGGGCTGGCTGTGAAGTCTCCCAGGTGCTTGCGGCTGAGCTATGATTGATGCTTATAATACGGTGATGTCTGCAGTACCTTTAAGAAATGAGTCTATTTAGTTTGATTTSCTTCTATTAAATATGCTTTGCAGATAGTCCTGGGGATTTTGCTGGTATAAAGTAGCTGGCTGAGCCACACTGCTGCACTCTTGCTACCAGGTGTCTGAAACACTCACATAGGTGGTGAAATGGACTTTAAATCACTCTCTATCACAAAAGCATGAAAGAAAAGACTTCACCAGCAATTTTTCCATTTCCTGCTTAATCTGCTTGACAGCAGTTTTTACAAACTATTTGAGCTGTGATGCTCCATGATCCTGCTTGGTTCTTTAGCTTAAAAAAAAAAAAAAAAAAAAAAAAAAAGTTAAAGAGCATTTAAGCCAAGCATCTAAGCCTCCAAAATTGACACAAGCTCCTTAGAGCTGCCACCTGGAGCCTCTGATACTCCAGTGCTAAGAAGGGCAGATCAGACAATATTTACAGTGACGCAGCTGCCATCCAAGGAATAGATATTGCTTAAATCTCTTCCTCACTTTCTTTAAGATTGCATAACTCCCAGGAATATCACGTGCTCTCTTGTAATAGCAGCATCAGCACAAGAAATGGTAAAAATAACTTGCAAGTTAATAAGTTTTTAAAATTTTTTTCAAGGTGCATGATCGCAACTCCTAGCAAACTCACCCCTGTTTATTAAGGAGCATCAGGACCTAAGCAGCAGGGTAGTTTTTCCACATTGCGCCTCCTCCCTGTGATTTTGGGCATCAGTCCCTCAAGGCCCCAGGAACCACCAGAAGAGGACAGGAAGGTCCTTTGCACCCACATGCCCTTGCTGGGAAAAGGCCTCTTTTGGCCCCAGCARTCTCCTGGGCTCCCTGGTGGAAAAGTCCCCCAGCCGTGTCCGTGCCCGTGCCCAGCTGGCAGCTTCGGGGGTGCTGGCTGCCTCATGCACACTGCTGCGCACCAAGTTCAGCTGGGCCCRCCACCCTGCCACCTCCAACGCATGCAGCAGGGAAGCTTCAAGCCAGTCCAGGAACGGAGCCCTGCACCCTCAGTGAAGAAATGAGCTGCAGTACACAGCCAGAAGTCCTTAAATAAACCATGGAAGAACAGGCTTTATGGCTCCCCACCGCTCGGTCCCAGCTGGCCAGCAGAAAGCTGGCATGCTGTGCCGAGACCACTGTTACAAGGGGGAGACGAGGAACCTTTCCTTTCCCTGGGGCTGCAGAGTCCCAGATGCTCTCCAAGGTCTCCCAGGGAGCTTGGCAGCATCCCAGCGATGCCGGGTCAGTGTGCCTGAGCAGCACCGTCCCGGGAGGCCCACTTCAAGGCTTCCCGGACAAAAATGCCTCCAAGCAGAATTCTCTTTTGCAGGAAATAATGGCAAGACTGCGTAATTCTTTACTGCCCTCCTCTGTGCCAGACAAAAGGGTACCCCATAGCTCTCCCCGACAGACCGGACAGCCTTGGCTCAGAATGAAGTACACTGGAAAATTCAGCTCTTGCTCCATCCCAGCACCCTGCCAGGGCTTAGAAATGTGTTTACTGGCCCAGAACTGGGCTAATTTTGGAACAACCTGAAATGCATCAAAATATGGAGCAGTAAAGCAGCAGCTGTGATTGATTAATCACAGTAGTGAAGCTGAAGGGTYTGATCTTTCTCAAAGGCTCTTTAACATCTCATTCTCCAAAGAAGGAGAGGTTGCCACAGCCGTGGAACAAAGCAGAGCACAAATCAGGGCCTTCTCCTCCCTGGAAGGACTCTGAACAGGCTGTGCTGTCTCTCACAGTGCCTCTAGCAGAAAAGAGAGGGAGACAGATGAGAGAACTCGCCGGGCTGGCTGCCTGCTTGGGAAGGAAATGACTTGACTGACACCTGGGGCCGGGCTTTGGGAAGCGACGTGCACGCTGCACCCGGCTCACGCAGAGGCTGCTCGGCTGGACCCTGCAAGCCCCGGGCACTGCTCCGTGCTGCCTCAGCCTCACGCGAGCGAGCAGGGGCGTTTCGCCCCTTGGAGGAGCCTCCGCAAGCCCAGATCCCGCCCGTTTCCCTCGGTGGGCACCATCTGGGAAACCTTCTCGCTCACCCATAACATTACTGCACATTCCTAGCTGCATCCCTTTTGGGGCAACTGCTGCTGCTCATGCAGCGAGGGCAGGTCTGGGGCCATCTCATGGGAGCCAGCGTCCTYGCTGCTGGAGGACTGCCAGGCACGCAGCACGCACTGCTCCAAGCTAAAATTCCCGGTCCGAAGGGCATCGGTTACTCTGTGTCTCAGCACGGAGGCACAAAGCTCCCTTTGCTTGCTCAGAGAAGCCAACAACCTTGCTGCCTGCTGAATAGTTGAACATCCCTTCCAGCCTTCTTGCCAAAGGAAGCTAAGCTTTCCTCTTACACACATTATGGCTGTGAAATATTTCAGAATCCTAGATTTTTTTTTTTATGGAAATACTTCATTTTTCCCTTCAAAAAAAAAAAGTTCTCTCTAATTTAACTCTGGTGGACATCAGTCACATTGATGACTAGCATGAAAACAAACCCTAGCRCGAAGGCAAATGCAAAAAGCTCCAGAGCCCCAGAAGAGGCGAGGGCAGAGCTTTGAAGCATCTCAAAAACCTTTGCATCTTGCATCTCCCTTCTCATCAGGAAAGATGGGCTCCTTGCTCTTTCAAACACTTCCAAACGGATCTCATCTACCCGGGGAGGAGTTGAGGGGAACCGAGACCATGGGGCATCCTGCGGCCCAGCCTAGGAAGCGTGGGGCATCCTGCTGCAGCGTAAGCACACGTAGCTTGCGGGCCCAGGTACCGGAGATCATCTACTCTCAGTGGCGCTGCTCGTCCTGTGAGCTGCCAGAAAACAGAAGCCAGCTTTTTCCAAGAGAAACCATGGTCTCTCTGGCCRCTTTGCTCTGACATACACTTCCTGAGGCACCACCAAGCCCCTGGAGCAGTGAATAATTAAAACATCTCTGGAAACGAACAAGATTTTTGTTGCAGTTGCAAGCACAGCTCCATGTCACATTACTCCCCAGGAATTCAAATCACTTCTTCGGTTCTCCTTCCTGCTCTAAGACCAGGCATGAGCATGATGACAAGCGGGGAAGTGTAACTAGAGGCATAATGTGGCCAGAGGATAAATAAGAACTAGGCCCTGCAGGATTATTGATCTGCCCTGATGGAAAAGCTCCATTTACCCCCTTTCCCAAGGGAGGGGGGAAGTTGTCTTCAAAGCCATTTGGCTAATTAGGAGTCACTGCCCAGCTCAAGGGGCATGGAAAAGGCACAGGATGGAAGGGAAACACGTGAAGGAAAATTACTATCTGGGTTTTCACAATGCACAGACAGACCCAGCTCGTGTGTGCATTCACAGCTCAATGTCCTGTCAAAGGACACTGCAGGATCTGCACAAGCACTCCGTAGCCAGGGCTAGCAAGATGCAGGTCACCTTGACAGATACAGGCAAAGCTGCAGGAAGTAGCAGTATTTAATGCTTTAAAACCTACTTTTATCTCATGTCAGTAAAACAACCAACACGTGGCCAATGCTGCACAGTCCAGCAGACAGCAAAGGGCAGTGCCAGGCTCTGCAACACCACTGATCAGACRTCAGCCTGTGGATCCCGGGTCGATTCTGGAGAAAGGATAGATGATGCTCCACTGTGCAATGCAGCAACAACTGCTGTTCCTCTCCATGCTTGCCATTCCCCTTCTCTTCTYGGGGCTATACTGTGGCATTCATGTTCCAGCATAGGGGAAGGGAGAGGAAAGCAACTACAGGCAAAGATACGGTCACCTGTGCACTGTTTAGGAGACATCCTCGCAGCAAAGTGTCTGAACTGAGAACTCCCATTTCCGCACTGTTAGTGAGACATGTCACAAGCAGAGCTGTCAGTGCTTCCTGTGCTGCTGGATGTGCCACTGGGCAGGAGGCTGCAGGCAGCAGGGAGCTGGAGCAGCCCCCAGCACTGCCACCACTCCTCCCACATCCAGCTCCCATTTCTCATCAGAGCGGAGACTTGCAGCCTGAAGCAGGGCACAAAGCAGCTCTACTCCAGGAGCAGCACTCTCCAAGCATGCCTGGAGAATGAAGCTTCGCTCGTGCCTCTGTCTCCTTATTAGAGTTCACAAATCCTGCAGCCACAGGCATGCAATGCGAGGCCATCCTTTTAGCAAGCCCAAGCCGTTATCTGTGCCCCTCTGCACTGAGGTTTCTGGACCGTTCTGCCGACTTGCACAGTTTGAAGCAACCCAATCTAGTAGCTGACCCTGGCGCCATCACACTATTAAACACGCCTACAGGATATCCCTAGAGAGGTTACTTTGATCGTGTTAGCTTATCCTCAGCTGCAGCTTTTAATCCACAGGGACAGCAAAGGGCAGCTCCTGAACCATAGCTGCCTTCCAGGATCTCAGCTCTGGCAGAGCATCTTCAGCTCTGTGCATAGGATCTGCAGCACCCAGGGAGCCTAAGCAAAGAGCCCCAGGCAGTCCCAGCCTGAAACACTGCGAACAACGCCACTGCTCACACATGGGAGGAGATATTTGGAAATGCAATTTCTGATGTCACCTTTTACCATCCAGGCAAACCGAATGCCCAGTGCAGAGCATGAGCATCGCCTTCGCGAGCCAGAGCCAGCACTGGGGACTTCCCACAGTGACACAGCAGCGGTCACCTCCTTTTCAACAGCTCCACTTGCCACCTCCCTTGGTGGAGGCATGCAGAAGGAGGCTGCATCTGCATGAGGCAGCGGACCTCCACGGCCCCCCGAGCATGCCCTTTTCCAGCTTGTCTCCTGCACCAAGCATAGTCTTTGCCAGCAGCCCTTCGCCCATGCTCCCAGCACCTGCAGCTCTATGGCAGCAGCATGGCACCGGCACCAGCGTGTGGCACCCGGAGCGCTGGGGTCCTTTGGCAGCTGCACAGAGATACCAAACAGCCAATGAACCCAGGACCTGAACCCAGGCACTGATCCGGGACAAGGTACTGGGGGGATCAGCGACCAGCTAGGGCTCTTTTCAAGGGATTTCAATGCTCTCTGATGATGGAGGGGGTGGTCTGCTACTCTTACAGGCAAAAAAATGTTGTTTTCTTCTGAGATACCCTCACAGCGAAGCCTAGATGCAAAGAGGATGCACTGGGCTTAGACAGGTATGCATTTCCCACAGGGTTCCCCTGAAGCCGGGCGGCCAGTGCATGGCGAGGCAGCTCGTGCCTCCSGGGGCAGAGCCGACGGAGCGTTCAACCTGCCGACGGGAGCGCTGCACCAGGCGTCGCCGGCGCAGCAGCACAGACACCCCCAGCTCCTCACCAGCACCCCTCTCGCAGCTCGCTCTCTGTCCACTGTCTGTCCCCTGGCAGTTCTCCATCGCAGCCTCTTTTGGCTGCTTCAGAAAGCTTGGAGCAGTCCCCATCCCTTTTCACAACAAACTAGCACAAAGCCTGCTGTGAGCCAGCAAGCGGTCAGCCGAGGTCTGGCACACAGGGCAAAGCCCAAGCACCGAGGAGGCAGCACAGAGACAGGCCACTGCAGACGGAAAAGCGGTCAGGAAGATTGGCTCCTGCGCAGGGAAAACATGGACCTCACCCAGGCTGAGCAGCATCTCACGATCTTGCAAACGRCAGTCTGCCCTGGCTGCAGCTCGCAGAGCTGAGCAGGCTGATGTCTTGTGTTTTCTCTRGCTAATACAAGCGGTGGGCGAGCAGTCTCTCTGCCCACAGCACTAGCAGTGATCTAGAGTGAGGCCGTGACAGCAGACAGCATGGAAAGACAGGCGAGCTCGCCACGAGCGGGCAGTGAGCTGCGTGATGCTCACCTGCCACTGCATCCAGAAGAAACTCGCCGGCACGAGCAGACGGTGGGTCGCAGACTGCCTGCCCGGGGCGCGTGCACGCAGGCGGGTACTTCCCTGGCACGCGTTCGCAGTGCTGGCTGCCTTTGCAATCTGGGGCTCGCGCCTGGCGTTTCAGGACTGTGCAGGAGGGAGAAGCCTCATGCCTAAACGGGTCTTGGTTACCCTGTCAGACTGCACAGGAGAGGATGGAAAGGATGCTGAAGGAGCACCCACAGCAGACCAGCTGGCAGGGCCGATGGAGGGAGCTAGTTCAGCAGCCCCGGTGCCGGGCAGCGGTGGCCGCCTGCTTAGGGAGGGAGCACGCTTCAGTGCCGGGCTCTGCTGCACACCCATCCGTGCAGGACACCTTTGCTTTGGCTTTAGCACCGTTTAAGCTCAGGGCTTCTCAGCTCTACAGACCAGAAACAAGCAGGTATCAGCAACAGCCAGCCCAGCGCCAGGATGCAAGCTTGAAATGCAGGCTGCTCGGGTGTCACTTCATTTATCAGAGGGGCTGTATGGGCGGTTTTGGTGTCTTTCTCCAGCAACACTGGGGAAGAGGAACATTGAGCGGAGTCAATTTGTTAATGTGTCTTGACCAAAACCTGCTCGGGTCCTGCACTCTGCCCTGGCCGCTAGCGTGTCCCTGAGGCCAGCATATTGCTACTGGCAGTGGCAGGCATCCTGCACATCTATCCTGCAGCTGTGCCCAGCTGCACGCAGAGCCCTGTGGCCCATCAGACACGGCAGAGGCAGGACAGGACTCCCAGGACAGGAAAACCTCAAAACTGAGGATGCTGACGACATACAAGGGATGTCCAAAATGATCCCTCATAGCAATTCCAGAGAGGGAGACTTTGGTCAGGGTATAGGGTTTCTGTCTGCATAAAGCTGGAACCGGAGTTTCCCTCCCAGAAGCAAATTACCTTTCTGGGACTCGAGCCYCAGAGTGCAGATGGCACCAGGAGTCATTTTGGTCTGTCTTCCATACCCACCCCATGCCAAGATGCAGCGTACTGTTTGTCTGCCTTGCTATAAATAGTTCCTAGCACTGCCGAGCAAAGATTAATGACTTTTCTAATTATATCACCATCAGTTGGTGGTGAGGGAATGATACCATGCAGATCTCTGCACGCTCCCCCAGCATGCTCTGTATTGCCTGTGCAGAACATACCTGTACATCTTTTACAATTTCAAGGAATCTCAAGCCACAAGTGCAGCAAAACAAAAAAAGGTGGTACTTAATATTAAATGAGACATCTGCAATAATATATGACTAGGCACAAGATACGCTTCATATCAGTTTTCCAATTAAACCTTTCTTTTAAATTGACTTGCCTTTATTTACTAGGCAGTTGCTTGTTTTGCCCTGCTGAGCAGCAGTGTTTCTCGCAGGCTTGCATAGCCCAGGCTGCAACAGGATTGATCACAGCTCTGCTGCACAGCTGCCCACATTTCATCAGCTTGTTGCAGCACTTGCACACGTATGCTGTAAAACCAGTTGTCCTTTGTCAAACATCTACCTTTCTTTTCCACATGATTTGCTAGTAGCGCACAGAGCAATTTCTGTAGCAGCAGTCTAATTTTGAAAATGCTAATAGTAGGAATGTAGATCTAGCAATGCTAGATGGAAATACCACACTAGCTGCCTTCTGCATTTTAAGTTTTCCTATTTATGACAGCACAAATAAAATGCAATTTCAGAGGGAAATATAAAGTATAGTATTTTG
Organism: Rhea americana; assembly: GCF_003343005.1. Lineage (NCBI taxonomy): Eukaryota > Metazoa > Chordata > Aves > Rheiformes > Rheidae > Rhea > Rhea americana. The sequence continues at coordinate 72,831 of NW_028186624.1, read as the reverse complement.
GTGCCAAAATAGCTCTTCACTTGCTGAAAGGCTGATGGTTACGGCAAAACCTGTTTTCTGCTGAGAAAATGGTAGTTGCATAATTTACCTTGGAAACTTACTGGAAAAGTTAACACAAGAGCCCAGGTGTGCTCCGTTTCACACCTGCAGTTCCACACGTCTCTGTCCCAGCTCTCAGCCACGTGCCGGGAAAGACAAGCCGTCCTTCCTTACACCGCTCGGTCCCCGGGAACGAAGCCTCCCGTCTCCCGCGCTCGGCAGCGAAGCCCTGAAATAGCCGGTCTCGGGCAGAAATCTCCGTCTGCCTGTCGCACTGCGTGGCAGGAGCGACCAGCAAACGCAGAGAACAGGGACGGGCAGGGGACAAGGGAGGTTATTTTGTCCGGTCCTTCGGAAACAGCACAAGGCTCCTCAGAGCAGAGGTCTGGCTCCGTGTGGGGTTTAATTTCAGTGATTTTGACCCCGACTTCAGGTCTGGCTGCTGTTCCCTCCCCCCGACCTTCCCGGGACGTCTCCAGGACAGACACCCGCGCGTCCCCGTCCGACGCAGCCCAGCACCGAGCACCCCGCAGCCGAGGCCGCTGCAAAACGACAGACGGGCTGAGGAACTGCGCTGCCCTCTCCCGCCGGCTCCGCCGAACGAGCGCGAGGAAACAACTCACCCCCTATCTGGCTGCCAAGATTTCTCATTTTTATGTATAACTGTATATTTATAGTGCCCCTTGCTATCAAAAACGAGCAAAGGGAACAGCAGATAAGACAGGCCGCAGAATTGTTTCTCGACAGTGTTTTTCAGTTTTCCACGGGGCGTCAGCAACTCTTTAAAGCCTTTTTATTACATTCCACATTAGATGCAAAATCATATTTCAAAGACACTTTAACTTTGAACAACAAAATGCAGCTTCTGTATCGTGCCACCTGCAAGCAGCGGAGACACAATCCACATTAGAAAGAAACTTCTGGCAGATGGAGGTGCTGCGGAGACCAGACTGGTCTATTTAAAATGCTTGAAAAATAAAAGGTCACGGGGAAATCACCACCTCCCTAATTATACCATTTGCTCTAATGCCATGGCGCCACCACTCAGGTTCCTAATTTAAATTGTCATTAAGCCTTGCTGCAGGCCCCATAACTTAATGAATTTTAGTATGATAGCCCATCCTCCACAAAGGAAATTAAGAACTCATTTGTACCAAGGACAGGGTGAAGAGAAAACAACACGTGGAGGTCAATAAGGACTGAAATCACAGCACGTCTCGGGCTGGMCTCCCTTTCTCACCGGGTCTCCATTTGATGCATTATTCCCATGCAACAAGCATTTTTTACAATTTCCACTTACAGCTGCTGCAGGGGATGTCAGACGGAGGAGCACGAATATGTCCCCTGAAGGYGGCACTGAACTTTCCAGAGCTGGAGGGGCAGATGCCTGGCCATGGTGGTGCTGGAGCCCACGTGGAGGAGGTCAGACTCAGTGCACGAGCCCCTAGCAAACGAGCCGCAGCAGAGGTTCCTGCGGGCACCCCGCCGGCGCAGTGCGGGGAGGCTGGAGCGCCGAGCACCTGCAGAAACCACCCCCGAGGCAGCAAGCCCCCCTTTCCCATCGCCGCCGTCCTGCTGYGGCACACGCACAGAAACCCGCGGGCTCAGGCAGATGGTACCAGGCAGCACTCACGCTTTTGTGGAGAACTGAAACCGTAAAACAGAATGTGACTTGCAACTCCTTTGCATCCAACACCTCCGTCACGGCATCGAGCCAGTCCTGGAAGCGGCCAGGCTGCAGGCGAGCTGGGCTCCCCGCTGCCTTGCGCCGCTGCCCTTCGCAAAGCAGCGGTTTTCCTGGTTGCAGCCCGCGGCAGGCGAGAGGCCGCCGATGCTGGTCCTCGCCTCCCAGCACGGCTCTGGGCACCGCACAGCTCCACCAGGACTCGCGCCTCTGCCCGGTCCCCCGGCGGGCGCCCGCCCTGGCCCCTGCCCGTGTCTGGTGGGCAGGTCTCCAACCACCGCACAGCTAACACTCAAAGCCACATAGCAAAAACCGACTGACTTGTTTTTCCTTTGAAACATTATGTAAGACCAGTAAAACATCCATTATTTTTCTTTCCTACCTAATTAGTTTATTAGACTGCAAATTACAAATCAGAAGTCTTCTCATCTTCATTCCTCCCAGCATAAAGACGGCTATCAATTTCTGAATTTTCTGGGGATTGAGTTTTACTTTTTTTTTTTTTTTTTTTTTTTCGGTATGAAAAGCTTTAACATCCACAAGCAATTAGTGAAATGAATAAAGCAGCAGCTTGTGTGTCCAGATTGGCTACGCCATAAAGATGCACCATCCTAATTGGACCGTAGAGGAAGTTTTTCAGTTCTGCACCTGATACTGCAAAACAAGAAATGTGCAAAATTCAGAAATACATTCTCATGATCATCATGATGCACTCAGCAAAAATAATTTTACACATTATTATCTGGGCAGAGGACATTCAAAAAGCTGCTTCTAGCATTTTGGTTTATTTTAAAAAATGCAGTATTTAGGGCAACTGAATCTTGTGAACTCTCTCAAGAGCCACGACTGTAAATAAATAAATAAATGAATAATAAAATAAAAAGGGGCCTTGAGCTGAGGCAAGAACAACTGTAGAAGCACCCAGGCCCTGATCCTGCCTCTCCCGTGCAGGCATCAGGACCCCTCCTCCCTTTGGAAGCGTCACCTGCTCTGGGGACGGGCGGATCAGSGTCAGCAAGGGCACAGCCGCATCAGCGACACCCCGAAAATAAAGGTGCCAAACACTCTTCGAGGCAGCACGAAAAACTCGGGCCGGGACCGACACGCGCCGGGGAGGGTTAGAGAGCCGCTGCCCAGCGGCAGCGCTCCGGGGAAGCGGGCCGCGAGGAGCGTTTTC
>NW_028186624.1:19336-69766 GCF_003343005.1 Rhea americana | reverse complement strand
CCAGGCGGCCTCAGCTCGGCGGCGCCTCCCGCCCCGGGCCACTGCTCTTAATTAAAACGGGAAGCGGAGCCGGTCCGGTCTGACGAAGGATGCTCCGTTTATCAGCTCTCGGGAGGGCCTGCGCCAGGCAGCAGGTGTGGGAAGACGTGTCCCATCCATCCACCTGGGCCCTGCCCTGCTTCGGCAGTGGGGAACCTGGTGCAAGCCCCTACCTGCACCCGGAGATCCGTCCTGGATCTCCTGCACCCGGCCAAGACCACCAGCCCCACAGCATGGCCAAAGACCAGCATCTGGGCAAAGGGGYGGCTGCCCAGGCTGTGGGGAGGAGGTCCACAAGCAGGGAGCAAAGGTAGCTAAATGCCACCCCAGCTGCAGCAGCAACGATGTCTCAGAGCTGCAGCCTTGTCAGCAGGAGGCACCAGAGTGTAAAGGAAGATGGAAAAATGAGAAATCTCTGCTTCTCCTTCAAGTCTACAGCTCCCCAGGGTGGGTAAGGCGYCTTCACCCTGCAGACATCCATCGACTCATGCAGGCATGGCTTCATAAACGGAAAGCAACCTCTGCCACAAAGCTGGCATCAGCTCCAACTCGTTTCATGATGCCCGGACACAGTCTTTCAAGATCATAAGGCAAAATATTTCAAGTTACAAACTAAGTTTCCAGCCTGTTTGCTTAAGTCCTTAAACAAATCTCTCCAGCAGGGTTTGTGAGAGGCAGGTGTGCTGGCTGGAGGTGTGAGCCTTAGAAAGTCTCAGCTGCACAGGCAATTTGAGACAAAAGCTGCAGTATCATTAAGGGCAGACCACACTTGAATGTTCATATGGAGTCAAATGCTTTCCTGCCATTAAAGGGTTCCTCCTCCTGCATGCACTGAACAGGGAAAATCGCATTTTAGAGGGGCAAGTGTAAAGCAGGGAGCTCTGGTCGGGCTGCAGGAAAGCAGTGTACCAGCCTCACACTGCCCGGTGGCCAGCAGCCGACTCACAGCCAGGCATCCACTGCCTGGCTGGTGAGCACCTACCAGGCTGGGAGATGTCCCTCCACGCCAGGTCGCTCCCGTGCCCGGTGTGGAGCGGCGGCAGCTTTCCCAGCAGGGTTTTCTCAGCACAGGTGCTGCAGGAGGAGTTGCTCCCATTCACGAAGGAAGTAAGGTGATCTGCAGGGATTTCGTCTCAGGCTCCATTCCGAAACTGAAAGCAGGAGTAGATTGAATCTTTATACTGCTCTGGAAGACACAACAGTGCTTTTCTGAGCAATTTTAGTATCTACAGGCAAACAATGAGCCTTGTTCGTATTTTACCTGCTGCTGTCTGCCTTCCCTTTAATTCAGGCATGTAATTGCAGACAGTTGGCTTCCAGACCGTAATCTGATATTTGCATGAAAGTGATACAAGTATCCTGCCATTAAATCCCTTTTACTTTGAGGAAACCGTTCAGGTACTATGAGATGCTTATCAAAGAGTAGGCCCTTCGGGTTGCTGCCTAGAAGTAAGCTATTCAGCCTCAAGCAGCAAGGACCTTCTTAAGATGGGAAAGGCATTTAAGTACCTACTGAGATGAGCAGGGGATGCCCTTCTTTCCGTAAGTATCTCAGTCCACACCAAATGTGCAGAGCAGGAGCCAAGAGAACAGTGTGAGGGAGCTTACGAGAAGCCCCGAGGAAGGCAATTTCACTAGAGACAGCAGAGAAGATGTAACCACATAGAATGAGAATCTTTAAGGATCAGATGTGGCTTAGGAAATATTGTATAGGGATTTTGAAAATAAGTACTCAGCTGAACCAGTCTGTCTGCTCCTATTATATATATATGCATATATATGTGTGTGTATATATATATATATATATTACATATCAGCTATCAAACTTAGTATGAGTATTTCATCCCTGGRTGGAACGGAGGAGTTTTGAGGAAAAACAGGATGGAAAAATGAAACTGGGTTTCATTTCTCCCATAGTATGACCTTCTTGATCTTGCAGGTTTTCTGAGAGGCAAGCACCAGTTTCACAAGAGTGAAAAAGCATTTCAAGCACCCAGAGGTCAGTAGAAACAATGCAAAGTTTTACAAGCATAAACAGAACAAGAAAATCCATAGCCCATGCTGTGCTGGGAACGTAGAGAGTCATTCTATCAGGGAGAGAAACAATAGCTTATAACTTGCCAGCGCAGTACGAATTCCAGACTGCCACCTGGGAACGGTCACAGCGCTGCAGACCATAAACAGCTACAGAGCGAGGATTATCCACAGAAATACTTTCACCAGCAATCTGGAAGAACAAATACATTGTGTAGCTTCTTGCTGCGTGAGGAAAAGAGCAAAGATAATGTTCGTTTTCATTTGGTTTGTTATTCAGTCACCTCTACTCATATGTTCCAGATTGCAAGGATACTGTACTGTGTCTGTCCTGTACTGGGATACAATGGGAATTCACTCCCAGCTAAAGCAAGGAAGGTATGCAAAATGGAGAGCACATTTATCTCTCGCATTTGTGTCTCAACAGATACTTCTAACACCACAAGGCATGGTTATAGGAGGGCTTCACCACCCTGGTTGAGCACAGCATGGTGGAGAAATGCCCTTGTCCATAGWTGCCCAGAGGGTGTAAGAGAGATGCATTCACAGCAAGGTGAGGTGCTAGCTCCAAGCAGGACAGATAGCACTTGGCAGAATGGAGTTAAGCAGTGCTCCTGGTCACATCTGAGATGCAGGGCAGAGCCACCACTGAATGTTTTGAGGCAATGCTGCTTGGGGCTTTCGAACGCATGAGATGATCCATTCCGAGAACACTCGTATTCAGTGAACTTACTTGATCGCAGACTCACAGTATGGCTGCACCAGCTTGCTGTAGGATGTACTTGTCCAAACAGACATCTACGATCTTACCCAAGGCAGACAGCTAAAGCAGACATAGGAATGGTAACATAGAGGTGTGTCATCTCTCTCCACTGGCTGGGAGGGACATCCCAACAGCATGCCCAGGTGCAGACAGCTGAAGTTAGGGTAGATGAAACCTGTCTTTGAGGGTCAGGCGGTGACACTGAAGGACACTTCTTCACCAGGTTTGTTTTATTTCCTAGAGCATGCCGCAGGGCAAAAGCAGCAGTTTAATGTTGCAATTATAGAACCTCATGAAAAACATGATGAGAGCAAGGTGCAAGGACATGCATATCTCCAGGGCGTGCCAGGCACACACCTTGGCCATTGCTCCTGCCAAACAAACAGCATTGCCTCCTTCTAGGCCTTCCTGGTGGTTGATCCTGATTTTACCACCTCTTGGAGGCCAGGCTGTCAGCCCAGCCTTGCAGGATGGGGATTTCATGCCTCAGCATAAAGGTGATAAATAGGATTCTGTCCAGGACACATTGGGTTTGGTTATTGATGATGCACATTCCAGCTTTGGGAAGTCCTTGGAAGCCTGGCGTTCATATTTCAGCTGAGATTTATATCCAGGAGAACAATGCTCTGTTATAGGAGAGCTTCGGTCTCCTGACCGTGCCAGTAATTCTCAGCAGCTTTTTCCTGAGCTCTTTTCTGGCTCCCCACTTTGACTCATTGTCTATTGTTGCACATCTGTCAAGCGTAACGAGGAAAGCTGTGTACATGCTTTATCCACTGCAAGGGAGTTTCTTTATGCACTGAAATTTCAGTGCTCCACTCTCTTAACCCCTACACTGCCATACACATGCACAGGGAAAATGGGATGAGAACAGAGGTGGAGTAAGTAGACATTTCTTTGCCTCTTTTCCACAGTCATCGCTTAAAGAAAAAAATCCTTTCAAATGCATTAATATATTCACATGCCACAGAACTAGCTGAACCAAAACAGGAGGACAAGAGCATGCGCTGAGCACACAAGGATGGTGTCCCACAGTGTCCAGCAGAGTGGAGATGTCTGTTCTGCTCCCATATTCTGAACTTGTTTAATGCAGCATCCTCTGCATCTTGTCACACCTTCTGGTGATGTTGGCCAGACCTTTGTTCAACTTTTGATTAAAGAACAACTTGCTCTCATAGTTTTAGAAACAASCTAGGGCCCTCTGAGGATTTATTAGTATAATTTGTGAGCAGGGCTAATATAATTATTATAGCAGACTTTCCTTGCACATGTGGGTTTCTTTGCACCTCTCAGAAAAACTATGTCACTGTTTCTAAGCAGTTCCCTTTGATATAGACGTTCACAGCTCTTGGCTCCTTGATTGTTTATCTTCCCATTGTCCTTCAGTTTTTCTGTCCTTCCTGGGAAGATCCCCATACTATGAGCTGTAAAGCCTTAGTGACTGGTTTCAGCTAGGCTTTCACAGACCAGCCTCCCTGGGAACAGGGCTCAGCGCCTGGTCCTGCCCCGTGGGCACCTGTGCCGCTGGCAAGCTCCCAGAGCAGGTCTGTGCTGGGGTGTCAGTGCCCTGTTGTGCCCAGGAGGATGCACACGGCCACCTCAAAGAGCTCACGGCCTCTGTCTGCGCAGGCAAACCGGGCACTTTCCACTGCGGTACCAAGAAACTGCAGTGCAGGAAGAYCCAAGGCTCAGCACTTGACATTATCTCCTTTAGCACCCCATCCTTTCCCATGACCATATAAGAAGTCAGGAATGAGGCTAGGACAGCCAAGGCGCAGTCCCATAGGACTAGCCTTCCTGCTTAGCTGGTTCATATCCGAATCTCTTTGCTTGTAGGAGGTTTTATACAAAGAGCTGGCAGTTGCAGCATTTCCCAATAGCAGATTATCACACAGAACCCATATTTTTTTGGACAACTATCGAGTATAACTTCACCACTGCTCTTTCCCCACTCACACCCCGATATGCCCTGGATTCCCAGACCTTGCTTGCAGCAGGCAAGACTCCCACAAAACCCTGCTCTCGCTGCAAGGATCCTTCCCCTCAGAAGATGGGGATTTGGCTGCTTCTTTACAGAGAAGTGACAGTGGATTTAGTCAGGGCCCAAAGCATTCTTTGGCTATGGAAGAGTAAGAAAAACATCACTGCTCTGTGACCCACAAATACCTTTCCAGGCCTTTCTGAAGACACCGTGTTTCAGTAGCTGAAAACAGGCTTAGCAAGCACCTTCTTCTGCAGAAATGTGCTTGCTGTTGGTACACAGGAAGGCGACTGTCCTTCACAAAGTGATTTGTCTCCCATTTTTGCACAGACTCTTTCTGAAACTTGTGCAGACATCCACCTTGCCACAAATGATGCTCTGAAATCAATTACCTCTCTTTTTTGAAATGCTGTTTTTCTTCTCCCACTGACCTTGTCTAAAGAAAGCTCACGTTCAGTAGTCACGGCTCTCTTCTTCACGTTCTACAATCAGTGTTTTTTCCTCCTGCAGAGTCCAGCTTCATACCTTGCTTGTGCTGCCTGAGAGGGCGAGGACTTTTGGAGGCTCAAGAAGAAAGGACTTGCATCAGCTCCCAGTCTGCAAGGGCATCGGTAAACTGCTTGCTGAAAAGCATCAGCTGTTATTGCAGTTAGCAGAGTGGAGGAGAGCAGGTTTTTCATGCATTTTCCACTGCAGAGAATTCTTTCAAGTCAGCCCAAGTTAATGCCAGGTTCAGCCTGAGGTTTAACCTCTGTGTTCCCAGACCCCCTGCAAGCCACCACAAAAGCAAAGATGAGCTTGTGCAATCATCAGCTGCTCCAGCTCAGGAGCCAGAGGGATCTTTCTCATCCGTAATAAGCAGTTTCGCAAGCAGGGCATTACACACTGGCAATAAGACTTTGATATTGAGTGAGACCGTAACAGAAGTTAACAAGAGCCAGGCTATTTCATATCAGACCAATTTTGTTTCCAAAGGACACAGTCACTTTTCCTGACTAATTCAAGGAGGGCCTTTGTTTGCAACTGCCTACAAGCGGGGGATTCAAAGTGATCACCAGCAATACTTCTGCCACCAAGATGCTTTTACCATCCCTGACTTGCACCTGAGCACCTCGAGTACTTATAGGACCCCAGCAAGACCTAGCATCCCTGTGATGGTATGCTAACAGGCAATCGGGTCCCAGGGGTGCACGCAGGGTGCCAGGCACTACATGCTGCAGATAGCRGGAGTCCACGCTACCTTTATTAATGACAGACCACGAGAACTTAATTATTCCAATGCTGGCTGTTTTACAGCAAGCAAAGGGATCCAGGAATATATTTTCCTGTCAGTAAAATATTGTGGAAAGCTGACTGTAAACACTGTTTGGATCCAAATAATACAAAGCCAAATGTTACCTGTCACAATAAATTGTAAGTCTCAGCCTCTCTGTTCTGTGAAAAACTGGCTGGGGGGGAGCAGACACCTGGATTGCTGTCATTTGGGCAACACAACTGTGCTACTTCCGTAAAGGAGGGGAGAGACTGCAGCCCTCTGCTATTTGGAGAGAACAACATGCAGACAAATCACAGAGCTTTTCTTAATGCTGCTACGATATACAAATAAGAGGCTTAAGTATAATTATAGGTTGTATAATCAGTGTGAATAAAGAAATATGTAGTAATTGATGCCATATTTTATAAATATCCTAACTACTTAAGAAACTGAAAATGTTTTCAAAAGAAATACTTTAGCATAACGATTATAAAACCCTTTAATGTGAGTGAGCTGCTTTCTGAAGCTCAGTTTAGATTCAGTCTCATGAACATAAATAGAGTTAATTGCCTCTCTRTGTGAGCTGGATGTTAGCACATTCCAGCAGAGTGTGCATTTTCCAAAGTGCCAATTCCAACACATTCCACTCTGTGCAATTTCTGCCTTTTTATGTGCAGCACATAAAACATGCATGCACATCTGGGCAAGGGTAAAGTTAAGTGCTTATAGTGGTGAGTCTTGGGAATGGATTGAGACATCAGCTGCCTGCCCATATGTTATCTGGATATTCAAGTGCAAATGCGGTTTCTCTGAATTCACCCCAGAAGGGAGAGCACATTGATGTGCAAATGGGGAGAGTGGGGAGAACGGACAAAGCCCTGGCTCAGAGGGCCCAAAGGGCTCCTTCCCTCTTCCCTTTCCAAAATAAGCAGCTCTCCCGTGAGGACATAGCAGAAGGACGCTGCGCCCTAGTGAAAATTAAAAATCCTTTACAGAAAACAGCTCTTCAGCTACCAAGCAAAATCCTGTGCTGAACAACCCCCAAGCCAGGTACCCACAGGCACAGGATGTTATCATCTCCCACACTGTTGCTGAGAGAAGATGCTAAGGAAAAGCACCAGGCGCCTGCCTCTCACTGGCCCCATCTCCCCCACTCCAAGGAGCAGCAGCAGATGTGCCAGACCATCCTCTTCGTCTCCTCCGCCAGCCCGTTCTGCACGGAGCTGCCCRGCCCGACTCCGATCCCAGCGTGGCCTTGCAGCAGTGAGCAAGGGGCGCTCCTGCCCCTGACTGCGCAGCTACGCTCTCACGCACAAAGCTCATTTTCTCTACATGACTCACACATCGGGTTATATACAGAAAATGCTAGTGAAAATATAACACAACCCTATCAAGAGACCTTACAGAAACAAAGCGCTGCCATCTCCAGAAGTAACTAATACCATCAATTTGGTCCTTCAGGATAAAGGGAATAATTTGTAAGCAATGCTAAAAATGACCAGAATGTCCTAATATGGGCATGGATTTGGGGCACCACACAACGTAGCTTCATAACCACCAAATCACAGCTGCAAGCGGGTTTGCAAAGACAACCTGTCACAGAGAGCTGTCTCAGAGCACGACACTTCCTTGGGTTTTGGGTTTCTGCCTTTAATGAACTGGTGATGAATGATCCCCTCCCTCAGCCTTCAGTCTAATCCCAGACTCCTCAAGGAGAAGCCTTCTCCCTGAAGCCAGGCAGAACAATTTCCAATTTTATTTAACGGATTTGCTGGGGGTGAAGCACGGGGAGGCTCCAAGGGAAGAGCCAAGCTGCTCTCTGCTTGCCTTGGTTCAGCCTGACTGGGCTTCCTGGCAGCTCCATGTCAGCCCAAGGCTTCCACCACAGCAGCAGCAATATCCATTACAACCTGCCGCAATTCCCTCTGCTCTTGCAAATGAATTATACTCACTGTTCTTGCATTTCCCTCCCAAGCAGCATCACGTGTCCCCCGCATGCTCTGCCACAGCTAGGGATGTGCTGAAAACAGCCATGTGCCCACTAATTGCTTTGGCATGCAGGCAGAGGGAAAACAGCCAGGCTCGGCGTTGAATTAAGCAGTTGCTCTTTTCTCCTTCGAATCACTCTGCTGCCTCTGTGCCTCCACAGTAGCCTAATCCTCTCTGTAGCAATGCACGAAGGAGTCATCACTGCAGGGGACAGCCAAGTGCAATGCCTGGTGTTCATCAAAATGGAGCCAATCTCCCCATTCCTAAAGGGCACAGTATCAGCCAGGGCCTTGGTGCAGCAGTATAGCTGCTGTCCAGCAGCAGGGAGCCAAGCAGGTCTGGCTGGTCACAGTGGCTATTTGCATCTTGAGTTGCTCCTTTCTCAGTCTGTTTAACAGACATGATGTAGTCTTTTCCTTGGCCTCAAAGACCTGCAATGCCATCGGCAGGCTGCAGAAACCCCATAGTCCCTTCTGTTCCCTTCAGCTTGCACAGCCCACAGGAGCCTTGAACCCTGATGCCTGTAAATACAAGGGACTGCATCCAGACAGCAAGAACAGAAAGCCAGGCCTAAAACTCAGATCATAGCTCTGTTTTTGCTAGCTATCCAAAATTAAGAAGCAGAAACACATCCCATCTCAGGAGGTTACAGGCCAGCATCTAGAGACGTATTGGATCTTCTGATCACAGGAGCCAAAGTTGGTAAAATCTAATGCTGAGGTCACATCCTGAGTCTCAGAGAGATTGCGGTAGTATCCTTCATCCACCTCCTGGCTCCACTGCCAAGGAAGATGATTTGCTAATGGCTGGGGCTGCAGTGAGACTCAGACTAAGGGAAGACACTTCTCCAAAGCRAGGATCCGTCTCCACTGCAGTCAAACTACCCAAAGCTGCTACTGAGAGCTCAGCATGGGCTAACAGCCTAGATTTTTTCCGGGGACCCCAAGGCGTGCAGCAGCCTACAGCGAGTCACAGTGCCGTAATTGGGCAGCTGAAAACCCACCTTCAAATAGACCAGCGCCAGGTACTATCAGCTGACTGCAATATAAATGTACAGTAAGAGTCTACGCTATGAAACGATGCTGCAGCAGACCTGAGATGCAAAGGCTTAGCACACACTGCAGCTCGTTCACGCTGTTTACAGCCTGACTCGTCTGGACCTGAACAAGGGTTGGGTTCTCTGTCATCAGCAAGTCTGCAGTTTGGGAAGGACAACATTACGTTTGGCTCCGTGCCCAACCTAAACTCTGCCCCATCCATCAGCAGTTTGGCTTCTCATTCACACGATGGGCTTGATCTTGAAACCATCTGTTTTCCCTCAGCTTGCATTCAGCTTTCACTTGGACAGCAGAGGCCTTTCCAATCACAGCCCCTGGGCATGGGGGTRGGAAAGCCACTTCACTTGCTGCTCTCTGCATCCAAAAAGCAAATTTGGCAGCAAACACACCCTACTGACCACCTTGTTTTGCAGGTAGAGGGGAGAGCAGTAGGACTTGCTAGCAAGGAAGACAGCAGAAGTCCAGAGAAATAAGGTGAACAGGAAGGCAGTAGGCTGGGACAGAGCACAGAAGATGCTGCTGGGGTTGCTCCTTGCAGTGGTGCAGACACCAGGCAGTTTGSAAAAACTCAGCCCATGCTGACTCTGCACTGCAGAGAAAAAACTCTCTACTGAAAAGATGCTTGGTCCTGCCTAGAACACCGGGGAAAGAACAGACTCTCAGCAGTGAGAAGAAACCTTCAGCAGTCCAAGAGCCCATGACAAGTAGTTTCCTTCTTGTAATATTTGTTTTAACCTGCCAGTGTGTTTTCTGCTCCTAAACAAATGCAGTCTGGATTCCGTCACAGAGAGGCTCCAAGTGTGCTGGCTGGGGCTTGGGGTTTGCTTTCTTTTTCAGGGAGTGAAACCCATGTGAACTTCACCAGATTGGTCTGCTGGTTCCTTCCCTTCCTCTCCCTGGGATGCTTTTGCTTTATTTCAAGGCTGTTATTAACTGACAGGTTGGTGTAAACACACGCTTTGAAAGGCACTTGCACAGTGCAGTACTTCTCAGCACCACATACGTGGTGCTTGCACATCTCCCTGGAAGAGATCACAGCAGCRATTCATTGTATGCCCCAGGCTCGCGGCTCTCTGGACTGCACCTCTCGCGTGGTCTCGCAGTGAACCAAGTGGCCTCCCATCTGCTGAGACGGGCCACAAGCAGCCTCTCCTTCTGGCCACAGCCACCACTTCTCCAGCCAGGTCAGACCTCAGCGACAGCTGCAATGCTGCACCATTGCTGCAAGGGCTACTCATGCCCCAGGAGAGGCTGCTCCCTGCTCCCAGGGAGGCCTACAAGCTTGGCAGGAGGCAACCTGGTACACCTGACACTGCCAGGTTAAGGGCCCTTCTCCTCCTTGGGGCCTTTTGGGGTCTTGCTCCCCCAAGCCAAGTGGCAGTGTGTGGTGGAGAGAAAGAGCTGTGCATGTCCCTTAGCCGAACTCCTCACTYTGAGCCCAGCAGAGCCTTGCCAGCTGAGCTGCACAAGACAGCTCTACGAGCCACAGAATAAACTGAGCACTTCTTCCRGCAGATGTTTTCTATTCACTGGGCCAAATTCAGACCTGGCATAAGCCAGTGCAACACACGGAGGAGCTGTGTGGGAGAAGCTTCCCATGCTGACACCCAGTACAATAACTCCTGTCCAGCATGGTGAGGACACCACGTGATACTCCTTCAGTCACTCAGTAGCTTACAGTGCCAAGTTTGCAAGTGCAGGTGAGGTACCACATGGTGATGATAATGAAAACCAGCTGCCAAGAAAGTGTCTGGAGACAGCAGCAAACCGTCAGGCTCAGGATAAGTAGTGTCTCCTATAGCATGGAGACAAGATAGCTGCATCTCTGGGAGGGTCCTACAGAGGTCATTTTGCAGGAACAGATATGTAGGAGATTTTCATATTAACCCTTTAGTCAATTTGAATTGCGTGATTAAAAACCCTGATTGCTGCTGCAAGGCCATTCAGAAGTCCAGCTGCTAAACAAAGCCATCCACCCAAGCCCTCTCTCCTCGCTGAAAGACCCCCAGGGGCTGCATCTGCGGTCAGTTCCCCATACACCATACAGTGCATCTCCTTCCTCATGGGATACAGCAATGGTTAATGCAGAGCCGGGGGCAGCTCAGAGGGGCTGTAGCAGCTCTCCATCTCCTCGGCCATCCCCTGAAACCAAACAGTCACAGTGGTAGGGAYAGAGACAGCGGCAGTGCTGGCTCTGCAGTAGGACGTGGTCAGAAGAGGTATTGAGAGGCAACGGAGAGATCAGCATGGCAAGGGAAAAGGCAAAAAAGTAGCCGCAGAAACAGAGCAAAGCTACACCACGGTGCAAACGTGAGCCTRTGAGCAAGGCAGAGCAGGGCTGAGTGCTGCTCTCCAAGGGAGGCTTCCAGCCACCCGCCRGGCTCCCAGCCGCCGCTGGCTCCCTCGCCCCTTTCCCTGTGCCGCCGTGAGATGGCATCCAGCCCCTGCAGTGGCCCCACACAGGGTGCTGGGCACCTGCTGTGCTGGGCACAGCTCCCAGCTCTGCAATGCACCCAGGCTCCTGCTGCTGCAAGAAGCTCCGGAGCACGTGCAGGGATGCTCAGGTGTYCGTGCCGTGCCAACGGTCACCCGTAACCAGAACGCCAGGACCGCAGGGCCTTGGCCGGGAGCCGGCCACAAGGTGCAGGATGTCCCCGGCAAGCAGCCAGTGCCAGCTCACTGCCACGGCAACGGCACCTTGCCTGGGGTTTGCGGCACCCTGAGCAGCGAGGAGCTTCAGGGTGCCCTGGGCCCTTGCGGCGAGGAGGGAGCTGGGCAGCAGCGCGGCGATGAGAGGCGCCTGGCTCGGCCGTAGCAGCGACGGCCCCGTGAGTGCGTGTGCAAGCKCCGAAGGTCCCATCGCTGTCATCGGAGCCGAAGCCATTCCGACGCCTCACATTACACCGCGTCTCAAGAAACGCGGAGAGCCTGACATGCTGTCCCCACACAGGACCACTTAATCCCCTTGTTTATTGTTCCTCCGGTAAAAGCTAATGGGAATTTGCTTATCCTGGCTGCTGAATCTGATTGTAATGAGAGTAACTGCACAAAACTGCTCAAAAGCTCCTCTCCCCTCTGCTTGAGTTACCTCAGAGGGGGCTTGTGAGAGTCTCCAGTAACTCAAAGCAGAAAAAACAGCACATCTTTTCCACCCCAGGAAAAGACCACTGGCAGCAGGCACCCCYGCCATTAAATTGCATTTACAAGAGGCAGGAGACACCTTTGGGGAGGCGGGAGCACCTCTGCTCCTGCTGCTCACAGATGCTGAACCCAGGTGCTGGAAGGATACAAGCCAGGACTCCCAGACCCAAAAGACAGACTTAAAATCCTAGATCCAGTATATTTTTAATTCRACTTTTGCAGGCAGTGACTCTGTTCAGCTTTTTTAGCTCCCCTCCTGGAGGGAAAGTTTCCTCCTTTAGAAAAACCTGGGGAAAAGGAGAGGATTTTCTGTACAATGTGCCTACGGCGGCAGAGAGTTTCCTGACTAAACCAGGAAGTACAGCAACATGGACAGCCGCACACGCGTCCCAGGGAAGGCTGCTGGCATGCCACCCYCTGCACAACCACAGGGCATCTCCCCTGCGGCGCTGCTGCCCGAGCACAGCCGCTGGCAGCAGAGCATCCTCCCACGAACACTGACCCCAGAAGGGCACCATGTGCAGAGCGGGCATCATCCCAGCCAGCAGCTCTGGCACCAGCAGCCAGCACATCAGTTAATGTCTCCCAAGTACTGGAGAAGCACGTGTAGCTCAGACTTTTACCAAGGAAAACCTAAGGGCTGGAAAGTCTGCACCCTCAGCCAAAAGAAGCAAGTCTCTGAGCTGCAACTCCGGGATAGCAGCACGGAGAGCTAGGTGTGTTCCTGCAAGATGAGATTCTGACTTTGGAACGACACGTTGTCTGCAGAGCACACCAGCCCAGGCAGCCAAAGTGAAATACGTTAAATCAATTCTTTCGTGCTGAACCTCCTGCCGAGATAAACAATGACATTTGCATCCACCACGAGCCAAGTAAAGTCCAGAGAATCTACTGGGATAGCAAAAGGATTGCAAGGGCTGGGCTGTATTTTGGTTTAGGGCCGAATCACTTCTGGCTTTCTTTTCAGCCTGCACAAACATGCACGTGCTCCCAGGGGCCTGGGAGAGGGCCACTCATCTGGAGCTGCCTGATGCATGGTATCTGGAGGGAAGCCTTTCTTACTGCGGCAGAGAGCTTGTGGGAATCTGCATATAACCTGCCTGTACAGGGAGGCTGAGATGCCCAAGCCCAGAAGGCAATTTACAGCAAAACATAATCTGGCATTTTGCAAAGACACTGCATACATTTCCAACAGGATGCTAACATGCTATTTGGGTCCCAGCCCTTAGGATGTTTAATGATCTGTGCTAACAGCATGTCGGACTCTCGCAGCCATGTCCTGTAATGGATCTTCAGATTGCTGTGCTACACCAGGCCACACTGAGCTGCACGCTCAGCTCACAGGGCTGGGGCTTCAGCTACTCCCAGGGCTCCCATGAGCATGTAGGGCCCCAGCTGTCCATTTCATGGCTCCCCCTTCCTTTCAGTGTCCCACACTGCTGCAGCAAGCCAGAGGAAGCATACCATACTCTCCAGCACACTTCCCCCATGCAGATAAAAACCCTTTTAGCTGAGGGAGAATTTAGAAGACCAACTCTGATTTTCCCTTCTGCATACCTGGACCCCTAGCACCAAGTACCTGACTCGGAGACATACGCTGTCAGAGCAGATGTGCCACCAGACACCACACAGAAGGAAGCACTGAGGTGCCTGGTCGGCACGTCGCCTGCCAGTGCCATCCTCTGACCCTGCTCCGTGGCTACATGCGGGGCAGAGCTTCCCGCCACACCAGGGCCACGTATGTGCTCGTGGCCCTGCAAGCTGGAGGTCTGCTGCTTTGCATTGCCCCGTGCGTTACTGCACACGCTGGTTGCCAAAACGCACTTGCAAGCACAATAAAGTACTGCCCCAATTTAGCAAATCAGGACAGCCTTCAGTTTAGGTATGCCTGTTTCCACGGCTGGAGAGACAGCTCTCTGCCCCAGACACCCTGCCGAGGCCCCCCACCCCGTCCCCGGCTCTCTGCAGCAGCCCAGCCACCACCGTCCGGGCCGAGCCCTCTGGGAGCCAGTGTTCAGCAGGATTCCCCCGGCCAGGCGCCGTTTCTGAGCAGCACGCAAAGAGTGAGGGAGTTAGAACTGGGAAATACTTCTAATGGGCATGAATAGCCTTATTCAGAGAAGAGGCAGGCACACGCTGCCCCTGATCCGGTGGTACTCAGCACATGCTCTGATCCCCCTCCATCCTCCCAGYCGGGCTCTGCAGGGGCTCTCTTGGGTTGGTCAGGGCTTTCAGTGCCTCCATCCCCTTGTTAGCACAAGTCAGCAAATCTAACTCTCCAATTCTGGAGTGTTAGAAAGCAGGCATTCTTTATTATGAGGGCGCCGGACAGGCAGGGGGATCTCTCCACCTCATGTGCACACTGAGGCGTCGACCTTTAGAGATTAAATGCAACTAATGTATACATATTCATCATTTTGGGGGAATTTATTAACATATTCATTACTTATCCAAGAACTTCATTATCATATGTAAAAYACATGTAAATGTCTGACACATGCACATTCCTGCCTTCGGGTGGTCTTCTAGGGTCCTCTGGTGGTCATCGATAGTCTTCCTCACCATGGCCTTTAGTTGAACTTGTTTCTTATACATGCTCCATTCACTCTTGGTCCAGTTCCACAATATTTCATTGTATGAAAAATGCTACAGCCAGCAGAAATTCCTRTATCTATTCTACTCAAGGACAGAGTAAGATGAACTCCCTTTATTTTGTCGAACTCAACATAGTCATCAGCACTGCTTCCACACAGGAGGAGCCATCCTGCTCCTTCAAGCTCAGTATCACTCTCTGCACTTAACTTGCCACCATCTCACTAACACTCCTTGGCCCCATCTTGCCCATCTACCCTTGGCCAGCAAGGCTGGGCCAGTCCATGGTTCTGGCTCACCAGCTGTCCATCATTTCTTTCTCAAGTCTGCAGCTCTCGCCCACCCTGTAAACTGTGGACAATGCTAGTTCCCTGCTCTGCCAATCCCTAGACATTCAAGGGGGCTTTGCTGTTCCTTCACTCTTCTGCTGCTCCCCAGCAACCCTCAAGACCCTATAAAATAACTGCCAGGACCTGGGGCCATCACAGAGGCTCTGCTGTCGGAGCAGCATCACCCACAGGGAGCAGCATCCTCCCTCCCAGAAAGCGGTCAGTGTTCAGGAACACTCACTACACGAGCAGAAAGCAGCACAGAATCTTCTCTAAATACCTGCTAAGTGTGAAGCACAGGGTTATTGCATTTTAGAAATGACTAAAGATAAAGGGCAGTTTGCTCCATGTATAGCAGTAAATGTAGTCGTTAGAGCAGCTGTTGCTGACTGTAGCCTGCTAGCGGTAATTCATGCCAGTCGTCCCTGTCTTTAGGGTCCAAAACTGAGCAAAAAATGAAACCACGGAAAAAGAAAACATCGAGCAGGCACTGCTCCGAACCAACAAGGAGCGTGTTACCACTCCTTGTCTAATTATTGCAGAGAAATTTCCTGTGAAATTACCAATGAAAAAAATCAATACAAACCTATTAGATTTGTTGCTTTGGGGCATGACAGAAAGCYGGATAGAGAGCACGCATGAGTTTCTACTATCTTTTCCCTCTGCAGCTTGTTTAAAACAAGTGTAAAATGTATCTTTTTTGCACAGAGGTCAGTGATGCTGAACAGAAATAACTACGCCTAGTGAATCCCGGACCAGTGTAACGCAGGTGTTACACACAAGACAGCACAGAATCTTAACGCCTGCGCTCCCGCCTGCGTCCTGGCGGATTTACARCTCTGACACTGCACATGACGGTCGTCAGTGTTGCTGCTGGCTCACCACCGTGTCATCTGCAGCCTGGGAGTTTAGAAAGGTTAAGGACAGACAACGAAGAGCAGAGCTTGCATTAGTTTTCTCACTGTGCGTGGAGCCAGCGTTGCACCAGCAGGACCTACTTGCGAGGGCTTCCCCAGGCTCAGAGGAGCTGGTGCTTTGGTAACAGCGATCTCTGCTAGCGGTTAGCGACCGCAGAGCCACTCCGCCAGCCGCGCTGAAGCGGTGACGCCTGCGACCTCTCGGCACTAGAGCGGAGCTGGGAAACATCTGCGTCCTCGTCTCCCAGCCCTGCTTCCTCGGGGGCGACGAGCCACGGGTGCCCGCCAGCTCAGGAGGAGCGCTGGGGGCTGGCGGACCGGCCGGCGCCCGCGGAGGAGCCGAGCAGCCGACCGCCGCGACACGGGAGCCCGCGCGCGCCCGCCGGAGCAGCCCCCCGCGGCACGCAGCCGGCTCCTGCCGGGTGGGCTTAGGGCCGCGGATTCTGCTCCGGCGGGCGGGGGACGCAGCCTGCGCCCAGTCGCGGGGTCCCTGCGCACCTGCGGGTGCCGACGGGGGCAGGAACAGAGCCAAAGCCTTTCCAAAGGACCTGCCTGCAGCCAGGCTGCCAGAAACGGCACCAGCCGCGAGGACCCATAGCCCGGACGAGCTCCCAGCGACCTCACGCGCGGGCGACTCTCCCTGCATCGCCCCTTTGCTGCGCTGCTACGGCCAGCTGCTCGCGGCWCTGCCCGGCCAGGGAGAACGGCCGGGCATCGGCCTGGTGTCCGGCTCCCTCCCCAGCCTCCCCGTTTCCACTGCAGGCTACGGCAACAGATTTTTCTTGTCTTTTAGAAATACTTTTTGATCTTTTCTTTAAAGAGACGTAGTAATAATTAAAAAGCATATCTTTCTCTTGAAGCCTGAGGTCTCTGCTTGATACCTGGGTTTAGAGCAATCCGCCAGACCCTACAGAGCACCCAGTTCTTTTCTAGAGTCCTACCAGAGCTAGGGAACATAAAAGCAACTTTAATCACAGAATTAAATGTTTTGCCGCAAACCCTGAGCCCAGACACAACCAAGTTCTTTGAGGGCTTTAGCAGCTGGCAGGAATATTCCCTGCATTTCACATTTTTGAGTCATAATTGCCCACTCCTTTGATTTATCAACAGATTTCCACAGTCCGCTCAAGCTGCGAGTGTTCACAGAAAGTCGCTGCCATTTCTGCCTGGTTTTGCAGCAGTTGCTGCCTTTCCAAAACCAGCACCCTTGCACGTATGATAAACCCTCAAGAGAGCCTTTGCTGTCATTGGCTTGATCCCTGTGCGGCTGCGCTGGCAGAGCCACGGGGAGAGCATACCCCCAGCGCACCTCAGCCGGGGAGCTGGTAACCTCACAAAAACCACTGCCACCTGGCAGACCCAAACTCCCACCTGGCAGACCCAAACTCCCACCAAGACCTTTCCTACCAGAAAGCCAAGCGGCCTCGCTTCCAGCTTGGAGGAGAGTCAGTAACTCAGCACTGCAACACACCTCCCTGCTCTGCTCGGGAGGCGAGGGGACGAGAAGTGCTCTGCCCTCCCGGGAAGGCAGCTGCCTGGCGCATTTTGCCATCTCATCCCAGGCCTCCAGACTTCTTCAGAGAGCCCCTCTCCCACACTGGGGTGCAGGCAAGCACGGCTCCAGGGACCCAGGCAGCTCATGAGGGTCCCTGCTCTGGAGCTCCTGGAAACTCTATCACATCTGAAGACCTTTTCCCTCATCTCTCTTTGGTTTCGGCATCCCAGAGCTGGTACCATTAGTCCTCAGCCAGCAGGTGAGTGTGAACAGCCCCTGGGGCACATCAAGCACAATAGCATAAGGCAGCAATTCTGAACTTCACTGAAAACCCACACTTTTACCCCCAGATGCTGCTGGGATCATCCAGGGGCTGCTGATGGCACAGAGCCAAGCGGTTTGGCAGATACAGCTCTGAAGAAAAATGGAGGAAAAAAAACGGTGGAAAAACGTCCCCTCCAGTCCTCTTGTTGAATTAAACCACATGTATATTTTAAAAATACAGCGGAAAGGAACKATTCTCCAGCACATGTTCGAGAGCAGAGTCTTATTTCAGAAATTTCAAAAAATTAGTGGCTGAATGCTGAAACAATATAGCCTTTAGACAAGGGCATTTGGAAGTGATTAACGAGCCTGAACTCAGGCGTTCAAAATAAAAAGTTAGTACCTCATGCTGGTAACAACTGTCAGCTACTAAAAATCGGAGGAGGGGGGAAGAAATCCAGCTCAATCCTGCAGAATCTAATGCTGCAGATCAGCAGGAGGCTGCTAGCAAGCGTGCCAGGGCAGCCCCCCGCCCCGGGTGCAGCAGCTCCAGACCTCCCGGTTCTCCCCGCCGGTCGTCCYGGCACCCCCGCGCGCAGTCCTGCAGCGTGGCTCTGCTGTGTTTCTGGGAAAAACAGGCCACCTTTGGCAGTTGCATCCCATGGGGCAGCTGCAGACTGAGTCCTGTGCAGGGAACGTGGCCCCCAGCAAAATGCCCGAGGCAGCAGCAGCCCAGGGGCTAAGCCCTGGCGTTCGGCACAGGGTTTGCAAGGAATAGTCCACTTCCTTTTCCAGTGCTCCGCTGTCTTTTGAACGATTGAATAATAAAAGGAAAACCCTGCCCTAACCTGACTGCTTCCTGCCCTGAAGGAGTCCTGCCAACTGCACACTTGGGCATAGATGGGCAAGAAAGAGCTTGTGGTCCTTTTGAACATTAAAGTCTGCTCTGCTCCTCTGGGGCTTTTCAGCTTGGCAGCAAGAAGCTCAAAGGATCCTGTGCTCTGTTGATGATAACAAGATAAAACAGCTCAGTAAGTCCTCAGAAAAACCTATGCATCATGCTACAAGGTAGAAGCCGCTTCTCATGCCCCCGGGTCCAAAGCATCTCGAGACACATTAAATTATGTTGCTGCCTGGATAGAGTGCAAGCAAAGCTTCTGGCTAAAGATTAAAACGTACAAGACCGAGTTTTATTTAATAAGTGATGCTTCCAAGCAAGAAAGATGCAAAGTCCAATCTCAAACAAGAGTCCAGAGTCCATTTTGCCTTCTCTACATGACTAAAACCAGAGTGAATTCCCTCAGGGATGGTGCTCCAGGCACCACCAGAGCACTCCCAGCCTCAGCGCCACACCGAGCATCATGCCTCGAGCCCGCAGCAAAGGCGGCTCGCGGATGGGGACTGCTAGGTGACCCTGCAGTGTGGGAGCGCCCCACRGATGCAGCCCACACCTGTCCGCTGCATGGGTGCAACGGGCATCGCCCAGGTGCTGGCGAAGCAGCCAGCTTTCCCAGGAGCACAGTGAAGCCTGGGCCTTGCACACTCATTCTTTCTGTGGTGAATGAGGAAATAAAGTAGCCCCGAGGTCAAGCCCTTACAGAAACTAATTGGTCATTAATAATCTTCCAACAGGCCCATGCAAAAGGATTTGAATTTCCATTACTCTATACATCTGGGCTGGCAGTTTATCAGCACGTTCATGTGTGTGAAACCTGATGAACTGGCTGTGGACTGGGTCTTTATGRATGTTGAGAGGGAGATTTCCTGGATCTTGCAGCGCTATCTTGTAATGCCACAGCCGTGCAAAAGGAAAGGAAAAAGGAAGGAAAAAAAAAATGGCTGGATTTCCCTTTCCAAGCCTGAATGGTCAAAACTCCACTAAGACCAAAGCAAAATCTGGCTTTTGTCTTYGAGCGGCTGGAGACATGAGTTTCTCTATTGCTCACAGAACTACTTGAGGCCAGGTGGGAATTGGCCAAGCAGTGGAGCTGCCTGTTGAGAGGCCTTGGAAAAGCAGCTCCCGCTAATCCCATGCGGGCAAGAAAATTTTATGAGCTTCTTCTCTGCATCATCATGATCAAAGATAGTGGGAAAACACAGATCCTAAAGCACTCTGGAAATATGTTTCTATAAAAGTCACTCCTGTGGCCCCTAGCCGGCTGGACCCATCTGCGGCAGGTCTGGGGCCGGGTGTTTCCCCGGGAGCATCCTTCCCCCCCAGTCCGGTTGCACTGCCATGCCGTCACTCACCAGCCAAGCCCCAGGCTGCAGCACCAGCTGGGCTCACTGGTCCACAGGGATCTGGGAAGCTGCAGCTGGAGTGCTGCTGGGGCCAGCTCCGCGYCCCCTCGGTGGAGCGGCTGCGGGCACACTCTCCGCCCGGGAGAGCGCCCCAGCTCCTGCAGGCCCAGTGCCAGCAGGAGGGAGCCACGTCCCTCCCCAGAGCCGGATGCCACCACACATCCCTGCCAGGCCAGGGCCCACTGCCAGGCCAGTCTGCACTTGGTCAGGAGCTGTACAGACATGAACTTCCCCATGTCTCATGTCTGCAAACTTAAAGAAAAATAGATGTTTTGAATTTGTTTCAGTGAAAAGAAATGTTGGTAGCATGACCAACATCTGGGAGTTTAAACTGAATCCAGGCTGTTCCTGCTCTGCAAGGAGCAGACACATCCTCAGCACAGGGAGCCTGGCAAGCCCCACACGACATGCCAATGGGGCCAGCAGCCCCCCTCCTGCCAGCCTCCACCGCACCGCCAGGACGGTCACGGGGGCAGAGCTCACAGAAGCTGCCAGCRCAAGCACAGCCTCGCAAGCTGCGCTCCCGGCAAGCTGCACCCTCAGCCCCCGGCACGGACGAGGAGCACAGCCGCTTGCCACGTGGCATCGCACGGCATCGCCTCCYTGGCAGCTGCCCACATCTGTCTTGAACATCCCCCCACACTGCCACCAAGGCTCCTGCCCACATACCAGGGGCATGCGTGCCCAGCATCCAGCCCCAAAACCATGTGCTGTGGTGCTGCAGAGTAGCTACCGAGGAGCCCCAGGCTGAGCTGCTGCCGTCCTCTGCAACGCAGCAAAGTCCTGGCTGGCCAGCTGCTTACCCATGCTGCACCCCCCATCATGCACCATCTTCCACTCTTAGGAAGAGTTTGGCTATTTTTCTGCCATGTTTTAGCAATTAGTCCAAGATTTTCAMCCTTCCCATTAGTGTGTTCTGTTCCCAGGTCAGTCTGCAGCACATACTGCTTTGCAGCAGCAAGACGCAGAACAGCATCAGTTGTGCGCTGCACGCTTCRCATCTCCACCATGGCACAGTGGCAGCCCCTGCACTCTCAGTCTGCCATGTCCTTTTGCCTCTTGCACTTGTGCTGAAGCTTTGTGCTGAGGGGTCCTGTCCTTGGGGCATTAAAGTTGCCAGGGGAAGGCCAAAAGCAGGCACAGATGGAGCGAGCTGTGGCAGGGGGGCTGTGGCAGGGAAAGCTCACAGCAGCTTTCTCCAGCCAATTGACCTCTTTGAGGGTTTTCAGTGGTTTGGATAGGGGGTTGGGGACCATTCGCATGTTTCAGAGCACTCTACAACAGCAACAAGACGATGCCTCTGCCAGTGCTCCTGCATCTTGGAGTCATGCTCCCATGAAGGGGAGTGAAGGGCCACTGAGCTCTCCCCACTCCTTTGTGCCAGGGTGTCTTCCCTTGATAGCAATCTCATGGCTTATCCTTTCATTCTGTAAAACTCTGTATGACATAAGGAATTAGGAATTGATAAAGATTTCTTATCATCTTATAARATCTACCATGCCAATCCTTCAGCGAGGCCATATCCATAATTGTAAGCAGATGTCTTTCTCTGCTGACATGTTAAATAGAAGCAACAAGACCCTCTGCTACCTCCTATCACCAGTTTGCACTAAAGTGGAGAACAGATTTTGCAGAACAGAGCAGCTGGAGGAGTGGGGAGGTTATGTTCCCATGGACCCAGTGTCTAAATGCTGCAGCAAACGAGGCAGCTCAGGCAAACCAATTCTAAAGTAGTCCCTAACCCCAAAGTAAYCAAAAGCTTTTGTGAAAGAAAATGCATTTGCTGAAATGAATACGGCCAGGGCCTAAGGTGAGCTCAAGGGCTGAGGCAATGCACCRTGAAGGTGAGGTTGTCCAGCTGACATCTCCTCCCTATGCACATGTTGCATGAGCAATATTGGCTTCCAATGTCTATATTTGCATATGTCAAAACAGAGATGCAGAGCAGCCCCAGGCACCAAGTCAACCCTTTGAGGGTCCCCACGTCAGGTGAGAACAGAGAAGGCAGGAAACKGTGCTGGGATGGACTGCTCTGTCAGAGCAGCGCCTCCGAGCTGCACAGCCCCTGCAGCACACAAGTCTCCTRAATCCTTTAACCCACACATATGCTCCCCACCAAATGCAGTCTGMTGGGTGACAACCCCTGGCCCCAAGCTGCCAATCCAGGCCTGGACCCACTGGTTCTGCTCCCGGGGAGCAGATGGGGCTCCCAGGCCCTGGGGATGGAAGTAGCCAGACTGGAGGCAGCTCCAGCCTCTGGGAAAGGGTTCCAGGCAGTGCAGAGCCCCAGCATCCTGCAGCAGCCCGGGAATTATCAATAGAAGTGGAAGTGACAGGATGTTTAGCAAACATTAAACCCAGGAAGCTTAAAAGGTCTTTCAGGATTATTAAATAAACATTTAGGGTGAGTGAGAGGAAAGAATATGAAACGGTGAAGAAACTGTAAAC
Source organism: Rhea americana (assembly GCF_003343005.1). Lineage (NCBI taxonomy): Eukaryota > Metazoa > Chordata > Aves > Rheiformes > Rheidae > Rhea > Rhea americana. Next base: position 47,160 of record NW_028186624.1, on the reverse strand, counting down.
ACTCCAGAGCAGGCGGTTAGAGGCTACACCAATGCAGTGGGCAGCACGACGTTTCATAATTAAAGTAGTATCACCCATAGTTATGCCTCAGCTCTCTGGCAAGTATGAATTCAGAGGGAAGAGACTTCTATAAACGTTTAGCCCAATATTAACATTTTAAATCCATTTAACATGAAACTTTAAACACAGCATCTCAGCCTGCCTGCACTTGCAGTATACCGCTCTGTAAACCGTGGCCTCGCAGCCCACGCCCGGCCCCCTTCATGGGCCATCACCCATCCTCGAGGGCAGCTGATGCAAATTGCACATTTGTGCCTGGCTACAGGGGTGCAGGCTCACTATTTGCATGGTTTTATCTAGTCTCGAGCACTGTACACGAGAGCCCATGCACGCACTCGTTGGCCAGAGACAAATGCCATGATCTATCCTTTACCTTAAAGCAGTGGCAGAGGTACTCGCTCCCCACCATCCTTCTGGGGTCATAATTTATTTATACACAACACTACACCTCCTAGTAAATTAATCTCAGCCACATTAATAACTTAAGAGTTTAGTGAAAGTCACATTGAGATAGTGAACTGCAAAAGCAGAAGTTGCAAATAATGTTCCTCAAGATGAGCTAGGAAAAAGGAAGAGCAAAAGAATCAGCTCTAGCAACTACACTGAGGTGCCTTCATATTTTGGATCCCTGAYGGCGACTTAGGAGCAGCAGTTTGCTGGTACCATTGAACTGAACATGAACACGAGCACCCAGGCAGTCTCACTATCAACAGCTGTTTTCATCATCTCCCTTGCATATTGCTTCTTGTAAAACACTCCTCATCGCTGCACAAACTGCCCTTTCAATATYTGCTCTGTAGCAAATGCACCTACCCAGAGCAAGGATCGAACTGTCTTAACTAGCCCATTCTAGCTATTAAAAAAAAAATCCACAAACTTGGATTTGCACAGATCAGAGCCCAGGGAATAGGCCAGCAGTTCAGCTCTCTGAAGCGTGATAGAGGCCCAACGCAGAAAATAGCCATGTGAGGGGTGTTATTTTGGCAGACAATACCTGTCTGCAGTCAGAGATGTATCCCATGCTGCAGCCAGAGCACATTATCAAGGTGCAGCTTATCATTTAGGAAGCATGTGATGACATGGCTACTTCCCTTTACACACACATGCTGCAGAGGATGCAATCCTTGAAAAATCATATCGYCTCACAAATGCAACTGAGACAGCAGGTCAAAACATCTTTTCCAAAAACACACTGGATGGAGTCAGAACACATACACATATGTCACTGACACGTGATACACACCATGGATACACATAGGTAATATCAGATGCTACTTCCTATTGCCCCCCCCCCCACCAACAGACCTTTCTTCTGTGAGTTGGGTCTAATATATGAGTGCAAAGCAGCCACATGGGCTCTCAAACAGAGCAGTTCCCTGCGTCTCCAGGATGGAAGTGGAAATGTGGATCCCAAAGACTGCAAGGCCCCAGTGCAAGCCGGCTGCTATCAGGTATGGCGCTTTCCAGATGTGTCCTGGCTTTCCTCCTCCTCCTTTCTAGAGCAAGGACTTGGCAAACATCTTCTATTTGTCTCTAAAGGAAAAAAGCTACAGACACCAACGAATTTCCAGGCTGTGCACATTTCTGCAGAAAGCAGGACTGTTTGCTGATTGCTTGTGGCTCTCAGGATCTTGGCAGGCTGTGAGCAAAGCCCTCTGTGCAGCAGAGTGCTGATGCCCCTGCGCTGGTGAGAGGAGACAGATCCATCACTGATGCATCGAGAGGAGACAGGGCCGGGCTCCTCCGGGTGCTCGTGGTCTCTGGCACGTCCCGCGCCTGAATGGCAGGGGTGTAGCAGACCCTGCTCCCGCAGTGGAGACGGCATTCTTGTGGCAGGCTGCTGGTCCAGAGGAGATTCCAGTCTCAGCTGGGAAGGTCTTGAAACAAAGCTCTCATTTTCCAAAGGCTGGGAAGCTTCCACAGTGCAGCCGGCTRCCCTGACAGGTTGATCTGCACTCCCTCTTTCACGACTTCCCGGGACGTGGCTTTGCTTTTGGAAGCCACATAGTGCAGAGTCCCYGGACCCTGTGCCCGGGTCTCTCTGCAACACGACAAGAAGTCTCAAAAGAGCAAGGGAGCCAGCCAGCTCTTCCTACTCATCCTCCAAGCAGGACATTCAAGCACGACTTGGGCAACTACAGACAATCAGAAGGGAGTAGTTTAGCCAATGCATAGCTTGCATAGGTGGGATTCATTGGAGAAGAAATAAGAAAATAATAATTCAGAAAGGGCTTTTGCAAAACAGATTTTAAAAGCRCTTGCTAGCCATCCTAGAAGTCTTTTTCCCCCGCTTGATCTAATGGGGCCCTCTCTCCACAGCAGTGCAGTTGCAGCATGCACAAGGTTTGGTTAGGCATTGCTTATTTGAAACAGAAAACAGTTTCTGCATCAGGGAATAATGGTTTTCAAATGCCACACTGGCCTCAGGGCAGAGCGCGCTCTTCATAAGGGTCATCCAAAGCAGTTCAGCAAGAAAGCAGGAGCAGCCAAACTGGGTGCAGCATTTTCTCCATGACATTGCTGGGGAAGCAGGAAGGTTTCGCCATGACTTGCAACTCAGCTTTGGAGAATGTTTCAGGAGAGATGCTGCAAAACTCCCTTATCCACGCAGCAGCCACTCCCCACCAGGCCCATGGCTCTGGCAGCATAGGCCTCTCATCACCTCCCTTCCTGCCAGGTGCTGCACCCTCCAGGGTGGCAAACGCCCTAAATGCATCTCTGTCTGCCAGCAAAGGAAGGAGCTTTGTTATTTCTTATCCTTTCCTCCCGCTGAGGATAGACTGCTCTTGTTATGACATTTTTATTACTGCAGGAGCTGGGTACCTGTTTGCTGGAAAAGCTGATTAAATAGGGAAATTGCACAGAATGATTGATGTTTGGCGGTTGGGCCCAGAGCAGCAAGCCTACTCCAGCCCAGCAGACTTATCTGCAGAGGTCCCAGTGTCCATGCCCATGCAGGAGAGCTGCCCCTGGCTCCTCCAGCCCTGGTGCTTCTGGCTGCTGTTCAGCTAACACTGCCCTCAACACGCGCAGACCCCTCACGACCGAGTGCGGCTCCAGCAGCGTCTCCCCGGGGCAGAGCGACAGCCCAGGCCTCCGACCCACTTCCCGCGAGTGGGGCAAGCCCAGCGCCATGCTTCCCGTGCCGGTGGCCAGAGCGGGTCTCGGCACCCATTTAGCCTTGGTGGATCTTTTTTCCACAAAAGCCTCCAAAAGGAAAGAAGCCGTTTCCCTCCYGGTTCCTGCTCTGTTCATCACCTTTGGACGTTGCAAGCTCCATGTTTGCACCCTGTGCACCTCCTCCGCTCTGCGTGGCTGCGTGTGGAAGAGCAGCCCTCCACTTTACAGGTTTTATCCTACATTAGACTGTAAACAACTTCCCCATTTGTGAAAACAACGTACAGAGCACTCTGCCACATCTGTAGGACTTTCCATCCTCAGGCAGGAGTGTCAAAAAGGGCCATTTGGCAAAAACCCCTCATATGCTGGCTGCACAGCTGACACAGAGCTACTGCCTGCAGAAATCCCCCCTACTCACTCGGCTGCTCTTTCCAGGCCTCGTGTTTCCCAGCAGGGGTCAAAGCAGAGTGCGCGCTGCCAGCAACACGGGAAACTAATTGAGGAATGGAAGATGGATTTTGTATAGCAAGAAAGAAATCTGTGTTTGTTTATAACTTAACTACAAACTGGAGGCCAGAAACTCAATTAAAAGATGATACTTAGCAAAAAGAATGCTGGAGCAAACAACAAGATAAACATTATTGGTAGGATAAATTGAGTCACAAAACAATGGTATTTCATTTTATACAGGATTTGTACCTCGGATGAGCCCAAGGCAGGCAGTTAGCCTGCGGCAGGACAGCCTCCCCATCCCTCTCCTCCTGCATTAGCTGCTGCGCCCGCATGCAACTGGATGTTGTTTCCCATGGGTGAAAACCTATCTGACCCTCACTCCAACTGCAGCTCCGGCCCAGGAGCTGCTCTCGCCTTTGCAGGCGCTCGGGCGCAGCAGGGGCTCTAGCCCAGCCCCTGGCTCCAGCACCAGGATTGCTGGATGCCAGGGCACAACACAGGCACCGCTGGGAGCCCCAGCTCCTGCCAAGGAGGTCACAGCTCCTGTTCCCAGCCCCTTGAGTGGCAGGACACGTCACGGGGCCAGGCTTGGCCCTCCGGGTGCCAGAGCCCACAGCCCAGCACCTTCRGGCTGCAGAGCCCAAGCTCTCACCCAGCTCTTGGCATTCCTTCACACCTGCTGCTCTTCACAGGCTCTGAGCACGCGTCAGGCTTTGCAGAGCCCCAGCATCTCTGGAAGCACCGATGCAGGCAGACAGCACCCGAAGCACGCACACGGTTCAGGGAAACAGCCCCATTTATTCGGAAAGCATAGGTAGACGCTTGGTAGTAGAAGCTGGGGATCCCACTGCCCAAGAAGCACGTTCCCATCTCAGAGCACTCCGCCACTGCCAGCAAGGCAGAACGGGAACACGCCTCCCAGCAGGACCARGTATGTCCTGGTTTAAGTTGAGCATGTGGGCAAACACTTGTAATTTAAAAATCAAACTCATTATAGCCATCAGTATTCAAACTAATTACAGCTACAGTCTAACATAGATGCACGAACCACACACACACCAGCCTTCCCACTCCCAGGGAGCCCTGAGTCAGCAGACATGCAACCAACTTCCAATCTAACCAGGCTCTTACACTTCCACCTCTCAGGAGAGCTTTGCTTCCCAATCTGACCAGACACACGCATAATGCTCTCTATCGGGTTCTTCCCTGTAGCTTACGCTTACGAGATGTTTCCACTGCCAGTAGCCTCTTTTGTCAGAGAGTAARTTGCCAAACACAGGGCCAGCAAAGGCATCCTCCTGCAACAGCTGACTGCAGCTCTCATTTTCTCCATGACCCCAAAAATACTCCAAGAATTCCCAGCTTCCCTTCGTAATCAGACACCACTGGAAGCTAACAAAGGAACCAAGTACATAAGTTTGCTGTGAACACATTGCACAGTTTCCCCTATCTCTTCAAATCTACCTGATGCTTATGCTTTAACTATTAATTACAGAAGACCCGGCAATATAACTCCAGTTATACAAAGCCCAGAGGAAAAAGMCAGCTTCTGCCCTAGCCTGTGAGCTATCCCAGATACCAACCTTGAATCCGGGCAAGGATCCCCCCAAGAAACACCAGAGTTTTTGACCTCATCCACTCTTATAGTGATACTCCAGCCACCCACAATGCTTCTGGCCAAAAGTGCTGTGGAAGCAGAGCCTCCTTCTTCCTCTGGGATACCAAGCCTCTCCCACCCACCTGGGGCCTAGCCCTGACCAGGATGCATTCACATCAGCTGGCCATTTCCCACGTGATGGATGAGGAAATTGCTTTAATCAAAACAATCTGAGATCTGAAGCCTGCAGTGACTAGCTGAAGGTGCAAAAGTTTTCTGGGAAGTTTGCTTTCTTTCACTGCAACCAGCTAAAAAGAGCAGTAGCTCTGCTTCTCTGGGGAACAACAGGAAGATAATTCCCCTGGGAATACTGTTTGCTCCCTAGRAGCCTGTTGCTTTCCTTTCCTTGCGTGAGTTTATTTGAAGCCATGAGACATCTGATGGTGTGAAGGAGGATGCAGTGGCATTGGTAGCTTGTCATGGTTACCAGCTCTGTAATGAGCCTATTTTCTCAGTGTAAACAGAGGGGTCTCTCTGTGGAGGAAAAGTATTGCAGGAATTTTTATAGGAAGCTGGTGGTTCATATTAATGGCCTCAACTATCAAGCTTTGCCATGTATTAAACTCTTGGCATCCACTTTACAAACGACAGTTAACCTGTTCAGTTACAATATTATTCCATGAAAGAAAATTAAAGTGGATTTAAATTTTGAAAGCAAAAGTACTTCACAATAAAACATAATATAATCTTTACATTTTTGAACATGACTTTCTTTTCCTTCTTGTTCAAAAAGTTCAGCTGTTGCAAAGAACTACATTTGTAATGAGGATAAATTCACACACCCTAGTCTCTGACGTGCCTGATCTCTGGAAGCAGAAAGGCAAGACTGGGCAGATACTGCTTCTCCCCAGAGCACAAGCAGCAGCCATTGAACCAAAACAAAGGTTCCCTAAGAAAAAAGCTATGACAAAGGACAATTTCCTTGCAGAAAGCGCAGACCGGTACCTCCTGCCGCAGCCTTGCTGGAAGCTTTGGTACTTCCCGAGGCGTCCAGGCTGCTCCACGCAGGCCCCAGGGCTGGTGCTCCTGCAACCCAGGGTGCAGGAAAGGGTGGCGGGCAGTAGGGAAGCACTGACTTCCCACTGAAAAGCAGATCGCTCGTTTTGACTCCTTCCAAAGTTCAGAGAAGTCTGCAGGCACGGGAATTGTCTGAGGGAATTAGAGGATTGCCCTGCGGCAGCAACGATCGCAGAGGAGCAGAGCCGTCAGGGATGCCGCCGTGGAAGGCAGCCGCACACATTTACATTCTGCCTTTTCCCTGCTCCATGGTGCAAATCACAAAGCAAGAACATCGTCTGGCTGCTTTAACAGGACGGTGTTTCATCGCACGGAGAAGAGCAACTCGGCAAACGGGAGCACTTTGCAGGGCAACCRTGCAGATCCCGGCCCCAGACCGGGCAGAGCCGCCCCGAGGGCGCCCGGGGTCTTTCCCAGGCTGGCGCCCGCTGCTCCGCTCCACTCTGGAGGGCTCTCGGCAGAGCCACCGCGGCTTTCCAGCAGCTGCCGAGCCAGCACTCCGGTGCCATGGCACACGCAGCGGCACAGAGGGCTAGCCGGGACATTTCCTGGGGATCAAATACACCAGCCAGTAATTTCATAGCTGTCCTTTCCACCTCCAGCACTGATTCTTTGACTGAAACTCCCACATCGTTGCAGGGCAACAGCGCGCTGGGACCTTCCGACGGCTGCTCCTCGGGCAGGGAGCGACGCAGCGACACGGAAAAGGCGACAAGGAGAACAACTTTGAAAGAAAAGAGGCTTTTATTGAGGGGGGGTTGCACCAACTGCAGAGGAGACACAGAAGCCATGATGCGTTTACATCAGCCACATGTTTAAAAGCAACCAAGTGYAGATTTCCCTGGGAGAAAAGCAGGCGGCACTGGCTGGTCGGCTCCTGCGYGCCGCCAGCCTCCCGTGCCGCGCGGGCTCCTGCTGCTCGGGCCACGCGTGGCCGCGCTCCCCACCAGCACGGTGCCTGGAGCGGCCGCTCTTCGGGAAGCCTTCGGCACGCCGCCAGAGCCACTCTCTTCACATCTCAGAGGTAAAGAGGCAAGAAAAAGCCCCGAAACCAGAGCAGAGCCCTGGCAAATGTGGCGCAGCACCCGTCTTCCCACAGCACGGGGCCACTCTGCACAGAGCACCAGCACCAGGCTGCATCATTGCTGCGGCATGACCAGGTCAGCACTGAGCCAGGAGCCGTCACGGCCAAACCGCCTGGGAACGGCCACGCTGCTTGTTCCCACGGGTGCCAGCGAACACTGGGTTTCTGCAGGATGCGGCGAGCTGAGCCCACGCGCGCCCCGAGCAGGGCCAGCTGCTCCCTCCYGGCCTATTGGTGCGGCTGAGCCCGGCGCAGCGCAGGCAGCTGGGCTTTGCCCCTTTTTATTCCTCCTGTAAAGCCTGACAGCAAGCAGAGCCGCTGCCGACTGGAGCAGAGCTGGCCCCTCACTGCCCTCACCTTTTCCAGGAAGCGGTTTTCAAGCCGGGACCTGCAAAGTCTTGCTGCATGCACCACGCTCTGCTGTGCAGTGGGTGCTGCCATGCACCAGGCTCTGCCATGCAACGGGCACTGCCATGCACTGGGCTCCATCGTGCAGCAGACTCCCATCCCTGCCGTGCCACAGCAGCACGCTCACCTCCCCTTGCTGGGCCAGCACTGGCGCAGCCCATGGCTGCAGTGCGCTCGGAGCAGCTCAGTCCCACCACCGGCACCCCGCGCGATGGGGCAGCATGCAGGAGCGGCCATGTGCTGACCCTCGGTGCATGCAGCAGCTCATAGCAGCAGTGCCCCCGGCCCACGCCCCGCGCAGCCCACCCGTGCATCTGCACCACGGGGCAGAGCCTCCAGCCTGGCCCTGCACAAGGAGGTGCAGGGCTGGCTAGAGAAAAGCATCCCCGCCCCCCCCGCCCCCGCACACATGCCTGCATCCTCTCCAAAAGAGTACTCCTGCAGGGGAATCCCTGCTAGGGCACGAAGCTGCTTTGGGCCCAGGACAGTGAGCAGCTCCAGCAGCGTCACCCAGCCCCCGYGAGGAAATCACGGCCAAGCCGGGCACGAGAGCAGGACGTGCGGGCAGCGCAGGAGAGGGCTTCCGAGGGACGCGCCGCTGGCGCCTCGCTCTGCAGCCACCCGGAAAGCACCAACGCAGGCTAGAAAACAACATCTCTTTATAAAAAAGGGGGGAGGGGGAATCACACTGTAATTGAGTAACTCTGCAATTTTAGTTAAGTGAGTATTGATACATGGAAGGAAAAGCATAAAGAACCGATACTAGGCTTGAAAATAAGTCATAACATCAAAAGCAACTGCTAAAATAATGAAACATGAACACGCTGCGGAAGTTTGCTGGTCAAAACCAAAAAGGATGCAGAACGTTTTCTCAGTTCTTGAAGCCTTTTTGCCCATGGAAGAGGAGGAGGAAGCCAACGCTGTTTGCATGGGACAAGCTCGTTGCGACAGCAGCTCTGCTCTGGCAGCACTCGCTTGGCATCTGGAGGGAGAGGGGCCGCACGTCGCTCCAGCCGGACTGCTCCTCCCCGAGCAACATTGCGTGAAACCCCCCGACGACGCTTTGCTCATGCAGGAGCCACAGAAAACCACCCCCAGCTCCGGCCAAGGCACACCGCCTTGCTCGGCCCCCAGCTCCCGTGGCAGCCTCGGGACCTGCTGCAGCAAATGAACTGGAGTGGGTAAAACTCTGACAGCATCGAGACATTTGGGATCTGCTTCCACATCCTATTTGTTTCCCAGAGCACGGGCTCTGTTCACCTTTGTGCCCCTGACAGTTGCATCTCTGCTAGCCTTTAAAGAGTGTAAGATTATTACTGAAGTACAAAAAGAATCATTCCAGCTAGAGCAATGAAAAGCCTTCTGCTTTCAGTGGCTCTTCACAATGCTGATTTTCACTAGTCTTCCACATTTTTTCTTTCTCAAAACATCCAAACAGAGAAAGGCCCCCTTGCCCAATTTGCCACACTTTCCTAAATTAACACTCTAAAGTTACATTAAAACAAAATTTAAAGATATCTTAACCACCTACAAATAATGTGATGTTTACCTCAAACACTTCTTTTAGTGCTGTTGATTTTACCAAAAAGCCTCCACGTACAAAGAGAGTAGCGARGAACCGGAGCGGAGCCCATCGCCTGCCACTGGATCCATGCAGGGCCGTGGACAGATCTTGGAGCAGTTCAGCGAGAGCAGTAACACGGCTGTCAGGTTCGTGGATACGTCCCGAATACCTTGTCCGAAAGAGTGCATGAACCCACTCCGCAGCTCCCACCTGCTTCCCACGGACAGACGCGCAGAACGGCGGTGCGCTGAGGGTGACGGCTCCGGCAGCCAGCCCCGCACCGCACGTTCTGCTTTGAGTGGCAATTGCAGCCCAAACGGCTCTTCCCCGGGCTGGCCGAGGCGCAGGACCGTCCACACGCGCGGTCGGAGGGACGAGCCCCCGTGTGCAGCCGGGGCGCTGCTGCTGCGGCGGGACCCGGCCCCRCCGCTGCCCGGGCTTCCGCTCGGATCCACCGGGGCAAAGCCGGCGGCGCGGAGCCGCATGGGGCACCTGGCTGGAAAACGGCTCTACGCACATGCAAAATGTTTTTTTCTTTGATTCGACATTTCCTGCTGAAATATGGTTGGGTTTTGTTTGCGTTTTTTTTTTGTTTTGTTTTGTTTTGTTTTGTTTTGTTTCAGTAACACATTGGGCATCTCCGTGATCGCAGCAGCAGCCCCCGCTCGGCCCCTGGTGGAGCCCCGCTCAGGGCCAGGCACCATGGCACCGGTGCACTCCATACCCAGCTTTTTACCTCCAACATCCCTCCCTGGGCCCTGTGATTTTTTTTTTTTTTTTTTGAACTGATAAAGTACGTTACCTACAATGAATATTTTTCCATCAAAGAAACAACACTAGTACAAACAGTGGCCTAAGCCAATCCCATGGGATTTTCTATGCATCCTAAATGCATCGCTCTAAGTCACCCATTCTGTGATTCGCTGTGATTTTATAACACACTGTTCAGAGTGCTTGGGTTCTTTGTGGAATTTGTCTACAATAAAGTCTGCAGCTCTATCCCCATGTAGGGAATAACCAACCTCCCCCCCCACCCCGAGTTACAAAATAATTAATTTACCAGCTTTGAGGAGAGAGAGTTTAAACCTCAAAAATAGGGATTTGTTATTTCACTTAACTCCAATTCAGCAGGATTATGTCAGACTGCCTGATATTCATTCTGCTAGAGTAATCACAATTGATGAGAATCACGAATGGAAGCAGGAGAGTATAATTAATGTGGAGTAATGTGGGTCTGTGGAAAAGAGCGCTTGTCCAATTAACAGAATGAGTTTCAGCTTGGTCGATAAAGGTAATCATTTGGAGGCAGTATTCTTTGTCTTTCATAAATTATTTGACCTCACATTACATGACATTTTGATTAAGAAAAAAAAAAGAGTAATACAAAGCTAGTTGTCACACATCAAATGGATGAAAACTAGAAAMTGATAGGTCCCAAAGCGGCTGTAAAGAGGGAATCACGGAGAYGATGCGTTTCCCATGGCGCTCCACAGGGACCGGTCCTTGGCCTTCTGCAACCTGATATTTTGCCAGCAGTCTGAAGAAACTATAAAAACATCACTGGTAAAGTTAGCAAGTGACACAAACCGGGGAGCTCACGGCCAGCGGCCCAGGCACGCCAGCACGTGGCACGCACCTCCGTGCGGCTGGGAGCCCGGCGCCCGCCCGGGAGCGGGTCCAGGGATGCCCGCAGGCAGCACCGCGCACCACGCTCCAGAAGCTCAGTCCGTCTCAGTCAGTGGGGACGGGCGTCCTCCCGACGGCTATGAGACCCTGCGCCGCGAGCGRGGCTCTCCACTCGGCAGAGCGAGAGCACGAGCATCCCACGGCCAAGGCTGATGCTAAACAAATGCAGACTAAAAACAGTGATTTCTTTACAGTGAGAGCAATTAGCTATTGCGAGGTCTTACCAGAGGTTGCAATAGATTCTCCATAACTCATTAATTAACTTTTATCATCAGGATCAGATGCTTTTCTAACAGACTGGCTCTCGTACAAGCAGGAATTAATCTAGGGCAATCCTGCAGCCATGAACACGAGAGTGAGACAGGTCACGGGGTCCTTTCCAATCACGTAATCTCTTGCGGTAACGTCACACCCCTCCACCTGCCCTCTTTATCTGATAGTTGATATTTAAATGAATTTACATATCCTTACAGCTACAGGTCTTTGGATATTGCAGATGAGACCCCTTGTGACTCTGGTGACTAGTATAAACTCGCCACACTTGCACATGCTGGCGTTTCAGAAAATGCTGGTATGGGGGAGGTGGGAGGGCTGGGATCTGCGAAGGAAGCACTAAAAAGTACAGAGGGTCAAACAGACGGGATTCAGGCTCCGGCAGCCCCCGTGCAAAAGGAGCGAGGCCTGAACTGCCGTGCCCAGCGCTGTGCAAGGTCCAGGCCAGCAGCACCCCACCGCCTGCCTCCTCATTTGAAGACGGATGGAAACGTTGGGCAATCAGGAGACTTCACCTTCTTCATGAACTTTTTGAATTCTTTGTTTTTCTTATCCCACTTGTAGATGGCCGTCARCAGGTACTGGGTCTTCACCTGGCGGCCCATGATGAGGAAGTAGTGGCCAAGGTTGTCCAGCTGATGGCAAGGGCAGTCAGCCCCGTTCTTGAGGAACAGTACGAGCTTCTTGAGGTTTTTCTTCCTGATGGGCCCCAGCTTCAGGGCCTTTCTCTTCCTTGGAACAATCATTTTGTCCCCGTTCTCCTTCTTCACTTCCTTTATGGTCATCTTAAGAGCTGAAAAACAAGACAGAGAAAAGCAAAAGAGAGAGATCCTGAGCAACCTTTACATGCACAGAAGGTCTGCTTTGCTGGAGGCCAGGCAGGACACCCTGGGACCGGGTGAACCAGGTGCCCATCTCAGCATCTCTGCCCAGTCACAGTCACCCGCCACCCTGCACTGCTCCACGCGTCTCCACTCCTCTCTCCCAGTCCCTGGAACGACTTGGGCCATCGATCCGTCTGCACAGAGCCCCCAGTGAGAGCTGCCACCGAGTACAGTGCAAATGAAGCTGCTCCCACAAAAAACAAGATCCTCAGCTAACCCAGGCTGGTGGAGGTGACCCAGCACCGGGGAAGCGATACAGAAGTCCTCCCTGATGGCAGCAGAGCTGTCCCCATCCCCAAGCCCAGGGAGGCAACACGCTAGCATCCCTCTTTCTCTTTGCTCCCCTGCACAAACCATGCTCAGCCTTTCTTGCATGAGARGGAGACTTGTTCAGCTGCCGCAGTGCGCTCCTGCTAGCGAAACGTTCGCTGAATTAACAGCCGCTTTCCCTGCCCTAGGAGCACCCACCGATCCCCCAAAGGGCCATCTGAAAGGGCAACTCAGCCTCTCAAATGCTTGTTTGCGGTCACTCCTGCTCCTCAGGGATCTGCAGAACAGGCTTCCAAGCAAGGCACAGCTCTACGCTGAGCAATAAAGGTCCCTGGGAAAGAGCCCTGTCTAATGGGGACCTGCCATCTAGGCAGGACCGCGCCGCTCTGACAGCGGGGTGCAGAGCAGGCGGCAGCACACGCACCTCCTCCAGGAGAGCGGCAGCTAATCCAATACCACTTCAACGGAAAATATTTTCCTCCTTGGGTTCAGCACTCTCAAGTAAATCACAATCCAAAAAAAAAAAAAAAAATTCCTTTGCCATGACCATGAAGAGGAATTTAGCATACATGGGAAAAACGATGAAAATATGTTGTACATTAAAGTATCACTTCTGTGCCATTTGGCTCTGACTTATTTTTGGGGAAAAGCACACATGGCCAAAAATCACTAACATATTTCCATCTTTTGGGAGTTTACTTCAGTGTCGCAGATAAATAGTGCTTGGAGAGTGATTAATTGTCTGCTGTCCCTTTTTGTTTGATTCTCAAATGCTTGTGCAGCAGACACTGCAAAGCCTCGAGGCAGTCCCTCTCCTTGGGCTCCTGCTCCACTGGAGCTCGCTGCACCAAACGCGCATTGCTTTCTGGACGGCAGCGCTAGGCGCCGTTCCAGACCCGGATGGCAGCAGGACAGCGCGATGACAACCCTGTGCAGGCAGCAGGGCCTGCGCATTACCCTCCTGCTCCCAGCCACTGCACTGGCAACAGGAGTAACAGTATTTATCTGCTCATGTGCCAGAAATATCTGTTGCACTTGCCAAGAGCCCTGTTGTGTTATACTGTTACTGTACAAGAAAGTAATCGAGGACTGGAAACCTAAGTGAAATTTTTATTCCATCTGTTTTCCAAATTCAGGATGTTTAGGGAGCTAAAGAGATAAAAGCTTTAAGGAACTGAAGACTTTGAACTAGATCAATTTGCAATGGATCTGGAAAGCAGCGCAGCAGTTTTCATGCAGCTCTAAGCTCCATGACATAAACTGGGCAGCAGCATCCCTCATTATGAACCTCAATTTCTTTATCAGTTCTGACTTTGAACTCTTGCACTAAGCACAGTGGTTTCCAAGGAGGGAGGAACAGTAAAATACCGGTAACAAGAGACTTTCTCGCAATGGCTTGTTTGCAAAATGGCCTGCAGTGATCACTGCAAGCTCGGAGCCTTGCTGCTCCGACAGTTAGCGGAGGCACCGCACTGCTCCAGGCATCGCGGCACCTGGAACGCAGCGGGTCTGGCAACCCCGTGCCRTGGGAGCTCCCCACTGCTCCCTCCCCGCACAGCAGTGGCTACAAGGCAGCGGGGCAGCTCAGGGGACCTGGGTGAACCTTAAACCCAGACATYGCTATAAACCTGTGCAAGCCTCACTTGTGCAAGTCTGGTACAGAGCCAAGATCAGATAGCGCCGAGGAGGACCGACGAGGCGCCTGACAGGGGAAGCAAATAATCCCAGTTGGGACGCTGCTGCTCCCAGCATCAACACCCTTCAGCCACCAGCAGCACTGGGAGCCTGCAGCGCTGCCCAGCTAAAACACAGGCTGGCCGCCGGGCTGCCAAGTTCCTGCTGCCTTGCTGTGGAGCAGGTAGATGCACGCAAGCCAAAAAATGATGTTACAATGGCTGCTCAGGTTTTCACCCTCYGAGAGCCACCCCAATGCCCGTCCCCTGCTCTGGCCATGCCCTGGGGCTCGGAGTGCTCCCAGGGGCTGGACCTGGGCACTGAGGGCTGTTCTGCAAGCAGCTGGCCTGGGCACAGCTAGTGCATTTTCTGCATGTCAGAAACGCGATGCTGAAGGGCAGTTTGGCTCTGAGCTGCACACCTGGTCCGCAGGGGCTGCAGTGCGGCCGGTGCCGCCGGCCCTGGCACGGCAAGCGCATGCATGCGCATATGCACGCACCCAGCAAGCTCCCCAGAAAGACCCTGGCTTCCCCAGCTCCTCGCTGCGGCGCAGGCAAGGGGCATCGCAGCACTGCCGCTGCAGATGCTCAAGGAGGACACGCAGGAGAGGCCGTCGGTATCAGCCTGATGGGTACCAGGCAGTCCCCAGCCCTGGAAGGGGCTCGCTGAAGGTGCCTGCATCAGCGACTGCATCTTCCCTGCCTTGCACCCTCCCTTCAGGTTGGATGCCCAGGAGGACACGCGGAGGGAAAGCCATCGGTTCCAGATGCACAGCCGCYGCATCACGAGCCTCAGGTCTCGCCGGGTCAGACCCTGCTCTCTAAGGCAACACACTCCCGTTAGAGCAGAGCCAGGCATCTGGCTCCACTGCAAATAGCTCCTATCAGATCATAGCCCAGCTCTGCTCTCTAACACAGAGAGACCAGTGAGCACTGAAGATATAAAAATGTCTTTTTTATTTCTACTAACATGAAACAGGATATATGAAAGTGTTTGTTCACTGAGACTGAAATTAGTCTGGGCAGCAACAGCTCCAGGAAGAGCAAAGGCCTCACAAATTTGGTTGGGGTCCAATTTGGCAAAATGCATTTTGCATTTCATCCTTTGCTACCATTTTTACTGGTATCTCGAACGCTCCGGCCTCCTAGCACCATCCCCAGTACGGGGAAAAGGAAACCCAGCCTCCTGGGCAAGCCGGGAGCACTGCAGCCCCGGAGCAACGCCTTCCTTCCCAGCCATCAGCACCCTCTGCTCTGCCACCTTCCCTTTCTAAGGGTTTCGAAGGACCGTGCTGTCCTACGTGTCCCTCTGCTTGCCTTGGGCTGGCAAGCGTGGGGCGCTTGGTGCAGCCAAGCCATGACATCAAGGTGCACCCGCCACCAAGCAACCCGCTAACTCAGCACAGCTTCATCGCTGCAGCATCAGGAGCCTTTCCAGGCTCAAGAAAAGCATCACCTCCTTCCTCACCTTTTTCTACTTACCTTCCAATGGCTAGAGCCCAGCAAACCCCTAGCTGCCTCTCTCCACTGCAGCCCTCCCCACGCCACAGGGCTCCCCCACTTCRGCCTCCTGCTCTTTCCCAGAGGCACTTCTTCTTCCACTTTACAGACTGCTTCTCCCCCAGCACTGCGACCACCACACTTGTGCCACGGCTGGGAGGGGATGCATCAGACACCGGAGTCTGCTTTTTCGCCTTCCCCAGCAAKTCCAACAGCTGTGGATCTGCCCAGGGAAAACGCTGGGTGAAGCTGCCTGTGCACATGAGCCACCCCTTGAGCAGCCCGCCTTGTTCCCCACTTACTCACTTGGTGGAAGTCACCCATCACATCCCTTTGCTTCCTTTCCTATGGCTTCTGCCCCAGCAGTGCACCCCAGTGCCTGCTCCTTGCCCCGCTGCGCAGCCCGTGCAGCAGAGCGTGCAGTGTGGGCAGCCCCGCTCTCATCCTCAGGCCCAGCCTCGCAGCAACTCTGCAGCCTCCAARAACGACAAGCGAGAGGAGGAAGCTCCCCCTGGCAGCATGCAGCCCTCCGCCTCACCCACAGCCTGATGCCCAGCGCTGGGCAAGAGGTTATGGGGCCACCAGAGTGGCAGGGTGCGTGCGGGCTCTGCGGCTGCATCTGGGCACCCTCCCAGAAGCTACACATGCAACTTCTACCCATGCAGCCCAGCCCAGCCAAGGGAGCTCTGAATTTTGCAGCAGCACCATGCCTGCTGCACCCRCATGGGCACCTCTGATCCTTCCTTCACAGCGTGCAGTAGCCAGAGATCAGGGCCCATTTCTGCCGCCTTCCCGCGCACACGGGCAAATCMCCACTTCTGCACCCTTGGGTCAGGGAAGGGAACGTGAGAGAATGGAAAAGCTCTGCTGTTCCTTCAGTCTTGTTGCTCCTTCCTTTAGGAATCACTGGGAGAAGGAAACCTGCCAGAAGACACATTAGGGTTGTAACAGGAGAAGGCTGCAGGCAAGAAACTGTCAGTCAAGGGAAAAAATAAACAGCACGTATTGATTGTACCGCAGTCTCCAGCGCAGCAAGAGCCTGTTGAGCAGGATCCACTCAGACCCCAGAGAAAGGGCAGAAACAATAAATAAAATCACTGAGAGAGAGGGAGGAATGAACTCCAGGAGACTGCAGGGCCRGCCCAGCCTGCACAAGGAGTAAGAAATAAAACCTGGCCGCAGCCCAGGGAGGAGGCTCTTGCGGCACTGAAGGGTGATCTCGTGCTTCATCACACATCCATCGCCACCCCCAGCACATCGGAGCTGCACCACAACCTGAACTGCAATGAACCCAAGCGTACCTGGCCCAACCACTCCTGGAGGCTGCCTCTGCCACTGCTCACTACTACCWTCTGCTCTGCAGGTCCTGCGCCAAACCGCAGCAATCGTTCTGCCACCTATTTCAAGCCCTCAGCGCCCAGCAGGCAGACCTGGAGCAGGTCGCAGCCACAACAGCATCCGTTCATAGCCAGAGGCATGACAGGATCTCCCTGCGAACCACAGAGACAGGGACTGCTGCTATAGTAACTGAACACCAAACTAGGTGTAACGCTGGGGAGGCACACGCAGAGATCCTGGGGTCAAACACYTTCCCGTTTGCTGGATGCACTTTGCTGGTGCTGCCAAGCAGAGGGCTGGGGAGGAGATGAGAGGCAGTTCCTAGAGGTTGCCAAAATACAGAGCAGAAAAGCTATTCTCCAAGTGCCTCCAGGAGCATGGAGCCAGTGGTTCCACCTATGGGCAGCACAGCCAAAGCAGTCAGCAGGGACGGAGCTGCTTTCCCAGGTATGGGAGTGTCTACGTCATTCCTGCAGTGCAGCAATCTCATGGCAGGCGCCAGCCAGGACCACGTGGACACCTCGAGGAATGCTCGGCTCCAGCCCCTGGGTCACCCACCACAGCTGCCAGGGAAGATTTCCCTGATCTGTTGTGAATAGCCCCTTGATGAGCTTCGCATGCCCAGTGGATGTTCAGCTGGGAGGAGGCAGGTACGGTTCCACCTTGCGGAACCTGCAGCCAATGCTCTGCCCCTCGCTCACAGGCCACCTCTGCTCCTGGCACCACCACCACTGCTCTTACAGGTCCCAGCCTGAGCTCAACAAGACACCTGGACCGGAAGGGAGCTGAAGGGTACAAACCCTGCTGACGAGCCCCCACGCACCACATATGTCAGCAGGCCCAGTTCGCCTGGCACCAACAGACGATGCTCGGTGCAATCCCACAGAATTACACTCTTGGCAGACASGCACTGTGGTTCCTCACTGTGGTTCATGTATGTCTAGGAAGCCACTCAGGATTCACAGCTCTTGGCTGGTACCCACCAACCCAAGTATGTGGTAACCTAGCTGGCAGCAGTGGCCAAATCTGGCTTTCTCCCCCTCAGCCCTACTGACTCAGAGAGCTTGGGCTGCTAGAGAAAATATATGGTTGCAGGCCCCTAGAATCCTTCCAGGTCCTCTTTCTCYCTGTCTTTGCTCTTCTGCTCCCCAGTGACAGCCCAAGTAGCCATCCACCATCCTGCCCTCCATCCAGTGGGGAGCAGGGATGCTCACGAAGGACTGTGCTTGGAAGCAGAGTTTTACCGAAACACCAAGCCACTCTTGCATTATCTCACTTTCTCCAGGGCTCACTCACTGATACCCACGAGCAGAGGCAGCGGGGAGGGCTGCTCTGACAYGTCACTGCTGGACAATCCTGAAAACCTGTCATGTCACCAGTGAGCAGAGAACGGCCCCGCTCTTGGCAACCTGAAGGACGCATGCCGAGCTCGCACACGGACGTGCTCATCTTGGCCAGGGGAGCTGCTCACTCCCATCCACTTGCTCTTAAGCAATGCCACAGCGCTCTCAAAGCACCAATACCATGAGGTGCCTTGGCACACTCCGCAAAGCCTGGAACGGGCTCTGATCTCCTCAGCAGGGGCTCTGACCTTGCTAATCGCACAAATTCAGCTCGGCCTGGCTATTTCTGCTCTGAAAAGAGCTGCCCAGCTGTGCAGGCCCTGCAGGGAGCAGAGTTCCCCCAAAGCACATTTGCCATGGTTCAAACAAATGCAAATTCAGAGTCCTGCTCACCCACGAGGCTGGCAGATCCTGGCAGCCCTCYGAGCACCAGCATGTCCAAGCCCCCTCTCCTGAGCCAGGAAAGACAGACCCCTTATCCTTATTGTCTTCCCATGCTCACAGCTGGATCCAGCTCTCTTCCTTCTCTGCCCTGGAGATGGGCATGGTCCTGGGGGTGATGCACAGCTGCTGCCTCCTGCTCCGACACAGCCTCACATCAGCAGYGGCCAAAGGGCTTCTCACCTTGTCTGCAACAAGCCTTTGGGATGTGAGTGAAACCCACAGTAATGCTATTGTGGGAATCTGTGGAGGAACAGCGGGTGAGCAGGACCCACCAACAGCTGTCTCTTGCAGCACACTTTAGTTTAAACATTTATTGTACGTGTCTGGCTTTGATGAGGATCTGTAACCTGTCAGTTGCCAGTGTTTACCTTGGTGGATGTGCATGAGAAACCTCAGTCTGAAGGGCTGGGAGTTTATTTTAATGCCAGATAAACAGCTCTCCTTGAGCAATCACCCTTATGACAGTAACCTCCAAAGACTAAACAAAGATCCAAGGGCCACGCATACTGCTTTGAGAAAGCTTCTTAGAGCCAATTCATCTTTAGCTGGCAGCTCTCCCCAGGGCCRGGACATCCCCAGGATTACCCTGCACTTTCCTCCCCTTCAGAGTGCCAGCAAGATTTCCCGTTTTTGCACTTCCTCGGTGCCAAGTAGGCCAGCGGTGCCAGGGATGCACCAGCAACAGAGACAGCAGCTACTGGCCTTCCTTCAGCTGCTCCCCAGCTCCGGCGCAGAGGGAAGCTGGGTGCCAGCTCCCGCCAGCCAAGGACCGCAGCCGGCACTGGATGCGGCACGCTACCTGCCGGGGCACCGAGTTATCGGAGGCGCGCTGCATCCCTTCCTGCGCTCCGGTCTCCCAGCTGCCTGTCAGCTGGGCACGTCTGGAGGCAGCATTAACTGTACCTGGGACTTCTGCTGGGTGCAGAGGAGAAACACCAACAGGAGGAAATAAAAAACCAAATGCAGCTGCATGAAGCCTACTCCACTGTAAACCCATGCAAATGAGCTTTTCCATTGCTCTTTATTCTGGTGACAAGAGAGGAACAGGGGAACAAAAGGATATCRAAAACACAACCAGCTTCCCATTGTGAAGGAGGAATGATGGTTCACATGCAGCAGACACCAGCTGCGATCTGCTCAGCTGCATCTGGGCTTTTCTACAGCAGGGAGGTCATCTTGCTGCAAGATGAAAACCTCCTTCTGAGGCAAAAAGAGAAAACAGCAGTGGGAAGACAGAGGAATGGGAGGAATCTCAGCATCAGCAAGAGCTCTGACGTGCTTAAAAATGAAGTTATATATTGGACACTTGATGATCCGGAAAACAAAGAACGATCCCAAGTTACAACAATTGAAAAGCCCTCAGACTCTGCTCTGGCAGAGCGAACGCGCAATCCTGTATAAAGCGGGGGAAACACACTAACGAGGGGGGCCAATAAGTGCGTTGACCCAGGTACGACGCCCACCACCAGGCCTGACGTGATCCCTGCCAGACCCAAGCGCCTGCTCTCCTGCTGCAGATCCGGTAGGTCCATCTGCAAAGCAGGCTGGAGGTGGAAGGGAGCTTTCCAGGAAAAGCTGCACCACACTTTGGGCTAAGTGGTGGATGCACAGAGGTTGAGGTCGCCGGCGTTCCTAACTCTGCCACGCAGCGGCACAGCAGCCCAGCCCCGGGAACCGCCTGCCAGGAAACATTTCCATCCTCTGGACTCCGTCACCGCAAAATTTCTCAATAATCCACCTACCCTGCGGGCAAGTCAACGTCTCAAGCCTCGCTGCCGAGGCAGTGAATGCTTCTGGTTTGGCCTCCCCTCCTTGTTGCACAACCGTCCCGGCGCCGCGGAGTGCACGTAGTGCAGGGGCTGGCAGCGGGCACRTGGAGAGACTTCATTTCCCTTCCCGGCACTTGCCCGCCAGCGGGACACCGTCACGGCTGGGAACACGACAGGCGTTACTGGCCCTGCGGCCGCAACAGAGAGCTGCTGCTCCCGCCTCCACTGTTCCGAGAGCAGCTTTCGGAGCCCAGAGCCCCTGGACTGCACTGCTGCGCCCAGGCGCGCGGCACAGCTGCGGGCACTGCCTGCTCCGGCTCTGCCCTCTGTACTCCATGTGCTTTGTAATCTGCCTTTTATCCCTCTCTCAGCTAGGGTGGGCGACAGCCCCCCACAGAGCCCAGAGCACCCACGCCACCTCCGAGCGGACAACGCCACGGACAGCGAGCTGCGCATCCTGCTCCACACTGAATTCGTGCCTCTGCCACCCGATCCGGTGGAAAGTAGGYGCATTCCTGAGAAACCATTACATGGGTGTTCCTGCTGATGCTTTTCCCTGCTGGAAAAAGTCTGCACTGAACACGGGACATTTGGCATACCGAACTGCAGGAGCGTGGGGAATTTGTTCCCAGCAGAGGGAAAGGCAGCAGCACACGGAGCAGGTTGGGGTTTGCATAGCACGCTCTGGCACAGGACGCATTCAAGTGCTAATCCCTGAGGAATGCACACCTTGTTCAATATGCTTTTAATAACCTTTCAGAAAAGTTATATACACCAGCAAGGATGTCAAAACCAGTTAATTCTGGATTTGATCTGAAAAAGCTAATATTTTTCTCTGTGATATTTTTTTATGAAGTTCTGTTTACCTGTGATCATCTGACTCACTTAGCCATAACACATTTAGGAGACAGCTTTCAAGTAGCTCTGACTCACAGCTCAGTCCTAGCAAGACAAGGGCTGGCTTTGGTTTTTGTTTTGTTAAATACACCTGGATTTGACAGGAAGAGCATAACGTTGCTAGAAAGAAACCCAGTGGCGCAGGCGGTCTTGGGGGAAAGGAAGGAGGTGGTTTGCTCGCCTGTCATCRCGAGCGGAGCGAGTGTCCATCCTGCACATTGCTCCAGCCAGCGCACGAGCCYGCACACACTGGCGCTCAGTGAGGAGCTCCCAGCGCTCCACAGAGAAGGGACATCTCCGGTCCCGCCCAGTGCCGGCTCAGCCCACCACGGCCCTCCCAGCCGGGACCCCGCGGGCCCATCGTCCCCGGCCCCATCCCTCCGTGGGGCAACACTGACATCTAGAGGCTTGCTGCCGGGAAGGGCCGAACCCGCCGCGCCCCGCGATCCCGCGCGCTCCCCGGCTCCGGAGCGGGCCTCCAGCCTGCCGGGAACGCGCCGGGAAGGGCCGCCCCGGAGCGCACCGATGCAGGGCACCAAGCASCACCTCCTGCGCGGGCGCCCGCGGCCCCAAGCAGGGAGGAGCCGCGGGAACGCTCCCCTTACCAAACTCGCTGGCRCACAGGTGCTCCACGATGGCCTCCGACTTCATCTCGTTGTCGCAGGGGGGACACACGCTTGTTCCTGGCAAGGGAGAGGAGAGAAGAGGTGATGTGCCGCAGGTTCAGAGAGAGCAGACCCGGCGCCTGGCCGCCAGCCGGGGCGGTCCTGCTGCCGCGGGCCACCAGGGCCGCGCAGGGGCCATGGGGACGGGCCCAGGGCTCCCCGCCAGCAGCAGGCGCTTCGCACATGGGAACCCCCGCGGCTGCCCCCACAAAGCGGGGAGCCGCAGCGCAAACCCGGGGGCTGCTGCCCCCTCAGCAGCAGCACGTGCAGCCCRCGAGCACTGCCAGCACCCCTGAGGCCAGGCGCAGCACAGGCACAGGCACCAGCCAGCAAGGAGCAGGGTTTGGGGGCAAAGTCACTCCAGGGGCCCGGCGCAGGAGCAGCACACCGCACGTCATGCCAGCTGGGTGCAGCGCTGAGCCCCGGGGCACGGCTGTCCACGGCCAGCGGGGGCTTGGGAGCCAACTGCGGGCTGCCCCCCGGGCACTGCCCACAGCCCACGCATGGCCACGTGGGGCCTCGCTGTTCCTGGGGCGGGGGGCACGAGCCCGGGACATTGCACTGGGATCCATCTCAGCAGGAAAGCTCATTTCATTCAGAGAATAAGAAACCAATTCCAGGTTCCTGTCTCCAGCCGGAGCAGGGACCACCCAGCAGCACAGACGTAGATTTGTGCTACTGACGGGTAAGTTTATTGAGCTGGGAGACGCTGCTTCTGTTCCTGGTCCAGCAGGATGGAGGCCACGCGCCCACCGTGGTGCTGGCGGGAGACACACAAGCAGTGCCTTGGCCCAGGCCCCCAGCACCACCAGCCAGCAGGAGTGCTGCCTCCCAGACACACTCAGATCTCTTCAGTCATGGACGCCCCACGGGGCTTCTGGTTTTCTGCTGCAGCTTGTTCCTCTCTTGCTGCCTGTTCCATACCAAGTGCTAGCTGTCGGGGTCATGCACCACATCCAGGCAGGACAACTGCCCTTCCACCTGCTCTGATGCATGAACAACTAACAAGGTAGAAGATGTTCTTTGCAGCACCCAAAAGCCAAAGATCCCACTTCAGGGCATCTCCGTACCCAGGAGACAACACAACACAGCTAGGGGACAGCCTCTTCCAAACCCCTGAAGTGCAAGAGCCATGTCTCCCATCTTAACTTAGAGCGATGCAGACAGAAGCAAAAGCAGCCCTTGGGGACGCAGCGACATCCTCGGGACTTTATTTTGAAATGGGCAGTCAAGGAAGCTCTCCATCCAGGCTGCACAATTAATGAGCTCCTGGTGCGGGAGCAGGGAGGCTGGCAGAGAGCGACAGCCCAGCAGCATCTCAGCTGCAGTGCCTGGAGGTCAGCTGCTGCACCAAGACCCCACGAGCCCCCAGCCTTGGGGAGGTGGGGGTGGGGGCACTGACTACGCATCGGCTGACGGCAGCAGGGAGGAAGAGGAGGACTCACCTGCTCCTTGGTGCAGATGCAGGCTTTACTCAGTGTTAGGGCAGTGCAGGCAATACCACAGCAGCACAGGCACCAACGACCCCAGGTGTCCCAGCCCTGGCAGCGGTGCTGGACCTGCCGCAACAGAGGTGATTCCACCCAAGCAGCAAGGAGGCTCGGGGTATCTTGCAAGCAGCCAGGATAAAGACTGGACACCATCTCTTACCCCGCAGTGGTTACGATGGGGCCCATCTTCTGCATTTGGCAGCTTCACTCCAAACAACCTCAGCCTGTTTGCAGCTTGTTTTTTCCCCTGCTGACCATTTTCTAAGGCATGGTTTTAGAGCCAGCTTACTCCAGGGGTAGGAAAAGGAATGTGTAATGCTATATTAATCTGCAACTCCCCTGATGCATCCTGTGGGCCTGCAGGCTTTACCGCCTCATGCTAAGGAGAAAGGAATTCGGCAGGTCAGCTCTTTGAGAGGCAGAAACGAATTCCAATTTTAAGGTGTTAATGGGGAAAAATACTGAAAGGGCTCGTTCTTATTAATGCCCAGAGAAAAGGGAGGACTCTTCTGGTTGATTTAAAGAAGGTCAGAACCCAGCAACATACCCCAGTGCCTGAACCCAAAGGGGGCTCCAGGAGTTTGCACAAACAGGCCCATCCYGTGCGCAAGCTCTGCACGCAGCAGGGCCCCGAGAGCAGAGGAACCCACGAGCCGCAGTGCAGCACCGAAACCCAGGGCTGCACTGCGATGCACACATCTGCTCGCCCTCCAGGATGCATCACTTCTCTGCACAACGTGTGCGACTCGCCAATCGGTCACGGAGCCAGGAGCTGGCACACAAGCCGCGCCACCTCTCACGAGCTCCAGCCCTGTTTTACTGACCCGGAGGCCACGTTCAGAGCTGTTGCAGAGTGTCAGCACGGGAGCACCACGGCAGGAGAACTGGCTGTGTTGTTTTAGATTATAGCCATGGCTGCAATTAACTTCCAGGTTGCTCTGCTCACTCTCAGCTGTTCAGGGCACAAGAGCCACAGCACACAGCATATCTAAAAAGGGAGCACGCTCCCCTATCTGCAGATTATCCGTGAGCAACTGCACGCCAGATCCCTCTGCTGCAAGTCAGTGCAATGCAGTGCAAGAAAGCCAGCACACCCAAGGCAGCAGGTCGAGCCCTGAGGGCCTAGCCTCCTCCCTCCGGAGGAGCATTTTCCAGCAAGATTGCTTGTCCCTTCTTGGTGCAGTGCTCCAGGCAAGGGGATGAGCACAGAGGGCTCAGCCCGACCCACTTTGCGGGCTCCCAGTACTCACTGCATCACATACAACAGTTTCTCCTACCACTGGGCTGCCTGAAATACTTTCAAGTAGCTAGGGGGATATAGCGATGGCTGCATAAACTTCTCTGCTGAACACTGAAGAGCATTCACACTTGTGCAAGAATTTTAAAGACTTACTTTCCCTAAACATCTTTGCAAACAAATTGCTCATTTAAAAGTGCACAGGACATAAGATTCGTGAACCCTGTTTAGCAGATGCTGCACCTATTTGAGCGACTGTGATACTTTTGTGCACTACTTGCCCAGCTCTGATTACTAATTTTGCCAATTTGTGCTGCAAGTGAACTGTAAATGCATCCTGAAGCTTGTGCAGACTAAGTCCTCTCTGCATCCCAAACACGAGGGAGAAAGAGAGACCCACAGATGCTATAAGCCTGAGCTGACATGACCTTTTTGTACCAAAGTCCCTTCAGCACTGCCTGTGAATGACACATTGCCTAAATACTGCACCGATGAGATGTTAGCAGCACTAGGAGACAGCAATATTGTTCCACCCCAATGCTGCTGTCAGGATGGTCTGAAAGCTCTGTGGTAAATTGGTTGTTTGACCACACAGGGAAAACAGAGCAGATGCTGCTCACTTCAAGGACTGTTTCCAGCTCTTGGGCAATTTATGCCTCTAAAACAAATGACCAGCGAGCAGCCCAGAGTGCAATGAACCTGGGAAGGAGCAGCTCAGGAAAGAAGCAGCTCAGTCCAGGCCTGTCCCAGGAGAACTCCTGGTAGGAAGCTCCAGGGGGAATAAAAGCAACCCTTGTACATGCACACACAGCATGACGGCAGTCTTGACCAAGGGACTAAGTTCACAGGAGACAGTAATTTTAGAGCCTGCCTTGAAAACAAAGAGCTTCCTGCAGCAATTGCCTGGGTAAGCACAAGCCTCCATCAGAAAGCCTGTGTGTCGGGGGAGCACATCACACCGCACATCTGCCCCAGACCCTGCTGCCAAGACGTGGTGGGAGACAGAGCCGCTGGCACATCCTCGCGAGCACCAGGAGACTTGAGCACRCTCCCTGCCCAAGCCACAGCACTGCTCCCAAGCCGGCTGCCTCCAGAGCTGGATCCCTCTCACCCTCMCGGTCCTGCCTTGTCCCATCCCGTACCATGAGCCTGAGCCCCTGCCCAGTACCACTTCCTGCAGGCACATTGCCCCACAGTGCACGCTCCTGCCCCAAAACAGGGAAACTAAAGGATAACTGGAGAACTCAACAAAGTACAGGAACTGCTGTGAAAAGCAAGAAAATACTGTGCAACCCCCGAGAGGGGGGACTYGGGCCAGCTGGGTGAGGGCTCTCAGTGGGGCCGAGCATAAAGTCTTTGTTTGCTAGAGGTAATTGCACACGAGCGGCCTTCGCAGGGGTAAGCTCTCCTCGTCTTCAGAGGAGCTCCAGACACACAGCACACAAGCCGCTGGAGCTGTTCAGCCTCAAATACGGCACCGTCAGCCCCGACCTCCTTGCAAGAGCCTGCGCTTCTCCCGTCAGTAACACAGAGCCCCGTCCCTTCCAAAGGGAGCTCTGGACACATGGCAGGGGGTAAAAGTCACATTCTCTGATAATTCTCTACAGTCTCTCTCTACAGGTATTTTTCCTGCCAGCTTTTCAGAATGCTTTAAGGTAGGATGGCTGAGCTTGGGCACTAGGGCATTTACTTACATCAAAAGTTTTAAGTAACACTTAACACTTGTAACTCACTGCAAACAAGTTGTTCTAGTTCCAAACAAGCTTGTTGAATATGATCATAAATAAATAAATAAATAAATAAATAAATCACTTCCACTTGTTCCATTGGTCCATTGGTTTCTTAACAAGTCTCTCAGCCCGGTAAGCCTGCAGCACCCTCTCAGGGATGCAGCCCTGCCCAGCATGCTCCTCAGCGTGCCGCCCCTGCCTGAGCGGGTAGCGCTGGTTTTCTGGTCTGYRCTGCAGCCTCCTCTGCCAAGGCTGYGTCCTTAGCACAGTTGCCCAACACCTCAGAAAGCCAGGCGCCACCGTCACCGCTGTCTGCACCATTCAGTCAGGCCACGCAGCACTTTCCATGCACAGGAACGCGTGCCTGGAGGGTGCAGCGTGGCACGCTTCGCCTCCCTCCACACGCCAGGAGGCCGGTAGCAGCATCCGAGCTCCTCCCAGGTCCCTGCCGCTGAGGCACATCTGCCGCGGGCCCTAGCCAGGTGCTGAGGGCACCAAGCGGGCAGCAAGCCCTTCTCGGGACCTGCACGTGCAGCAGCCCATGCCTTCGGGCTGCCAGTCCCGCCAGCAGCTGGAGGAGGGACTGTCCCCGAGAGGCAGCGAGCAGGTGAGCCATGCCCTGCTGCGAGACCCTTTTTGATCAGCACAGCGTCTCCCGCATGGGTCACTGCCCTGCCACCCCAGGAGAAGAGGTCAGGAGAGGGGTCATGGCTCCGGCACGCACCTTACCTTTGGGCCTGGAGACCTCGGTGGCATTCGGAGCCGTCATTGCAATGCAGACATCATCCTGGGGAAACTGGTCGCATTTGAGCATCTCTGGCCAGAAAAAGCCAAAGAACTGCATGACAGGCTCACAGGAGTCACGCACGGCCTCACAGAGCCAGCGGCATGGGTAGACTGGCCGGTCCAGGCACACGGGAGCGAAGAGGGAGCAGAGAAAGACCTGGGTGCCCATGTGGCAGTTCTTGTTGAGCAGCGGCACCCAGCTGCTCGCCTGGTGCTTCACCTCGGCCATGGTCTCGTGGTCCAGCAGGTTGGGCAGCACCATCTTGTCGTAGCCTACGCTGTGGCAGAGGCGCAGGTCAGCGGGGATGGCCACGCACTGGTGCGGCTTGGTGTAAAACCTCCCACCGGGGTAGGGGCCCAGGTCGGACTGGTAGCTCACGTAGTCGTACTCGCTGGCCGCGCTGCACAGGAGCAGCCCGGCGGCCAGGGACAGCAGCGCCCGCAGCGCCGGCCCGCAGCTGCCCCGTGCCCGGCCC
>NW_028186624.1:0-18558 GCF_003343005.1 Rhea americana | reverse complement strand
GCGGGACCGCCGCCGCCGCTGCCCCGACGGAGCCGCGCGGCCGCGGCTGCCTCCGTGCGGGAGCGGCGCGGGGTAACGCCGCAGCCGGCGTTTTCCCACGTCCCTGCGGCGTCTGCTGCCCCGCAGCGGACGTAGGAACGGGCCCTGCGTGGCCCCGCGCCGGCCGGGTCACGCCGGCGGCGGCATATAGGTGCCTTGGGCAGCCAGTGGGAGTTTCGAAAGCACCATCGAGTTCCCCTGGATTTGGGCACATGAGCACGGTGGATAACCCTGCTGCATGCCTGCTTCCTCGGGGGCACTGAAAGCCTCCGGTGCGCCCAGGCATATCGGAGTCTGAGCCGCCCTGGGAGGCCCGGGCACCTTGAACGGTTTTTTCAAGGTTGCAAAATGTTTCTGGGAACTGGACTGGACTCTGCAGACCTCATTTGCCTATGGACAAATTCCAACGAAAACTATGGTATTTGAAAAAAGAGAGAGAGAGAAGGTTTGTTTCTTAAAGAGGTATTGCACTCTGGGAAGCCTGGCCTCAGTCTWCAGTCTTGCCAGGGAAGCTGAAGCTGTGCAACAGCAACATCCACTGTTCCCCCGACAGCACTGCCAGCCCCTCACCAGCCCCTTGCTGCAAAACAGCACAAAGTAAAACAAAGCAGCAGCACTGCCTGCCACAGGCTAGTGCTTTTTTGGAGCTCTGGGAGGCTACTGCTCCACAGTTGTGCTGGTCAAGAGTTGGGCCACGGCAAGGTTGATGGCTTGCGATTGCAGCCAGTGCATTCCCCTGCAGAGCCCACAACCAGCACCAGCATGATCCCCAGCCAGACCAGGCTTCCCCCAGGGAGCTGCAGGTCATGGGAAAATCCAGTGCAAGGTGATATCAGCRCATTTCCTTACCTCAGATTAGCCCCCACTTTTGTTTCAGTCTGATATGTGACTGTTGCTTAAAAATCGAGGCTGGAGAGGAATCACCCAGCCCTGGCATGGAATGAGATGCCAGGAGACGCTTGGAGAGCACAGCTGTGTTGGAGAGAGAGGAGAGGGGAGAAATCAGCCCTGTTCCCCCCAGCAGGATGCAAAGTGCTCGGTGCTCATCACAGCCAAGAGCTAAACACGTACAAGGCAGTAGCAGCAAACCTCCCTAGGTGCCAGAGCAGGCATACCACRGGCAGAGCAGGGTGCCTCTCGGTTTGAGCCAGGCAGAAGGCACTATCTCACTCCACGAGAACAAGATTTGTCCGTGAAGTATCTCTGCCCCATGTGCTCCGCGTCCCAGCGAGTTCTCCTAAGCTCCCTCCTCTGGAATCACACAAAGCTCCCATTACTGCTGCTGCCTTTTGCTTAAACAGCTTGTGCTATTTAATACAGGAACTACACCTCATTGAGAGGTAAATGGAAGAGGCTCTGCAGCCTGGAAGCGTGAAAGAGCCACTTTCACCTGAGGCCTAGCAGAAGAGAGAAGCCAGTTAGCACTACTAATGAAGTGGAGAATTCAGCAGTAAACAAGAGAAATCGTCRCCATGAGGTGCCAGTAGCTGAATGAAAGAGGCAATTGGAAGGAGCAGACCCTCTCCTGCTTCTGGAGCTCAGTAAATGGTAACAAAGTGCTGATCACTGTTTGCATCAAGAAACAGCTACAAAATGGACTTTTCATCCCATGGGAAATTCTGTCATCCTAGAATTTGCTTTTACCAATTTAGAAACAATGGAACATTTTGGTTTGAGATTGTAGAATATTGCAGTATCCAAGTAGTGTGACACAGTGTGGTACGCAGAACAAAACACTGATCTGCTTCAGGATTCTTTGGCTGAATTTCTTTCAAGAACCTTTACTTGCACGTGAGTGCTGCATTCTCACGTATGAATCTCTGGTCCAGAATGCAGACCTCCTTCTCTTTTGGGGCCCTTAGAGACCAATGTATGCGTGTAACTGCCCGATTTTGGTTGCAAGACCATAAGAAAATCTCAGGGCCTCTCCATTTTAAGAGTGGCAGTGAGCTTAGCCTTGTTTYACTTGGCTGTGCTACAATCTTTTTATTCTAGGTTGAAGAGTATAATAGAAACATCATAGCTAGGCAGGCAAGATGGGGACTTAGGAAAGCTCTTGTTCAAGAGCTGGAGAGCTCTCCAGAAGTGACAACCGTAGCAGTGCAATAAAACCACAGTCATGATTCCAGTTACCTGCAGCTGAGCAAACACTACAGGTAGAAAGGAAAATGTCCTCTCGTGGTCATTCCAGGGACAATGCGATCATCCCAACTGCTTACTGGGCTAGATGCAACCCTGACACACAGTAGAGCAGTTGCTGCGGTTCAAGTGCTGCCCACCAGAGTTCAGCTTTCCTGATCCAAGTGGAAAAGCTACAAGACGGTGCATTTTGGCTGCTAAATCCATCTGCACTCAAAGCATGGGCAGTTCTTGTCCTCAGCCCAGGGAGAGTTTGCTGGCTCCCCTCTGCTGTGTTTGATATCCATGTTCATGGCAGCAGCACCTGTATGAGAATCCAAGAGCAAATCACAGACTGAAGCAGAATTGTCTAGCAAACCATTTTTCCTTAAAAAACAAACGACCTCTCCCCAAAAAGAAAAACCACAGCTCCGATCTAGACCACTAAATTGTTTAATACACTGTGTAAAGCCCCTTGGGTAACAGCTGCCCAAGATGGGCTGCTCTTCYGACAAACCCCTTCCAAGCTGGGTGTTAACTTTCCAGAGTGAAGCCTGTGCAGTCATTTCAGTTTATAATTATGTAGCCTGCTGTTTCTTAAGCCTRTACATAGTCTCTCATGTCATCATTTAACTTTGCTTTATAGCYATTTATTGCTGGCCTTCCCACAGGGGCTAACATATTCTTATTGAATAACGAGATGCTTTGCAACATGCACAGTTTTGGCTATCCCAAGTCATCTTCCGCCTTTGAAAAGTGCAGTCCAATTAACCGTGCTTGTTCCTGGCTCTGTCATTAATCCCTGCAGCCTGCAGTGCCCAAGCACCCTGCCATCCACCACAGCCATGCCTGTCCAGGGGTACAGCCTTCCTTCATGCCAGCCTGCTCCAGGCACGCAGCTTTGGAGGGACCAGGCCGCAGGCACCGCCATGCCCTCACCGAGGGGGTTGGAGAGGCATCACCGAGACAGAAACCAGCGTGCAGCAGAAAGCGATGCAGAGGGCCCCGTAAAGCCCAGACGGCTGTGCCGGCGCTGCACGCTGCCCCGGGTTGCAGCGGAGCTGCCGTTCCTCGCTGCCCCAGCAGCGCGCCCCTTGGCACCCACCCTGCCCGCTGCCTCACTGCCTGTGGGGCCCTCACGCTGCTCCGGGGCACCAGCGGGCCTGGGATAATAGAATATATTAGTCCCGGCGCCCATTCAGCCTCAGGCTCTGTAGGAACAATGGCTGCAAACTGAGCTGATTTTTGCCAAATGACTGGCTTTCGTGCATGAGCAGCAAAGCGGTGCCCCCAGTCCAGTCAGGTCCCACRCCGCAATCCAGCGAGTGCTCCTGCCCAGCGCCCGGTGCCTTACTGCTGGGCTGGAGGTCATGGAGGCATCGTGGCCTTGCCTGCCCTGGCATTTCTCCACCGCTTTCCCACCATGGCACTAGCCCAATCTCAGCCCCGACAGACGGAGGCAGCAGTGATGGGAGAGCTAATGGTGGCAGGCCACAGGCATCCCATGTCCTTGCTCCGAGGAGCGAGGACACCGGCCCTGGTGCACGCCAGGACCCGGCAGCATCATCTGTCTTGCACTCACGCCCTGGGCGAGGAGGAGCAGGAAAGCATCGGTGGCAGCCAGCCACCTCCCGCCCTGTCCCAGCACGAGGAGCCAGCCRTGCCACCCCGCTGCAGCACAGCTCCTGGAAACCCCCAGAGGATATTTGCTTTAGATTAGACCCCCCCTCTGCCAGCAGAGAGCTGATAGCCCTGGCCGGGGTCAGGCTGCTGAGGAGGTTGTTAGTTCTGCTGTGTTTGTTTTCCGTTTTTGCTCAGCAGATAGCTCCGAGGTTTCAGTAACACCGATACAGCCAGGAATGTCGCCTTGCCCCTTGCAACGAGGGTATTTACGCACAGAGCCTTTGCAGCAGTAGCAGCCTCCACTGCCATCCCAGTCCGGTGCCAACCACAGCCTGGGCTGGAGACAGTGCTTCCCCTGGGAGCTAACCTGCAGCTGGGTTGGGATCACGGCACTCCCTGCACCCAGCCGGTGTCTCCTGCTAGCGTGAAATTAGCACCATTAAACTCTATAACTGAACACAACCAGCAACAGGTTTACTAGATGAGATAACATAGAAAGAACTGCAACAGCTAATGCCGTCAGCCCTGCTGAAAATTCTGACCGTCTGCCCTTAATCCCAGCAGAGAACTGATGGCAAATATTTACAGGGGCTTATAAATATTTATCCTGTAATAACTTGTTGCATTACAGCACATTCTTCTCCATGAGGCTCAGCATTACCCTGGACCAGGTGCAAGCTGCTCAGAGGCTCTGTAGCCTATATAAAGTATGCCTGAATAACATAGAGCGAGCACTAGAGTTCAATAAAATAGCCAGCAGCTGAGCTTCTCGCATGAAATGTGCTGCAAGTCATTTCTTACCCAACAAAAGAAAAATGTGGCTTGGCAGCACAGGTGTGAGAGACCTTGGGTAGGTGAAAGCTCCTTGCCCCTTGCCAGAGTAACCCAGGGACCTATTGCAAGTCACTGGAGAGCTGCAAATCATCCTATGGGGCTAATGTGATAGGGCCTCAGCCCCACTCGCAGCACCTAAAAGCAGCCCCACCACAACTTAACACACGCGGGTGCTTGGCTGCTCTGATGAAGAGCCTGAGAGAAGTGGGGACTCCAGCCCAAATGTGCTGGGAGGGAGCTGGAGACCTGCACTCTGGGAGGAAACCTCCATCCTCATGCTTCTCACTCTGTGGGAACCTTCTCCCTCCAGCTCCAGCCTGCTGCATGCTAGAACCAGCTCTGCACAAGGCAGATGGGCAGTAGCTCCTCATGGTGTGTTGAACCCAGAGCTGCCCTCTCCAGACACTGACATCTGCAAAATCAGCAGGAATCGCAGCAGGACCTTTGCTCCCACAGACTCGGTACATTGAACACCAGGGACCACAGGCTCCTTCATGGGTATCTGCTTCGGGCACCAGGTGGATCAGCAAATCGTGCCGAGGGCCTGCAGGGCTCTCCAGGTCTCCAGCTCGAGGGAAAGCCAGGCTGTGGGCTCGGCTTTCTGCAAGTTCCTCCTTGAACCCTCCACAGTAGGGACCAGAAAATAAATGGATTTACCATTTTCCTTGACTTACCCCTAGTAAAAGCCTCTCTCTGCTTCCCCCCAACCTTGCTCTGTGCTGAGCAAGGAAGCGGAGGTGGCCCCAGTGCTTGTGTCCAGAGCACAAGCCTGGAGCCGGCAGCGTGAGCTGCCCGTGCCAGGGTGCTGCCCGGCTGCGCTGCGCAGCATCGCTCTCCTAGTGCAGCTTTCGCAGCCCGGCCACGGGCCGTGTGCTCTTCATCGCTGTCTGCGGCACGCTCAACTTGCTCAGCAGAGAGCCTGCAACCCACGTTTTCTTGTGGTGGTGTTCCACTTGTGGGGAGGCCAGATGTTTATCTTGCCCCTAATAATTTTTTGAGCCATCCAGCCATTTATTTATCTTTTTCATGCTTAATGATTTGCAAAAGCATAAATAGCCTGTGGTTTGGAAATCATGCTAAAATCTGAGGAGCATCGGAGACAGAGCCTGAACTACTTTCTAACATGAATAAATAAACAGTATGGAAAGGCTCCATTGTGTATATTCTAGGTTGCTATTTTCTTAACCCTGTCTCATTAAGATGGATGGAGTTTCTGCTTATTAGTAACTTGGCAAGTTCCTCTTTGTGTATACTCTGCACTTCTCGCTAATGATGCTTTGCTTCAGTGATTAACAAAAGAGACTTCCAGCATAGTCAGTGAAAACACAGCCACGCACTTGGGGCACTCGGTAGAAACCCAGCAAGCTGGAGATGTGGTTTACTGAAGACACGGAACTGCAGGGAATCCAGAAAAGGAAAAGCTGCTGATCATAAAACCTCTTCTGACATTCAAATAATTTTGACCTAGGGACATTGGTTCTTTGATTTACATGCACARTTGCAGAACTGACAGAGCCTAAACCAAAGTGATTCAAAGCCCCCACGCTGCTGTTCCTAAAAYGTGTCTGATGGAGATGAAGCTGGCACGGCTACTGCCTGGATTTACAGCTGGCCATTAAAGTATGTTTACAAGCCTTTAGTACAGTGTACACATCTGGTAAATCATTGATTGCACAAATAGCTCCTGGTGTCATGCTCCCTCTGTCAGCTTTCTCCACTACTACGTTACCCCGCGCAGAACGTCCGCCCTGGAGCCCGCTCTCCGCAGCGCTGCCGAGTCCCGGGCAGCCGGGCGAAGGTCCAAGGGGGATGCTGCCAGCTGGAAACGGCGCTCGCCACGGTGGGGCGAGCCGCCGAGCCGAGCCGCGTCCGCAGGGGAAGGTGCCACGCGCAGCCCGCTCCCGCGGGGAGCTCACGGGTCCATGGGCGTCGCGGCGCCCACGGGCGAGGACGCAGGGGAAGCGCTGCCGGCGTCTCGCCACCTCGGTGGCAGCCGCTGTGCCACGGCTTCGGCCGYGCAGCGGGCAGAAAACGCAAACCCGGCGCTGAGGCCGCCCGGAGCTGTGTTAGAGAGGAGCGGGAAAAGGCATGGCCACCCGGCCCGAGGAAGACCAGTGCCGGCGGGGAAGGCGCAGGGACGAGCTGAGCTGCCGCGGCCCCGCACCACGGGGGAGCGGGGCGGGGGAAGCGAGCGGAAAGCCACGGCGAACCGCGCCGGGGGCTCTGCCGAGCTCCTCGCAGCTGCAWTCAGGCTAAGTGCAGCAGCTACAGACAATTTTAAAGCAACCAGAATAAAAAAAGAAATCAGCCAGATTTAATTGTTAGCAATAACCTCTCAAAATAGCAGCTCATTAGCCCCAGAGCCAACAGCCTAAAAGTGTGGGCGTGATTTGTGGGGCCCTGTAGGGGAATCCCTTCTGGGGTTCCTATAAAACTAATGCAGAAAAGAAACGCAGCCCTCGAATGCTGGGGAGGAAAACGAATTTCCCTCCACGTTAGCGCGTGGGAAGGGAGGTGTGGAGAGGCCAGTGGCGAGGCAGGTCTGGCTGCGCCCCGGCACGGTCCGGCCCCGGCCCGCGGAGCGCCGCTGCGGCCGAGCCCGGACCCCAGCAGGACCAGGCGCCTGCGGAGCATCGCTCGGGTGGGAATGCCCRGAAGCCCCCACCCGAATAAAACATCTCAGCGTAGCAGAAAGGTGCCCGCAGGGCAGGAACAGCCCTTGCCCGGGCTTGGGAAACCCTCTAAGCAGGGGCTGAGCACTCCGGTGCAGGCGGGTGTCCTCCCTCGTCCCTCCCCATTGCACCCAGCCGCCGCCTCCGAGAGCGCCTGCAGAGACGCTGGCTTGAGGCTGATTTCCTGGGGCACAGGGGCCCCCAAATCTCCTTTTTTTTCGTGGGCTGGCAGTGCATTTCAGAGGAAAAAGGGGGAAATGGACTTTTCCTTCCCCCATAAATAGTTTTATGGAAGATTTTAAGAGGGATTTAAGGAAGAACTTCTTCTCTCCCTCCCCCCTGCTTCGTTGTGCTGTGCAGTTTAAACCATTTGCGGAAGGGAATTAATTAACGCCGGCAGCCGAGCCCAGAGCTCTGCAGCGGCCCGTCCCCGGCACAATGCAGATCCGCCTTTTCCTCCCCTGCCAGAGAAACATATGCCCAAAATGCACAAACATAAATTTTTTCTAACCTAATTCGTTTTCTAGATTGATGGAGAAAATCCATAACAAATATTTATGACTTTGCAATAAATAACCCTCACAGAAGTTCCACAGAGCTCTGGTGAGTCTCAAGGCAACTTTCAGCGAGCTCCGGGGGTCAGGGCAGATTGGGAGACCAAGTCTGCAGCACTGGAGCCGGCGGCTCATCTGTTTTGAATTATCGGCATTGCTCCGCGGAGCCGCGCTCTCAATGGTGTAGCTGTGCTGCGGTTCCTTGCCGTATTTTATTTCTATGGCGGGAGAGAGGCTTCGATAATTCTTAGCAGTCCTCCGAGGCAGCCAGGGCAGAAAGCCAGCCGGGGCGAGGGTGGGCTGGTCCGGCCGGCATTTGCAGGGAGACGCGGCGCGAGGGTCCAAGCCCTGGCGCGACACCCGGGCTGCGCATCCCAGCCGCACCGGCGGCTCCCGCGCGGGCCGAGGCCCAGCCGGCACTCCCACAGCCGCTCCAAGCCTGCTCCAGGTGCCGGCTGCCTAAGGGGAAATGCTTCCAGCCATTTACCCTTTTTCCCTGTTTTCCCACAGGCTCCCTCCTTCCTGCCTGCGCTGACCCCCTGTAYGGCCAGCGCTGCCGCTAGGACTGCTGCCAACCTGTGTCATGGCCCCGCGGAGCAAGCGCCAGCTCCACCACTGCAGCCACCGAGCCGGGGCTGGTGGCTCATTGGCACCGCGGCACGGGTGGCAGGCTGGGCACYGGAGCTGGCGCCGGTGCTGGCACCACGTGCCCACGGCTGTGCCGAGCCCGCAGCCATGCCRGCACCRTGTGCCTGCAGCCGTGCTGAGCCTGCAGTCGCACTGAGCCCGCAGCCTTGCTGCCACCGCATGCCCGCGGCTGTGTTGAGCCTGCAGCTGTGCCAGCACCATGTGCCTGCACTGTGCTGAGCCCACAGCTGTGCCAAGCCCGCGGCCGTGCCGGCACCGTGTGCCTGCAGCCGTGCCGAGCCCGCGGCCGTGCCGGCACCGTGTGCCTGCAGCCGTGTTGAGCTCACGGCCGTGCTGGCACCGTGTGCCTGCAGCCGTGCTGAGCCTGCGGCCATGCCAGCACCGTGTGCCTGCAGCCGTGCCGAGTCTGCGGCCGTGCCGGCACCGTGTGCCTGCAGCCGTGCCGAGCCTGCGGCCATGCCGGCACCGTGTGCCTGCAGCCGTGTTGAGCCCGCGGCCGTGCTGGCACCGTGCGCCTGCAGCCGTGTTGAGCTCACGGCCGTGCTGGCACCGTGTGCCTGCAGCCGTGCTGAGCCTGCGGCCATGCCAGCACCGTGTGCCTGCAGCCGTGCCGAGTCTGCGGCCGTGCCGGCACCGTGTGCCTGCAGCCGTGTTGAGCCCACGGCCGTGCTGGCACCGTGTGTCTGCAGCCGTGTTGAGCCCACGGCCGTGCTGGCACCGTGTGCCTGCAGCCGTGTTGAGCCCGCGGCCGTGCCGGCACCGTGTGCCTGCAGCCGTGTTGAGCTCACGGCCGTGCTGGCACTGTGCGCCTGCAGCCGTGCTGAGCCTGCGGCCGTGCTGGCACCGTGTGCCTGCAGCCGTGCCAAGCCCGCGGCCATGCCGGCACCGTGCGCCTGCAGCCGTGTTGAGCCCGTGGCCGTGCCGGCACTGTGTGCCTGCAGCCGTGTTGAGCCCGCGGCCATGCCGGCACCGTGTGCCTGCAGCCGTGTTGAGCCCGCAGCCGTGCCGGCACCGTGTGCCTGCAGCCGTGTTGAGCCCGCGGCCATGCCGGCACCGTGTGCCTGCAGCCGTGCCAAGCCCGTGGCCGTGCCGGCACCGTGCGCCTGCAGCCGTGCCGAGCCCGCAGCCGTGCCGGCACCGTGCGCCTGCAGCCGTGCCAAGCCCGCGGCCGTGCCGGCACCGTGTGCCTGCAGCCGTGTTGAGCCCGCGGCCATGCCAGCACCGTGCGCCTGCAGCCGTGCCAAGCCTGCGGCCGTGCTGGCACCGTGCGCCTGCAGCCGTGCCGAGCCGGAGCAGCCGGGAGGGCCGGGAGGCGGCAGCGTTCCCGGGAGCGGCTCCGCTCCAGGCTCCACGGAACGGGGTCAGACGTGTCTTCTGACCTGCGACCTGCCGCTTCCCCCCGCGCCGCAATTATCTAATACAGCGCTCTGCCGGCCGGGTACAATGGGACAATTTGTCACTCRCATTGTCTGTCAGGCAACACTGCGGCCTTTTCAGCGGGCCAACACATGTTTTCTGAGAGCTTGTCAGCAAGGGCTGTCTGGCCAGACACACAACCGTGGAAAATGGAACCTTTGTTAATGCTGGTT
This sequence comes from Rhea americana, assembly GCF_003343005.1. Classification (NCBI taxonomy): domain Eukaryota; kingdom Metazoa; phylum Chordata; class Aves; order Rheiformes; family Rheidae; genus Rhea; species Rhea americana. Next base: position 8,481 of record NW_028186624.1, on the reverse strand, counting down.
CTTAGAAAAGTAAATCCATTCACTTTCCTTTTTCATGCCTTCAGTTTGGAATTTGCACAAGAAGCTGAATTGCTCCTGATCCCTAAATGATTGGTCAGAGGATTTGCATGAGGAAGCAGAAATTAATTATTCTTTTCTTTTCTTTTTATTTTCTGTAATTGTGTGTTTAGAAATGAGATTACATTCCCCAGCAGCACGAGGGGCTGGGGTGCAGGGGGGGAATTGCTTTGCATTTGTTTAGCTCCTTAGAGCTAAGATCACCTAATCGTTTCAAGCATTTCCTAAAATTCCCTCTCTCCTTTTCTGCATTAATGACTCAACGGAGATTGTGCTCCTTCCCAGGGAACGTTCCTGGCGGCAGGAGCGGGGTCCTTCCCGCGCACTGGCCCCCTCCAACAGCCGCCGTGCCGCAGCTTCGCGCCCTGGCCACAGGCACCGTCTTGCCGCAGCTGCACCATGGGGAGAGCAGCAGCCGAGACGGGCTCCCTCAGCAGCTGTGCAATAAGAATCTGCACTTTCCCCCAGGGCCAGCGGGATTGCCCCGGGGCGGACCGTGGGGTCTCTCCACTAAAGCTTTGACACCGCTCTGCTTTTACACTGCAGCTCCTTACAGCTTTTATATTTCACACAGTCGCAGACAAAAAGGCTGATGACCTTTTCAATAGCAGAGATGCAAGCTGGTAGGAAAAGAACCCCATTTTGATGCTACTAACCCTCTCTTTTCTAAAAGTAGCGCCCCTGGGAAATTCCCACTTTCCCTGCCAATGCATGTGTGGAACAATATTCCTAAACACCTGATACCAGATGGATTCCTCCATTTTCAGGTGTTCACCATTTTCTTAACCGTGTCCAAACTTCTTTGTTCTGGGGCGTACATGGTCTATTTTATTTGAAAGCATCGTAGAAGTGCTAGAGGGCCCCAACTGAACTACAGAGCCCCACGGGAAAGCATCTCCCCGTCCAGCTTCCCAGAATACCACTATCCAAACCTAACACAAACCATACAGGGAGCCCTGGCTTAGACTATTTCAGCCTTGTAAAACAGAACAAATTGGCTTTGCAAGCTTATCTCACAATCCAAGCTATGCCTGTAAAGCACATTTGTCCCCTTGGATCTCCCCTGTGTTCAGTGGCCTGAAAGACCCTTTGCTCCAGGCTCTTCCCTCCCCTTCATCAGCCACTTTGGCCTGGAGAGCTCTGTGTCAGCTCACGGGAAGGACTTGTGGCCTGGACGCCCGGCGTGGCCAGCTCTTCCATGCCTCGGCCGAGCCAGAGCAGCCTCGGCAGCTTGTGCCGTGCCACGGGCTGCCCTGGAGCAGCACCACCGTCCCCACGGGGCACTGCAGCACCCGTGATGCTGCTCCCACGGTGCTGCTCGCTGCTCCCGTGACGCTCTCACGATGCTGCTCCCCACGGCACTCTTGCCAGGAGTCCTGCCGGAGCCAAGCAAATAGACAGTTGCCCCAGCAAACTGACACCTGGAGGTTGGAGCAAAGGAGAACCAGCCTCCCGCAAGGCAAGGAGAGACGAGGCTCCAAGCAGTGGTGACATTTGGCATTTCCCAGCGGCAGGATCTGCAGCCTCTTGATCACAGCTGGTTTGACTTACAAGTAACAAATGCAATCCTGTTCTTTGCGCTTGCTTTTTCTTTGTAAACACCGAGCRGGATCCCCACTGATACAGGTTCAGATTCCCTTCTCCGTGCAGCGCCGAGGGCGGGAGTGTGCTGTCCGCACAGCCCATCCCATGGGAAACCTCCTGGAGCGGGGCTGGACCCTGTCGCTCCTGAGGCCGCGCTGGTGCCACACACCCTTCCCTAATCCCAGCACACGCAGGCAGCATGCTCCACTCTCGGCCTCTGCCAGCTCCCTGAGCCCTTCCCAGCCCTGGGAGTAAGCTGCCATCCTGTCTGGGTGGCCTTGAAGCAATGGCTTGAGCCATGCAGGGAGTGGGCAGCCCTTGGAGAACGCTGCTCCGTGACGCAGAGATCAGCTGCTGGGCTGTCCAGACCCCGGCTCGCGTGCACCACTCCTTCCTTAGGGGCGTGGGCACTTCCATAAAACAGCGTAATACATGAGCGCATTTGTATTTCCCAGCTGGCAAACATGCTGCTGCGTGACCTTCACAAGTGTGGAGCACTTCGTGCAAGCACAGAATGGGCTTYGCAGGTGAGGACGCACTGCCAAAGGCAGGGCTCGGACGGGGACGAGCTGCTTCAGGCACCGTGCAGCGGCGTGCAGCCCGGGCACAGCGCCTAGCTCGCTCTCGAACAGCATATTTACTACCTTCCTTTATGATTTCATGCACACATGCTATATAATTTTAACAGGGTTATTCTAATTCACCATCCTTGAATAGGAATAAGGCTGTTAAAATTATGAACTACTTAGGCACAGAATCATAAAATGCTCTAATGCAGTAAGTGGATCTTTTAGAAATGGACAGATTATGTGATTAACCTTTCCATGCTCAGCTTTCATGTTAACACAGCAAACCAAACTTAAAAGATTCCCAGTGATCATAGTATTTGCTATATTATCTATTCCAAAAATGCAACAGTGGATGAGTTAAAACTAATATGGATTAAATTTCATTTACCTCCTTTCTTGATTCAGGTTTTCAGCCATGGAAAACTATATTCTCACTTAACACCTTTGGGCCTGCCAGTGGCTGCAGTCTCCATGGAGGAAAATTGAGATCTATTCTTACGCTTGCTGGGAAATAAGCTAAACAACTCAGTCCATCGAATGGTTGCCCTCAGCTCTTAAGTTATGGTTTTAGTATCTGATCCTAATCCATTGATGTCTGCAGAAGCCAAGCCTTCAGGCCCTGACAGAAAAGAGAACATTTTGGTGTGGAGACAGAATCTATGTTTGCAACTATTCTTGTGTTATGCATCTCCAGAGATGACCAGATATGGGACTGAACAATTGGGACAGTCACCCAATTATAAAAATTCCACAGAGCCATCTCCCATGTAGTAGCAATTATATTCCACTGCGAGGGCTTCAGCGCTCACTACAAAGGCCAGTGGGATCTCAGACACCAAGAAAACATATTTTTTATGTTTTTATAAACTCCAGTAAAATCGTAATTGGATCAAACTTTGCATTCAAAAGCACATTCTCTGAGAATATTTTATATGCACATAAAACATCTGAGAAAATGTTAACATTACGATCTTAACTGTTTGCACATTGGAACCAGCTAAAGGTTACGAAAACGTAGTCCATCTGGTACAGTATTTCAAGCAGATTATTTCTGAGTACATTTCCTGCAGGACCGKGTTTGGTGGTGGCGCCGGAGTCCTGCTCCAAGGGATTACCAACTGCGTGCACCAGGATGACGGGCATATCGTCCACAGCAGGAATTTGCTCATTTATTTTCACCACACTTACGGCTGGGTCCCCAGAGAGGGGGTAGCACCTGCCGTGGCACAGGGCGTCTGCAAGCAGTCCCTGCCGCAGGCGGCTCACAGGGTGCCAGCACGGGGGCACCAGCCAGCACAAGGGCACCAGGAGGCACAGCCAAGGTGTGCAAGGAGGACCAGGAAGGTGTCCCCAAGGAGACCTAGAGAACAGGAGCAGCATCACCACTATCACCAGCACCAGCACCAGCACCACCACCACCACTACCCCAGCTTTGCCACTCAGCTCCACGCAGCTCAGCGCTTCCTATGCCTGTGCAGAGGCTGTTTGCTCAAGCAAACCAATTAGGTGTTTATTAGTCTTCATTATGGAGTGCGAGAGGGTTAATTAGTTCAGGCTGTTCCAACAGAGGCTCAAGGCAAGATCAACAACCACTGATACCCAGGCTCCCAGGGCAACCCACCACCTAACCTGATTCTTTTCCTTTTTATCTCTTCCCTGAGCAAACTAGGAGCATCATTATTGTATTTACAAGCTGCTTAGCACAGAGAGCACACCTGGGGAAGAAGGCTGGGGCAAGCCGTGGCTGGGGCGCGAGGATGCGGCCAGCAGCTCCTGCTGCTCCACCAGCACTGTGTTGCCCTGGCCATCCAAAGGCCTCTTGTGGAGGAAGGATGCCAGCACAGCGTTCACTGCTGCGACGCAGATGAAGCTGCCCGGCTTGGCCAATATGTATAAGGGGAATTGCAAATGCTAAAAATGTGGGATTCAATTCACGGGAGGGCCAGAACCCTTTGCTGGTCCCCAGCTGTGCTCAGCGTAGGACCACGGAGGAATGGCCATTCCCACCCTGGCTCCACTCCCCTCCCAGCAGCTTGCCCAGCCTCCCCAGTGACTTAGAGCAGTTTCCAGAAAGGCAAGGGTTAAATGCAGACAGTGAAAGGTCTTTAAGACGGCCTGGTGCTATCTGCTTCCCCCCTGCGCCCGGATGCCCCCAGCCCTGTCTGCCACCCTCTGTATCGCCTCTGTTTGGGCTAGAGGTCTTTCCTGTGGCTTATTTGCCTGCAAACTCCGCAGGTCGGTTCAGGTGCCAGAGCAGCTCCTCCGGATGCAGATTTCCGTATCCCCTGTGACGGGAAGAGCAAACACTATCAGCTTTTCAGCAAAGGGAAATGAAAACATAGCAGAAGAGCACATGGGAGTAATTCCTGCCAGACTGAACTCTGACAATCAGGTACGAGATAACAATTGCAGCGACCCTGCTTAATTGTTCCTGTTCCAGCTAATGGTGAAAAAACAGTCATTTCCACTTAAAAGAGGCTCTGGGTGCTCTGTGGGACAATGATTCCCCTGCAGAGCTGCAGTCCCCAGTGCCGTCCCTGCCCAGCCCAAGGAGGGCTTTGTGGAGGGATTCCTGCAAAGGGGGGTGGCGTTATCCCAACATTTCTTCATGACTGCAGCAGCACGGGCCTGAGATCCGTGCTGCTGCTGTCCCTCAGCCCTAGAGAAGCAGCTGCAGCTGCGTACGCTGGCTCTGCGCTCAGGGTACCCAGGCTAGGAGCACCTTAGCAGTGTCTCAGCATCCTAGGAGCCCTCAGGAATGCTCCCAGGGCTGCTCCAGGCCTTGCTAAGCGCACAGCTATTAACGCACCCTGCAGGCAAGCAGGGTCCGCTGCAGACCCCCACTGCACACACAGCTCTCAGCATGTGGCCAAAGCACAGTTTGGAGAGTACTCCCGTCCCTCCTGCTCCCGCACAGGGCTGTGCAGGGCTCCTGCAGGGTGAAGACAGCTTAGGGCCATTTACAGCACTCCCTCCCAAGGGATATAAGCAAGCCAGCCACACACCCACCTTCTGTGGCAGCAGAATTTCTCCCATAAGTATATTTTTTAATAATGAATAAAAGCAAAGTAGTGAGGTGCCACAGTCCTACAGGGAAAAGATGAACTCACACCAGCTTGTGATCTACTGTAATGACACGAGTCCAAACCTGTAACCAGCTTGCACAAATTTCCTGGGAAGAAGAGCCCTAAACATGCCGCTGTTAGTTTTTCCCTGGGATGGGCCAGCGATCTGTGCACGAGCGCCTGTGTCCGATGGCTCCGGAGCCCACTGCCCCACCGTGGGAACACACTGCCCGCTCCACAGCCGCTGGTTTACTGCCATCATAAAACATGTACACCGTCGGCTTGGTGTACTTGCAATCGCCCTCTTAGCCATAAAAACGCAGAAAAGTGCCTCAGCAGAGGAGTAAAGCTGAACCTTACAGTCAGATACTGCAACCGCTTGCAGATGTGCCCGGGCTGGGTAGGCCTGTGAAACAGCACAGCCGCACCAAGCAAGGCCAGGTCACCCTGCCAGGAGCATTTCTGTCTCTAAAAACACAAATTAGAGACCACATTTTACTACCAACATCTGGAATTCCAATACCCCTGCAATAGATAACATCTGGATTGAATTCTCCTTTTATTTTTTACAGGGTCTTCTTTTTTTAATAAATAATAATAGTTTATTACTGCACTGTAGAATATCATAATCCTTTGCTCCACAAGAATGAAAAAGATTCAGGAAAAAAACAGGAAGTGCTTTAAACAGAATGATGCCAAGAACTAACGAAAACAGAGTATTTCCTCAACAGAGAGATGGGTTGACTCATTTTTGCATTTTAACACACTCTACTCACTGTGCATTTGCAGATGTACCGACAAGTGCACCAACGTCAAATGAAATCTCGGCTCCTGTGAGCTGGGAACGGCRGAGTGCTCTTGGCACTGCCTTGCCACCGCTGCAGCTCTCATGCCAGATGCCACAGAGCTGGTCACCAACAGGCCTTCAAACGTGTTTAATTTGCCCAGCGTAAGGACATTTTCTTGCTTTTTATAGTTATTATCCCCAAAATAAACTGCACAGTCCCCCACCTAAGGGAGCAAGAAGAAGTTTCTTCACCAGTTATTACAGTGGGTTCACACAGAAACTGTCTAGGAAGCATCAACTTGCCAGCAGCCCAAGCAGTTTTCTGACAGACTATACCTGAAAAATGTCTTTTTTCTGGAGATACAGAGATAGATCTGTCCCCGCATGCATATGTGTGCACGTACCTGCTTGCTGTGGCAAGAGGAAAACAGTGACAAAACACGGGACTTTTTTGTTCCCCAAGTGCTGGTTCCCAATAAATGTTTAAATAAGCACTAATTAGCTAACTTCTGAACCTGGGAACAGTACCTTCGGGTCATCTAAGATTGCACAGGGGGGCTCGGTGCGGGAGCTGCCTGCGCAGGGGCTCATCAGCCATGCGCCTGAGCAGCGTTTCCACAGCCCTTCCCGCCCACGTGCCTCACTGCTGGAGCAGGTAACACAACCCAGTTTTGGGACACGACGGTGGCGCAAGTCAAAGAGGGGAGAGCAGACAGGGTGCAAAACTCCGGGCTGAGACGGCGAGCAGCACCCCTCGCCCCGGCCCAGCCGCGCCGAGCGGGGCTTTCCCGTTCTCCCGAACTAAACGATCTTTGGCCTTGCTGACGCCTGGCAGAGGCCGGATTCCCCAGGCCAAGGGTTAACGGCCCTGGCAGTGATCGTATCAGCAAAACGAACGTGGAGTGCAGCCGGAGCGAATGCCAGGCTGCTCCCGGCGGCTCGAACCCCTTCGGAAACACGAACTCCCACGGGTGCAGCGCGGGCGGCCGGCCGCGCGGCGCATCCGTAGCGGCTCGTCCCCAGCAGCGTGCACCGGCGCCCGGCAGAGCGCGCGGGGCGCTGCTGCGCAGGCCGAGCGCCGGGGCGACGGGGGGCCGGGGGGGCCTGTCACGCGGGCTGTACCAAGCAGTGCGCGCGTGGGGGGAAGCAGACCAATGACGGGCAGGGCAGGCGCCTTGCAACCAATGGGATGCGCTGTGGGAGGAGCACATGCGCAGAGGGTTTCGTTCCGCTCCCGACCCGTCCGCGGTGGGGGGCATGCGCGGGACGGGCGCTTCCGCTTCTTCCCTGGCCCTCAGTAACGCTGACGTTTTTGCGACAGCCGTAAGTGAGGAGGCGGCGGCCGGGCGGCAGGGGGTGTGCGGAGCGGGCGCCGGCGGCGACTCGCCGCGGAGCGATGAGGCCGCAGCAGGCGCCCGTGTCGGGCAAGGTGTTCATCCAGCGGGACTACAGCGGCGGCACGCGGTGCCAGTTCCAGAGCAAGTTCCCGGCCGAGCTGGAGAACCGGGTAAGGCGGGCGGCGGCCCCGGCCCCCCCGGGGGGGGGGACAGGCGGCCGTCCCGTGAGCGAACCGCAGAGCCCTCCGCGCTGCGGATCCCCCGCCTCATGGACCTCCCTCCCCTTGCTTGCAGCCCTCCTTTGGGGCTGGGGAGCGAAACGGGTCCTCCCTTGGTGGCCCGGGGATAGCTGTCCCCCAAGGGGTTCTGCTGAGAGCTCTCATATTTACCTTTAAGTTTAAAGATGGCAACAGTTTTATTTCYCCTCATCATGGTCCTGTCTGATGAACATCATGAGAGGGCATGTTTTCAAAGTTTGAAAGTATACCCTGCTTTCCACATTCTTTGCTTTTTGGCATATAAACTTTGTTCATTATATAGATGTCACTACTGACTTACTATAGCTACAAAATGCTTTTAATTTGATATGAGTATCTGCATTTAAAATTCTTGAAAATTCTTCCTTTCAGTGGTTTTGAAATGCTGGTAGTTTGTGCTATCTTTAATCCTCAGGATAACAGCAGTCCTTTGTGGCAATAAAATAAAATGCATTCATTATGTCAATGAGAATAAGGCATGCATTGTTGCCCTGTGATTCATTGGTCTCCACAAGAGAAGACAGTGTTAGACAGGTCTGCTGAGTCTGTTCAATAGCCTCACAAGTACTGTCTCAAGTATATTTTATTACTGTCAAATGCAACATCTTCAACTGATAGAAAAATAACCACTCCTTGCTAATGCTTTTTCCTTTTGTCATTGTCCTTTTTTTTTTCCACTTTTTTTGTTGATTTTATTGAAGGCTTATTTGAACAGCACTGCAGGAGCCACAAGAAATTACAGATATCGGAAGTTAGCTTTGTTAATCCACTCATTCGATGCTCTTTTTTTTTTTTTTTTAATCTAGTGGACGTCTCTGCCTGTGG
>NW_028186623.1:5707521-5709547 GCF_003343005.1 Rhea americana | reverse complement strand
ACAGGGCGGGCAGGGGGTCCGCCGAGCTCCCCGTGCCCCGCAGGCGCGGAGAAGGGCGCTCGCTCCCTCCTTACAGGGGCGTCGCTCTCTCCAGGCGGCCAAGGAGCAGCACGGCCAAAGGGCACCTAAAGCAAAGACCTGAGCCCTGCTTACAGGGAGGTCGCCCAGCGCAGAGCCAGCACGGGCGCCAAAGGCGCCGGCGACGCTCTTCCGCGACCGCAGCCCTGCTTCCAGGGCGGTCCCTTTGCCCAGAGCGCCTTTCCCTTTCCTCCTCTTCCGCCTTCCTCCTCTCCTCTCGCTGCTCGCTCTTGACTCGCCGTTCCTCACCTTCCTTCTTCTCCGTGAGCTGCTAAATGGAAAGCAAACCAGACGCGCTTAGAACCAGGAGTAGTCAGCTCCAAACTCCTGTACCGAGGGAAGCACCGACTCTTCTAACACCACTTATGCAGCTCACAGCAGGGACAAGTGTGGTGCTGGCCACCGCCTCTTCTTGCTTRTTTTCTGGCTTCCCTCCCACACTCCATGCCCCTCACAGCAGGAAAACACTTCCTAAACTCACCAGTAGCAATCGCTTCTCATCTGCCTTCCTCCAGGAGGTATAGTGTCCAGGAATTTATTTGTTTGTTCTTGAAGGTTTAGCTACAGAGCTCTAGATAAAGGGAAACACCATGACTCAGCTTTTAAAATATATCCATCCCTACGAGGATTCTTAAAAAAAAAAATGAAAAAGAAAAAAAAGTTATCTTTTTGAAATCCTGCTCCATGACGCTCCCTGCATCTTTCTAGGAACAAAAAAAGCACCACAGAGACCTATAATGTTCACTCATTCTGTCCTGATAAAAGCTTTCAGCACAAAAATGCCAGCCCCATTTTTTTCTGAAGTACCTCGACCTTTCCTTCCTAAATGGTTACATTTTCCCCTCCGAGGTACTCCAAGTTTTCCCACCAAAATCTCCTCCTCCTTTTCTGTGAGGTACCTCAATTTTTCCTTCCTGAATGCCTGCCTTCTCCAAAACATTCGCTCTCCTCTGCTAAGGTATCTCAGATTTTCCCTTCCAGTATCTTCTCCCCTCTCTAAGTTACCTCAAATTTTCACTCCAAAAATCCTTGCTCTCTCCCCTCTCAGATACCTCAACTTTTCCCTACAAAAACCGTGCCTCATCATCTCAATGTTACCTCAGCTTTCCTTTCAAAAAGCTCATCYTGTCCCCCCGAGTTACCTCACTACCTCCCTGCAAAATATTTGCCATCTTCCCTCCATTTTGCCTCAGTTTTTCCCTCAGAAATGCTCCTCTTGTCCCCTCTCAGGTGTCTCATCTTTTCCTGCCAAAATCCTCACAGTCCCCTCCAAGTTACCTCAGGTTTCCCCCCCCAAAATGCTCCTCCTATCCCCTCTGAGGTATCTCAGCTTTTCCCCTCAAATTCCGCACACTATCCTCTCCAAGTTACCTCAGATTTTCCCTCCAAAATGCTCACCTGCTTCCCTCTGAGCTACCCTACAAAATCCTTGCTTTGTCATCTCAATGTTACCTCAGCTTTCCCTCCAAAAAGCTCATCCTCTCTCTCCTGATTTACATCACCACCTCCATACAAAATACTTGCCATCTTCCCTACATTTTATCTCAACTTTTCCCTTAAGAATACTGGCTATGTCCCTTGTCCCCTATTTCAGCCTATCTTGCCCTCCCTTCTCTAAGTTACCTCAATTTTCCCCTCCAAAACGCTCRCCATCTCTCCCCTCTCCGACGCCTCACGTTTGCCTCACAAAATCCTCACCTCACCATCACGATGCTACCTCAGCCTTTCCCGCCAAAATGCTCATCATGTTCCCTCCATGTTATATCACTGTCTCCCCACAGAACACCCTCCATGTTCCCTCGTTACCTCAGACTTTCCCTCAAAAATACTGTCTCTGTCCCTTTTCAGCTACTTCTGCGTTCCCCTCCAAAATACTCCCCATCTCCCTTCTGAGGTACCTCAACTTTTCTCCACAAAATCCTCACGCTGTCATCTCCAAGTTACCTCA
>NW_028186623.1:5636580-5706506 GCF_003343005.1 Rhea americana | reverse complement strand
ACGCTGTCATCTCCAAGTTACCTCAAGTTTTCCCCCCAAAATGCTCCTCCAAAATACTCCCCATCTCCCTTCTGAGGTACCTCAACTTTTCTCCAGAAAATCCTCACACTATCATCTCCAAGTTACCTCAAGTTTTTCGCCCAAAATGCTCCTCCAATCTCCTCTCAGATACCTCATCTTTTCCCTACAAAAACCGTGCCTCGTCATCTCAATGTTACCTCAGCTTTCCTTTCAAAAAGCTCATCCTGTTCCTCCTGAGTTATCTCACTACCTCCCTGCAAAATATTTGCCATCTTCCCTCCATTTTGCCTCAGTTTTTCCCTCAGAAAGGCTCTTCTTGTCCCCTCTCAGGTGTCTCATCTTTTCCTGCCAAAATCCTCACAGTCCCCTCCAAGTTACTTCAGGTTTTCCCCCCCAAAATGCTCCTCCTACTCCCTCTGAAGTACCCCATCTTTTCCCCACAAAATCTTAGCTGTCTCAATGTTACTTCAGCTTTCTTTCCAAAATTCTTATCATGTTCCCTCTATGTTATACCAGTATCTCCCTACAGAATACTTGCAATGTTCCATAAATATTACTTCAGCTTTTTCTCTCCAAAATTCAGAGGAACGTGTTTTCCTGCACATTGCCTATATTCTTTCTTATCTAGTTTGTCTCTGTTTTTCCTTCCAAAATACTCACACTGTCTCTGCTAAGATGTCTCAGGTTTCTCGGTCGCCTACCCCAGGAGTCTCCTCAGCGTCCCTCCCCCCCAACATGCCCCGCAATACCCGCGCAAGTCCCGCAGTCCCCCCCCGTCGCCGCCGCCGCCGCCGCCGCCCACCCCTGACTGGAAATGCGCCTCAGCTGGCGCGAGCCCACCTTAAATAGGCGGGGCGGGGCCGGGGGGGGATGAAGGGCGCGCGCCACCTGTGGCGGGAACGGCAGTGCGCGCGCCGACCGTTGGTGGCGCCYTGAGACCCCCACTGCCACCCGCCACAGTGACCTGAGGTAGCCGCAGCCCCCGGGGCTCCCGCAGTGCCTCGGGGACCTTCTTCGCTGCCTGGTTCTTCTCAGGTGTTCCCCATCACGAGCAGTCTCAGTTTTATTCCAATGTGTGGAAAAACTTTGGCAAAACTTTCTTTTTCTTTCTTTTTGCCTTTTTTTTCCTGCCAGATACTGCTCAGAACAAAAGCTTTTGAATCRCTCTTGGGGAAATTTTTCTACTTCCATCTACATCCAGGAGAGCAAGTTGAAAACACAATGTAGTTTTTTTATTATTATTTTTGAATCGTGTTTGGTGTTACAACAAAAAGAAAATTGTGCACACCTGGCCCTAAAATCAGGTCAGATGAGTCAGTTTTGGATGCAGCCCATAATTTCAACAGTTTACTTGTAGCTCATTCTTTCTCATATAACTACAGCATGTTTGATAGGACTCTTCCCATGGGTTTATGACTCTGTGTCACTTCTTAAAACAACATCCACAGCTACGTCAAGAGCTTGAATTTCCCAGGGATAGATTAAATACTGTTCAATTAAGGGTGAGCCTGTAACGAGTAGTGGGTATTGTCTCTGGCAGGAGCAGGTTTCATGCAATGGCGCAAGGCACAGAGCTAATAACTCACCAGGAGCTATTTCTGGCCCCATTAATACCATGTGCCTCTTCCACTGAGGAAAACAAAGATTCCCTCTGCACTCATAGTAAGAGCCTGGTAATGTTACTGTGTTGCCAAAATAAATGGAAAAAAAAGCAGAGCATTCAAGTTTACAAGCCTCCTAATAACKGACCTGCCTTCCTGAGCTTCCAGTCTACTCAGAAATCAGATATGAGTCTACCTTGAAAGGAAACTTCTGCAGTGAATGCTAATGTTCTGCCGGCTTCCCTCAGCTTTGCGCAGGGATCCCTCTTGACCTCTCTGCCAGTACCCTACGGCCCTACCTGCAACCTGGTGCTGGTGAAGCAATTAAGGAAAGCACGGTCCGGGCTGGGATTAGGGAGCGCAAGAGGGAATGAGACTGGCATTTTGGCCCTTGACGGAGGTTTATGTTGCTAAATAGAGTGTAGTATTGGGTGGAAGAGGTATGTTTTGCCAATATTGATGGTGCAGGAGGTATCTGATTTTAATGATGACTGTTTTTTGTTAGAGATGCAAATAGAGAGAACGCATGCTGAGGAAATATTACAGAACACTCCTGATATTTACACCAAGACTATTCTCCAACCATTCTATCCCTAAAATAAAGGAGGAGATATATCTTAGGATCTGTACGTCTACTCCAGATTAACACTTCAGAATTGCTTACTTATGGAGAGCTGCTATTGAACAACCTCTAACCAAAGAGTTAGACACTGAGTCTGTTCAATGAGTAATCATAAACCAGAGATGCACTGAAGAAAAAGAGATTTAGCTTGTGAACAAATCTCTTTAAAAAAGATTTTGTTTTTCTAATATTTCACAGATTTAAATTTCATTTTATTTTGGCTTCAGGTTTGGGTTTGTCTTTTTTTTCCCCTGCATGAGTTTTCATTGTTGTTGTGCTTCTTTTCCTCTCCCAAATGATTCATCTACCTTTAGGGTATTTATTGAAATTCTTGATACAAAATTCAAGGGAAATTAATCTCCCCTTACACTTCATAAGAACAGCTACATAGTCCAAATAAAGTGGCTTGCAGTTTTCATCAGCTAAGGAGATGGTTCTTCACGTTACAGAGCAGGTACATGGCTAACACAGGCAAGAGATGTGATGTGTAACACTGTCTTCCATTAGGCCATCCATTGCTTTAATTCATAGCTTTCTGGTGAACAGAATAAAAGCTATTTTCTTTAATGTGACTGAAAAAATCTGTTAACAGCAACATACAAATATAACTGTTACAAGTAGCTAAATGCATGTTCATTGTRTTATTAAAGCCTGTAAACCAAAATGGCAGTACTGACTTATATTCACAGCCTCAGCAGATGGCAAACAATCAGTGAAAATCAGAATCCATCCATTCATCTAGTTTCCCCCGCTATTAATTACTGTTTGTTTTCCTGGATTGGAGTGTAAGTGTTTTTCTTATAGGTGACTGGACAGAAAGCATTCTCATAACACAAGTGAAATCCAAAGGAGTCTAGGAAAGGACAAGAAGCTTCTCGGCCTTAAAGAAAGTATAAATACCCCAAAGAAGTGTGGCCCATCTGTTAAATAAATATATTTATCTTGAGGGAAGTAAAATGGCATTATATATATGTATGTATGTATGTATGCGTGTATGTATGTATAAACTTTCCTATCCTGCTTTCAAGGAGAAATCAGAGTATTTTAGATACACCAAAATAATAACATATGATGATTCCTATAGTGACAATGAGTACCAGTTTAGGACGTCAGAGGAAAACTTCCAGGCAGGTAAGTGAAATGTTACAGCAGTTGCTGTAGTTGTTTCTGTTTTTTGTGCTAAAGGTATTGGCTCTAGCATTCATATGGCTACCCTGACATTGCATGCAAAACAAACCATGGAACACTACTTGGATAAGAAAGAGAATTTTTCAATAATGTTTGGAAAGTTCAAGAGAATTCAGTTTGACTTTGACACTAAAGATGACTCAGAAAGGCAAGCATATACACATTTCACAACAGTTCCTATTTGCAATATCCTAAAGGGGTCAGTACCTCAACTGCAAAACGTGGGGGGTGCCACAACCAGAAACGGTTGAAAGCACTCTTCTAAATCCATTCCTTGATAGAAAAATCTTTGAAAAACTCAAACCTATTCTAAACCTAACAAAAGAAATTGGCTCTTTTTTYCCCCCCTGTCTGGTGTTATGTGCTAATGAGAAAAATACATTCAGAAAAGAAAATCAAGCTATTTCTTTAAAGAGAAAAGCTTTCATAGGAAACATCCTGATAATTAAGGACTTCTTTTGCTTTGAAAGTTAGGTAATATTAAAGATATTAAAGTATAAGATTTTAAAATATTGCAGCAACAGCTTTATTTTAACACCCTGTCAGGAAATGGTATCTCTTGCTGTATAAATTGCTAAGAGATCTACTCACCATTATAGGGATTGTTTAAACCAGGAATACTGTTAAGTCTTTTAGCATGACTAGTTAGCAAATACACAGGACCATCCTGGGACTTTTCCACTGGGGAAGAGTGCAGACAAGTGATGTCCCTCTCTGGCAGTGATGTGTTTTACAAGGAAAGCATGCAAGCTGCTTACAGTAGAAACAACARCCATAGGCAACTTCCTTGTTCAGAAATCCCTGCCTACCTTTCCCACCTCTCCACTGTTCAGAGGCGTTTGGAGACTGCCTGCACGGCAGGCAAAGTGTGGCTGTGGCTCATGTCAGCAGTTCCAGGCAGGTCTCCTCTGGTTTTCCCTAAGCTCAGAGGTAGAGGAAGAGCCTGCAGCAGCAGGATGTGGGAAATCCACCCGCTTGAAGGAGGCTTGCAGCCTTTGAGGCCCTGGCTACATGTGGCAGTGGTGCTGCTGAGTCAGGGTCACTRCTACCCTGGAGCTGCTCCCCGCTGCAAGCTAGGCATGCTCCATCCTCCAACTGCCCTCCTAGGGGCCAGCTTCTTTCCCTTTTCTACTCCCTTTGCTGAGTGCTCCCAGGCTGCTAGCTCCCACAGAGACACGCAAGGCTAATCCATATCGTGAACGGACAGTCACCTTCTGGATGAGGGCTGATGGCAGTGCATAAACCCAGGCTAGGCGGCACCAGCGTGTGCAGGGCCAGCCAGAAGCCTTGTAGCTCGGGGACTGCCCGGCACCTCCAGAGGCACCAGGAATCCGTGTGCAGGGCAGGGAAGGGCAGCGGAGGGCAGGGCAGGGCAGAGCAGGGCAGGGCAGGGCAGAGCAGGGCAGGGCAGGGCAGCCAGGCGGGGAAAGGCTCCTCTCCACCGGGGCTTCTCGGCGGCGGGGGCTGCGGAGGGAGCGGCTGCCTCCGTGCGGGCGAGCAGCCCCGGGCGCCGCGGGGCCGCGCTCCGCCCCGCCGCCGCCGCCGCCGCCGCCGCCGCCGCGCCGCTGTCCGGCTCCCGGTGCTGAAGCCGCCGCCGCAGCCCCGCGGGAGAGCCGCCGCCGCCGCGCGTGCCCCAGGAGCGGTCCCTCCCCCGGGGGGAGTCGCCAGGATCCAAGGGAGGGAATTTCGCCCCCCGGCAGGCAAGGCAGAGCTCAGAGGGAAAGGGAGGCGCCGTGGGAAATCGCACCCCTCGGCCAGCCGCGGCAGCTGGAGTGGAAACAGGTTSTTGGATCTCGTTGCGGGAGGAAGGGGCGGCTGCGAGCCAGGTCTGGGATCTGGGAAATGGAGATGGAGCTGCCGCTTTCCCACTCAGCGATGTACTGAGAGAGATGGACAGCAAATTACTGCAGGAAAGCTTTGCTTCAAAACCGCCTCTTCCCAGGAAGCGAACACACTCCCCGAGCTCCTGAACTTCTGGCAGCTGCTAGCTCAGCTTGGGGGCAACCACAGTAAGTTTTCTCYGTGCGAGTCCCAGTTTGCACTGTCAGGCAGGGATTGTGTTTGGTTCCTCCCTGTGTGCGTGGTCAAGAAAAGAGCCACTGAATACCAAAACGTCTACTCGAAAGATTGGGAGAGCCTGAGAAAAGCCACAGTGGAGAGTTGTGGTGTTTTGGATATATCGGACACAAAGCACTGCCAGTTCTGCTCAAAAGATTCATATGGCTTGAAGGTAAGAGATAAGTGTTGATGCTTTTCTTCAAGAAATATAAATGGTGTGAATATTCCAGTGAGGGAATAAAGAGAATAGCAGCTGTTGTAATCACCGCCAGCCAGCAATGTAAATAAAGAGAAGAACATATTTGCCGTTATACCAACTGATCTGTTTAGGTCTGGCTCCTTTGAAAGGTGAAAGAGAGTTTTGAAATCTAAAAAAAAAAAAAAAAAATCTTGATTTTCCACAGAAATTCTAGCTGCAAAACAGAAAAACATTTTAATTGCTTTTAAATGCTAAAGATGCACCTAGAGATGCTAAGAAACTAGGATTCTTTTTAGAAATTTAATGCTTAACATCCCTCTCACACGCACACAATGGAAATAAGTGACAGGGGAAACTGTAGGAGGTGTATGTGTACTTAGAATATAATGTAGGTACATTCCATTTCCCAAAAGAATGAAATTGTTCAATCAAATTGTTTAAGGAAAAACATAATTTTTTTCTTATGACACTTAATTTTTCTACAGAAGACAAAACTTACATCCCTTATAATTTACTTCTCAGCACTAGTCTTGACACTGAACAGTCTTTCCCACCAAAGGATGGGAGATAGGTTTCCCTCACTCTTTCCTGTAAAATCTTGGAAGGCAATCTCTCAGGGATTCTCCTCTGAACATTTCAAGTAGCTTTTATGTATGTTTTACAGTAATCTCAGCAGCATGAAGGAGGTCTGAATTGTTCCTGTTTTTGTCTTAATATTTTCCATTGCCATTCAGTTTTACATTTCATCTGGCTTTTTGAAACCAGTGGGAACCAGGGATTTAGGACAGAGAATGAGAAGGGAGCGTTGTACTGGGTCCTATTCAGTGCTGAAGTACTTTTGTTTAAAGTTATTGACTGTAGATGCAGTCCTCACATGTAAACTGTCAGCCTGACTATGACACAAATGGGCCATAGTGCTAATAATACATGGAGTATGAGTCACTGTTCTTCAAGTAAACCTCCAAGTCAGAAAGGAGAGTAACTTTATTTTTTTATAAATAGCCATCCACAAAATTATACTATAATCAGTCAAATAGACTACACATACAGTTTCCTGCAAAGTAACATGGGTTATATTTCTAACATGTTCACTGTTTTATTCCATTTTCTTCTTTAATCGCACAATGTTCTTAAGAATTCATAATCCCATGTTTATATCTACTATTTCTTTCGAAGTGAAAGTCCATGGATTGTCCATAGCAATCTAGAAACAAAAAGAGGTCTACTGATACTATTGCTAAGTTCCTCAAACAAGAAAGCTTTGTAAATAGGTTTTTGATAGAAATGAGTCTCTATATTTTTGTGTATTTTTCTCCACTTACATTCCTTTTCATACTACAGAAATGCTGTTGTCTTAAAATTTTCATTTACTTCCCATTCTTCTGAGCAGTACTTTGTAAAAGTACTTTTTGTTGATTTATGTACCATGTACCATCTTTTTCTTGCATAGACGGTGTATGACATGGCAAGCAAATATGATGGAGAAAGAAAGAAAGAGAGAAGGGCAGACTTCAAATCTCCTGACCTTTTGAAATGGTAAAATCAGGAGGAATAACTCTAAGTCAGCAGAACTACTTGAATGTGCATTTGGACACTGTTTTTCCACTTAATATTTCTATAGATAGCTATAGAGCCATCATTATCTGATGTGAATTGTCTTGCATGAYGTGTTACATGTCATGAAATACCACCTAACTGCATTGCCTGCAGTTGCGTGTACTACACACATTCAATGTGTATCATCTGCCATGATATTCCACTTACATATAACTTCCATAGGCACATGTCCATTGAGATTGCGTGTATGTAAAACAGAGCTTCAGCCTTGTATGGCATTACATTTACAAAGCAGAAGTGTGTATTTCAGGCTTTAGAGAGAAGCATATGAACACACACCACAGAAAGCCAGGTGGTGCTGGGTTAATAGTCAGTAGAGGTTGTGTGGTATGGACACGGATCATACCCAAAAGCAATCAGCTTCCTTTTTTCTCTGCATTACCCTTTGGTATCATTTTTACACTCTGARTGAAAGGCTTGGTCATGATTTAGATCAGATAAGTGGTCACATGGCATCCATCATGCCCAGGATCCTGAAACCCCTCTGATTCACAACACAATCCAAAATCTGCAGGAAGCCTGCTGAAGTGAGTAGGTTACATCCATGCAAAGATCTGCAAAGCAAAGGTGATCATCTGCATATGCGCACTCCTCTCAGAAGGCAATCTCAGCTTGACATCCTCTCACTCTGCATGCGCTGCATGTACGCAAGGCAGCAAGCACAAAGATTGTACTCTAATCCTTTCCAGCTTTGCTGAAGTATAAAACACTGTTAGTATTTCTTTTGATGGGATTTCACTGCTGCTTCAATGTATTATTTCTCATACACCCTCAGGCCAACAGTCTCAGGCTATTAGCACCATTAGCAGAGGTTCAAAGTACTGGACAATTGATAATTCAAGCCAATTGTGCTGTTAAAGGTGACTGGATCAGAACAGTAGTATTTCGTCATTATGTTGAAAGATCTAAATGATGGTATAGACCAGTGAGTTCTTGTGAATAAGATATGCTCCTTTTACAAAACAGAAAATCCTAGCACATAAAGTACTATTTCCCATGTGTACTCCTTTTAAAATTCCTCTTCGTATTAAATCAGCAAATGGCCACCCTTCCCATTCTATTTATTTCAACTTTGGAATTCAAAATTTCCTTTAAAGAGCTTATAAAGCTCAGTATTTGATGCATCTCAGAATGCTACAGAGAATTCCTCTCTCTCTCCAGAGCAAAACTTACTCTTGCAAAGCATAATTATCTTGGATGTCTCTACGCTTATCCTTGGATAACACTTTCCCACTACCCCCATGAAGGATAGACGTATTTTAAACCTGTTCCTGTTTASTGGGTCATTTTAATCCTACTGGACAGATAAGTGTCTCTCTGTGCTACGTAACAGCCAAATTCCCCAGTAGTTGTAAAAGCCTTGAGGATAAAATATGGACTGACTTACGGCTAGGATTTCTCATTCTTGCCTAATGGCATCCCATATCTTCTGAAGCTACAGCTGAAAATGCAGGGTATATTTAGACAGAAAAAAAAAATCAAGTTCCTCAAAAAGAAAGATAGTGGCATTTCATAATACTGTTTGGAACCCACCTTCGGATATTGTTACCTCCGTTACGTGAAAGAAACCACAGAATGAAGTTCTATGTTCTACTTTCCACTTCTACAAAGTATTTACTTGCTTTGTCTTTGATGCTCTTGTGCTAAACTTACCCTTCGTTCATCTATCGCTTCATATAAATCACAATATGTTATAATAGAACAAAGAAGTTTAAAAAATACTTACCTTCAAATGCATAAGTATTTGCAGATTCTTCAGATTTAAATGACATTGATTTGGCTCATGAATCTTATAATAATTTTATAATAACTCTTTTTCAATTTCTTCCTCTTTGCACAATTTTCTTCTGAACAATTATGAAATCTGGAAATGAGTATTTGCTTTCTCACTTTGTACATAGCTGACATTTCAATGTCAGGAGATATAGGATGGGGAGTATGATGACATAATATGTAATTAAGTCATAAAGTCTTTTCCTACTGGAAGCCTGGATGCTAAATGTTCCTAAATCTTATTAACCCAGGTTCAAGGGGAAACTATACAATTTCAGTGCCAAGGGAAAGTAATCCGTGGATGGTTAATAAACACATAGAAACCACATTGGCCTAGGGAACAGCTGAGGTGAAATGGTTGGAAGATTGCWGGGTACTTGCTGAAATACCATATATACTTGCTCCATTCTTACACTCTTGCCCAGGCACCAGCTTTTACATACTGTCAAGAAAAAAGTACTGAACAAATGAACTTTTTCTGACCTCTCATGGCTGTTTTTATAAGGATAGAGGAGGGGATATAGTAGGCTAATTTCTAAAACATACCAAGGAATGCAATAGGGGGAGGAAGGATTTAGAAAGATTTCTTTGGGATCTAACTTCACCATTAACTGTATTTTAYAAGGGAAAACTTTTACTAACTACAGATGCTTTGGCTAATTCTTCAGGAGCWCACAAACGAAACCGGTTAATTTGTGCTGCCTCTCTAGGGTGTTGCTAACTAGATTCTTTGGGAAGAGGGGATGCAATTGTTTAAGTACTGTCAAATGCATCATTCCTTGTGCTGTTACAAAACCAACCTATATTCAATCTAAAATGGTTGTTAATAAGTATTAACTCCTCTACCAATTGTTCCGCTTCAATCATGTTTTCACTTTCTGTCCCTCATGTGGATATTTTTAGCATTATATTCTTTTTTTTTTTCCAAGATGTGACTACATGTTCAATTGCTTCTTTGCTGTACATCCCTCCCAATTATCTCGGTGGGTATTTTTCTCTCAACCCCCTAGAACGGATTTATTTCTGGTTTACTCTTTCCCATTAGTTTCCATGTGGTTATGTGGGAGGCTGCACATTCTTTATCAAAGCAGAGAGCCATGATTAGTCCATTCAGAAAATGTAAATGTAGCCTTATGTGTTATGTAGCACTGGAGAAAAAGAGATAGACTGTAAGGAGCAGTAAAAGCAGTCCATAACAGAACACAGTGTTAAGCTCTGCAGGTAGGCCCAGATGAGCAGAATGATATTCACACTTTAAATTCCTAATCGAGCTAAATAAACACACTGAACCTGTGTCACATTGCCTGGGGAAGGCTAATGAGAGTGTGATCCAATCCTGCTGAAACAAGTGAAATCCACTGTGCTTGTGCAGCCTTTGCAGTTAGCATTCGTTTTGGTTTGTATCTCTTTTTCAGTATGTGTTCCAGTGTTTATCCCAAATTTCAGAGTTTGTAGCCTCAGCTGTTTCTGCCTGAGATGTCCCAGCTGAAAAGATGCTTATTAGTTGATAAATACATGTATTTAATCTTACTGAATGTTTCAGGTTGCCAGCTGCTAACGTTGTGGACAGATCAGTGGGAACAGCACTGTTGAGAATGCGTAGTGCAATTGTCTGCATTACAAAAGAAAGGATTCCTAATCAACATCTCAGGTTTTTGAATCATGTTTCCCTGAATGCTAGAAGTGAGAAACAGTATCAGAAAAATCCACTYACTGCCTAGTATATCACATCTTGCAAATTACTTGTCTGAACTGCATATTGGCCTCAAATGCTGTTTAAATACCTCATGCAATTTGGCATTTAGAAAATTAAGATTCTGTCTGTTACAGGCACTCTTCTGAACTCCAGTTACCTCTATCTCTGTTTATTTCACAGTCTTTTACATGTTTATACCATTGGCTAGAAAAATGTGATTAGCTGCAGGATCACAAAAGTCCACAGTTAGATATATAACCTTTTTATCTGTTTTCTCTGGTTGCCACTCCAMGCAAGAACACTTTTGAGTTAGAGCCTTACCTACATGCTTAGGAACCTAGTGCTCTCCCAAAGCAGAGAGAACAGGGTGTCTCCAGTCAGCCTACTTTTGCTTAGGCATCTACACGCAGATTTAGGAGTCTGATTTTTGTCACCCATGCGAGGAAATCTACAATTATGAAGATCTTATTAATTTTAAAAGCATTAAAATAGAAAGAAAAACCTTAATATGTGGTATTAAACAGCAAGAATCACTCAGGTCCCAATACATGAATCATTTATAATCTCCTTGGGGCTACAGATGCTTTAAAAAAGTGTCTTGATCGTACAAGAATACTTCAACTCACCATGACTCTGAGTGAAAGGACTAGGCATGTGTAAGCTCTTTATCCGCACATTCTTAATGGCAAACTGGCAGTAATAATTAGAGGGTTTTAATTATCTTACTAACTAGAGAATCAAAAAGTCAACATCAAAATCCCTATGCTAATAAATATTCCTACATGTTATTACTATTGGTTTATTTTTGTTTATAGAGTATGCATCTCAAGTTGGTCACAGTCCACGAGTGGGGATTCTAAACCTCCTTCAGTGTAAATAAATAACAGCAGTTTATTAAAGCATTACAGTTACTATTGTTATTATTTTACAAATGTGCACAAGGGTTTTAGTCAACTCTTAGTCTTTCTGCTCTAGAAAAAGAGAGTGAAAATGGAGAGTTTTCCTCAAATCTTGCAAGGAGTTGTAAAGTAACCTTTAATATTTCCCAAGATAGCACTGTGGTAACTGCTAGAGATAAAGTTACCAAGTGGAAGGGATCTAAGGGTGTGCATCCGCTTCCAGGTTGAAGGCGAGGGCTGAGGTAGATACCGGCACATTTGATCACATGCAGCTTCTGTCCACATTGCTGGCTGTTAGTCTGCCTTGAAGTGTTTACACTGCACTTAGAAGAAACTGAGCTTAGGATAACTGCCAATAAACACAGGGATTCCTTCTTATCTGTAAATGAATAGTTAGCGTTGGAGCTCTGTCTGTAGGTATTTCTGAGCACATATCTGCATGGATGGTATGTGGTAATAGGCTAACAGCATTTAAATTGCTAGGCAGACACACTCTCAGGGGCTCCCATGGGGGTAGATCAGGCTCTCAGAGACACAAGGCTGTGTCTTGAACTGGCAACATTGTTCGCTGGTCTAAATAAAATAATGCCAACTTTGCACAAAAGTGTATTGCTAATGGCAGTTTGCCATTCCCTTATTCCACCACCAGAAAAGCCAAGGATACTTTCTAGAACACAAGCACACATATTTCCTTTGAAATATGTTTTACGAATAAAAAAGTAAGCYGAACAATGRTGATTTGCAATTATAMGTTAGTCGGGAGGATATTTGTCTACATAAGATGTCTAATGCTTTGCAGCTTCCTTTGTTCTCCTTTCCAARTGATATTTTTATTTATCTGCAGATTGTTTTTTTTCTCAGTGTCAAGTAAAAATCAATTAGCATTTACAACAGTAACAGCAAATGACCAGAAAGGCATAGCAATGTCAATGTTAAGATGCTTTGAGACTTAATTTTGCAATTTGGTTAAATCAGTGAATTTCTGTGTCAGAAAGCCTCAAAATCATACCCAAAAACCTTAGCATAAGAGACATTGCTTGTGCATATGATAAACATCTTTTAGAAAAGGGATAAAAAAACCCAAGGAGTAGAAATATTAAAGGAATACCAATTATTAAATGTGTCCAAGAGACAGTCCGACAACTTGGACATTTCTATCTTCAAAATAATATCCCAAATGTATTATTCTGAGGACACTTTTCATGTGCCAGGTGTGACAATACCTTGGCCTTTAAGAATATGTCTGATTTGGAGTTAAATGAAAAACTGTGAAGTCATAGACAATGTCAGCAACCCAGGATTGCACAGCAAATCACATCACTTACAGCTGGAGAAAGAGATTCCCCTTCCCCCCCACCCCCCAAAGAGCACTTTAGACTCAAGGAAAATGCAGACTGCAAGCCCCAGCATGCTGCTGCTGACAAAGCCATAGCACGCTGCCAAATTGCCACTCTGTGTTTGTCATCTTGGTTTAGTGTAAAAGGTGCAGCTTTATTAGTTTACGAAATTTCCATCCTTGCCATAGCTGTGACTTTAGACAGATGTACCATGTTTCAGCAAAAACAAATGTATCATCTGAGAAGTTCCTGAGGCCAAAACAGAAGTAGAATATGTGGAGAAGTATAACGGGAATCGTCCCAGAGCCTTTGAGATACAGGAAATGAAGGCTTGTCAGGGACAGCAGCTGGAAGGGGACTTGGAAATYGTCCGCCTCAGTGGTCGGTGTGCTAGATAGGGAGAATCAGGGGTTTCCCCCAAAACCCATCTTGTGTTTGTGCGCTGAACAAAATGACATGAGTCAGTGCCTGCGCGTGGCTCCTTTCTTGGAAAACTCAACAAAGAAGCCACAAGTGGCATGAGTAGTCAGAAGCAGTAGAGGCAGGCTGATTTACACGGGCAAGGGATGCCTCATTCCCGTTTTCCTGACTGAGCCTTGCTCCCCTTCCGGCTTATGTTTGTCAGGCCAAGAAAATCTTTAACCCCAAAAGAGAATTCACTGTTTCGTTTGTTTGTTTGTTTTTGGATGTTTGTTTTTGGAGGTTGTTTYCATACTGCTACACAGCTGTTTGTGGAAAAGAATAAGACATGGGTCTGGTAGAAAACAGCAAATAAAACTCTCTTTTGAATCTCATTGCAAATTATTTCTGCAAATGAGGATGCCAACACTGAGCCTTGATAGGAAGATGAAGGGAGCTGGATTTGCAAGAGGCGTGTATAAAACAATGACTCTTCTTTACACTGTTTTAATCACTTCTTTTAGGAAGACAAAGGGCAGTGCCTGCCAGAGTTTTCTCTTGGGCTTCTCTACTTATTTCACCTTCAGCAAACAGGGCACTGAACATATTTGTTCAGATCATGCACGTTTTGCTTTTGGTTTTCTGCACCCCCTTATTTATATTGCTAATGAATAAAACAGCCACTGAAGACAGCAGCAGGTTTAGCCCTGCCTTAACTTTCACAATTACTTGTACCTAACACTCCATAATTAAAAACATTAGTAGCTCCATGTAACATTTCCTGTGAAAGAGTAGTTGCTCTCCTCCGCTAAACAGGACAGAAATATTCATGACTATCTTGGGCTCTGTTAATGACTTTCTGGAGTAAATGAATATGGAAGTGATACAGAATTCAGAGCTAGAGCATGTCCAGACTACCGGGACTACAAACTGTATTCATTATGGATGTTGTCTTTGCAAAGGCTGTGCTCAGAGGCCTCAGATAAATGAAGTCTTCACCGTATTAGATGCTGGAGGTGCACACTGTAGGAAGCACTTGCCAGCCAGAACTTGTGCTTCTTTACAGCTTTCACAACTTCAGGCTTTTTTCAAATACACCTACTAACTGACCCCAGACAAATTCAACTGTAGATGCCAGTACAAAAAAAATATATATATATTCTCAGACTATTCACCACTTTCACTTGTAACCCCCACCAGTAAATCTGGAGGGTTATTGGGCTGCGAGCCAAGGGTCCTTGTTCTGGACTCCGAGGCTGATGGATTTTGTGAGCAAGCCAAGCTGCTACTATTACAGTGAACTGTTCAGGGTTTGCAAAGGGGAGCTGGAGCCATTGCCGGGAGCCACGGTGTTATTGCAACACGAACAGCAACAGCAACAATGTTTCCTTCTTTTCCTCTCCTGTTGCCTGTTTGGGGATCTAGATTATAAACTTTTTCAGGGCTGCATTTTGTATACAAATGCCTCACAGCAGCATGGCACTTATGGGCAGTGTAAACACCAGTAGCTGTGTGCATACAGCTGTGTGCATAGGGACCTAAGGGCTGAGATAGCTGGAGAAACACAAGGGAAGCCCAGGTTGTTGACTGGCCACAGCAAAGTGGGTCCCTACCACTGAAGAGCATGAAACATTAGCACAGTGCTTCCCTCATTCCTTGCCTTGAGACTCTGCGGCACCCTCTGAGAGCCTCTTCTGTGCGTCAGTATTCCCAGAGCAGTAAACTGCACGCTTCCTTGCTTCAGTCCTGTAGCAAAGGCCATCACAGAGCCTACACAGTCTTTTAGTCTGGACTTAACCAGCYGGCCTGTGCTGGCCTCTCTAAAAGGTAAAGTTGTTCCTACTACAGTTTATTGTACCTCCTGGCATGGTAAGGAGGCCTGTGACTCACCTCCTACCTGCAACAACTCTTCTATGCCCAGGCAGATTTTTCTGCAATTTTGAAGCTGAAGTGACTCAAGTTATTCAGGATTTGTCCATGTTGCTGGTAACAAGTGATGTGCAGTARGGGGGAGGATGCATTCATTTTCAAGGTTTCTGTCAACTCTTCAGATTTACAGGCYCCTGCTTCCTCCCTTGAAAAATCAGCCCAAAGCCGTTAGCTGAGCAAAGGGATGGTAGCAACAGGCTGGACACCTGGGATACCAGTCAGTTGTTAGGCTAAGACCGGTGCTTGTGCTGCAGTTAGACTTCAAAATGCTAATGAGCTTGCCTGAAATTTAATGAAGGCCTTTGGGAGAAGTTTAGTTTAGTGCCTTCTGACTAGCAAAACTGAGTAGGACAGAGACAATCTTATACCATTTCTTATACCACAATCTTATACCATCTTAGCTCAGGAGGAAGCAAAATAGTTACCTGGAAAACAAGTTGTACTGCCAGTGATGGAAGCGATAAGGTCTGCTTTTCTGTGGGTTGTTTCACAGGTGTCAGGTCCCATGCAGAGTCTCTGGGATCTCAGAAGYGGTGTACCAAGATGGCTCTCTTCTCCACCCACTATCACATTTCACAAAACTTGGAGGAACTTAATATAAGACCTCTGTGCTCTTACCAATCTTTTTTGACATTGCCAAACAATGTAAAAGACAGGCAGAGAAAAATATACCCACGTRTACACACAGACAACATCCTCCCTTCCCCCTTCCCTGTCCCCCTCCCCTCTCCCCAAATATGACCAGATGGGCATCTTTTTTTTAGGAGAACAGTGCAAAAACATTGAAATCACTTAGCTGGTAAAGGGCCTACTACAGACTGCCAAGGGGCTTCAACAAATGAGAACAAGCAAGATGGAGCACTCACTTTCTTTGGGTATGTTGGAAAATCCTTTCCTTAAACACTGGCAGGATGAAGGCCTAGTTTTTGTTCCTTCCCACTATCTTAATGTGAGGCCAGGTAGGGCACAGCTGTGGAGCAAGCTGGTCCTGGAGAGTTAGGAGCAGGCACACTAGATTGCTACAGTCCTAGCAGGAACACGAGAGACTGCTTGGCTCCCATGATCTGGAGGAGGGGTTTGAYGGTGAGTCACGCAGGGGTGGCATGGTATAGGGTTAGCTGATAGCATATGACAAGTCTTGTCACATTGCATCTTTCATTAGCTTGTCCAAAAGGCTGGGAGGGAAAAGATGCCCGACTCCTTTTTAGTCTGCTTCCCTGCTGTATGTTCAGATGGGAGGAGCTGTCCTAAGGTGCCCCGGGGAGCAGAGGGTGTGATCAGAGGGCTCATTTTGTCATCACTGGCCACATGCGAATTTCCTTGCTCAGCCTCTGAAATGTGAATGACACTAGGAAATAGGAGTTTCCTCTAGTGTGTGTCCTGTCAGGGGTCCCCAAAGCAAGCTGCTAACTCTCTACAAGCTCACTTTCTATAAAACGTACACTCTACTCTTTTAGCCTGTGCTCTGGTACTACCAGGCTAGTTGTATTTTGAATATTGCATGTGTGTCTCTGTCTCTGACATGTCTACTTGAGATCCAAATACACATTCTATTTCTGTTACACGAGTTAAGGGCCAAATCCCCTTCAAATAATGACAAAACTTCTATTGGAAAGTTAATGATCTCCCTAAGTCCTTTCCATCACTATTGCTGTGATAACAGATGCTGATTTATGGTAGTTGATGATCAAACTCAATTCTTCTCTGGCTGAATGCCCACTCTGAAGAGATCTAAAAGAATGGGTCCACACCTAGATACATGTCCTTCCCCTAATACTTGCAAGGATGACAAAGACTGGAAGTCAGAATTTAAGATGAAAGGTGGAGCTGATTTGCAGCAGGGATTAAATGATTAAACATCAGTAGGATTTGAGATTTGAGAAGCCCTGGTTGATCTGCTTGGGAGGAACATACAGAGCATTCTTGCCTCCCTTCTGCTGATTCTAGCCAGTATTTATACTCATTCACTATGAGGGACAAAGCAATAATTCATCTAATGTTTTCTTGAAGTTTCAAATGCAGGGAAGTAGCACTTAAATCAAGCAAGAAGCAGTCACATGAATGTTGTGCTGATTGACACATCTACATCGAACCTTCTACAAGGAATCTATTAAAAGGGACTTCATGGAAACTGTTAGTCATGTATGGCTCAGGGCAAATGCCTGCAAAACACRAGAAAAAAGGGGAAGACAAGGCAATGCAAGGCTGAAAGAGCTTCACTTTCCTCTGGAATTGGCTTTTTGGCAAGCATTTTTGCAAACAAGCTTACTGATAGGAGTGGCAATGAAAAGAGCAGATGTTAAATGAATATTAAATGACAAAAGTGGAAAGCAAATATTTGATTTCCTCAGTCTGATTTATTATTGTTTACTTTTAATAAAACATGACTGAAAGCCTCAGAACTGAAATATCATTGTGCTAGGTGCTGCATAAACACAGAGAGAGCCTGGCAGAAGGGAATTTTTTTTTTTTTGTTCACCTGGGGAACAAACACAATCTCTTTCTACAGTCAAATTAACCTATACTGTTCAAATGCCAAGCAGCAAAACTTAGAGTGAACAAAAACCAGATAAAACAAAAACATTTTAAATCCTTAATCATGTTCCACATTTTAAACAGTACTTAAAAGTAAATATTTTGTTCAGACTTCAACCCTCTCTATAGATAACTATCTGGGGATGRGGAATGAAGAGATTCAGACTTTTCAGTTCCT
Source organism: Rhea americana (assembly GCF_003343005.1). NCBI lineage: Eukaryota > Metazoa > Chordata > Aves > Rheiformes > Rheidae > Rhea > Rhea americana. Next base: position 5,688,454 of record NW_028186623.1, on the reverse strand, counting down.
CAGAATAATACAGTTAGCTTTACTACTGATTCAGGATTATTTGCAGACACTGGTGGATGATCTCAAATACATAATAAATTCTAGAAGATCACAGATTGCCAGTATCGTAAGGCTTGGGATTTACTGGATTAGTAAGTAGCTCAGATCTACTCAGAGGGCTTTAGTATGACARTACATATAAACAAATCAAGAAAAAMCAGACTTCTGTACAATACAGGACAGTAGATCTATAACATTGCAAGAGCCAATGAGAACCAATGGCTCCGTAGTCAGAAGACCTGTCTYTGACAGCAGCCTTCTCCAGGTGAGAACGCAGGAGTGGAATTTTATGCCATACTTACTCCATTAACTTGCAATCTTATATGTAGCTATTACAAATTCCATCAGACCCTGCAGTGCAAGATCTAATTGCTTCCACAATTTATTTTCAGATGAGCCCAACAGAAGACACCAGAATAGGTCTTTGTTTCTAAGAAAGAAATTCTTCCCGCCTTAAACACTGAGAGCAAGCTCAGTGTAGTATCTCTGTTTGGGTACTGCAAACTGRCAGTACATACAGTCACAAGGGTATTAAAAAGATCCCGGTCTGCCTCTCCTTTCCGCCAAGCAGAGACCTGTTCAAGTTGGCTGTGCTTGGAGCAGTGCTGGCTTGCAAATTCTTAATCTGCTGAATGTCCCAAAGATCAAAGCTTGCCCTCTCCCCACCTGTCCTTAAAGAGCAACATGAATCAATGGCTCTTCTCCAGCCGCCTGCGAGGCAAGAGTAAAATCTGTCCTCTGGATTACCAGAAGACCATTAGACATGCACCATTAGACAGCACACAAGACCAGGTGAAACACAGTAATATTTCTGAATCAGAAGTGAGCAATAACTGTGGTTAAAATGCCTTATATTTTGAATAACAAAGCACCTGAAGAATAGGGAACCATTCAGAAAGGCAGGAGAGGAGGGAGCTTCTCAAGAGGCTCTTGCAAGGCTGACAGGAAGAACTGTTGCACTGGATGGACATAGAGGTTGCACAGTGCAGAAGAGTTAGGACTCAGCTCCCCAAAAAGCACAGCACTCTCAGGGTCTAGGTCTCTAAACCATTTCTGAAAAATACTTGTAATCAAGAAGGTAGGAACAGAGGTAGCTAAGTCTCCTGCTTGTGTAATCTACTTCTTAATAGAGAGAAAACCACCAAGAAAATGCAAGAAGTGTAAAAGGTTCAGTATGCTGAGCACAGCTTTCTGCAGAGATGAAGTCAGTGCTCAGAACTATTTAAAATGTACCTACCACCAGGACCTCCCTCTTCACTGTCAAATCCCTGCTTTCCTACTTCCTCACTTTCCCTCTTAACCTATGCAGACACTATGCTTTGCATGGAACTGCATGGGAACAGCTTCTCAGTGGCTGCTTGCTGTTATACACCTTCTTTCCWCTCCAGTGAACCACGACTGGGAATGCACAGCACAAATTATCRGCTCTAGACTCACATGCAAGAAATACTGAAACTGCTCCAGAAGCTGCCTTCCTTTGCATGGTGCTCCTTAACAGGAAGCAAAACAACACCTCAAAAACACTTTCCTCATCTCTTCCTCTTCCATAACCTCTCTACTCCAAAATAATATGTCATTTCCCTCAATTGCAATGCCTCAGTCGCAGTCTCAGTGAAGCCTGGTAAGCAGCACCAAGAGGCATGCTTGAGACAGAAAGGATGTCAGTTTGACAGCTTTCCTGTGGCCCACTGATTCTGAAATTTCTGAGGAAAATGACAGTACTCAGGGAGGCACTGTACTGCGCAGATACCACTTAGACATTGATTTCTGCCAAACAGAAATGTCTTTAGAGCAAATCTGCCTCTAAAAACCTATCCCAGTTAGCCTTAGGCTAGACTTTCAGTAACCTGTTGGGTATGTCTCGGTAGCAGCAGTCAAGGGAAAATAAGCAATCTGGCTAGACTGGCATGTGAGAAATACCTTGGGAAATGCAAGCAGCAGGGCTGGAACAGCTGCTGCGAGGATTTTGTTGCTGGTGGCTTTTGTTGGGTTTTGCTGTCAGGATCACATGGAGTTATCTGGCAGCAGGAGTCCCGAGCCAAGTAGCGTGGCAGCATCAGGAGCCCATGGGAAAGCTAAACCACTGAGAGCAAACAGAGCTAGCAACCTCCATAGCTCACATGAGCACTGCTAGCTGTCTGCAAGGCCTGCATGAGCTCTCCGTTCCCCCCAGGAGAGTGCAGTCCAGCCAGCACTCATTCCTCAGGCACTGCGGTGGAGAGCCGCGCCATCCACGGAGCAGTGCCATCTGCTCAAACATCTCGGTCTTTGCCACAGCTTGTACCRCCACTTCCCTTGGCTTCAGCCTGGTAGGTGCCAGCTGCCTCTCCTGCCTGCTCCAGGCAGAACTCCAGATGCCACCTCAAATATATTGTGTCTGGGGCAAAACCTTAGGGAATTTGATACGGTTTTATGAAGAACTGAAGGCTGACTGCATGTTTTGGCAGCCAGGCTTGGGTTAGCTCCGAAGGTCACAAATCTTTAGTAAACAGAAACCAGATGCTGCAATGGCATAAGTCACGGTGTCTGCTAGACACTGATGCTAGCTGGCCTACAACTTTTTATGCCCAAAGGCATTTACAGGCAGAGTAAAATCAGAATGAGTGTTACACCTTTGCCATTGTCTGAGAGGGGAAAAAAGGGGGCATTTGCACAGAATCAGGGTATTTCTAACAGAGCACAGAACTAAGAAGAGTACAAGGCAGACCCAGGCTACATTAAAACTTGGGGGAGCTCTAGCTGTGAGTTTCTGCTAGTCTCCTTTGCCTCCTGCTTCCCAATGAGCTATCTGGCACATCAATCTCTATATGGGAGAACTCTGTTTCTCAACTTCATACACATTTCCTGTTTCAGATCTTGGCAGAAAGACGAACTGTTTTGCTGCTGCCAGTTGTGAATGTTACACATTTGCCAGGGAGATGTTGTGCTTGTTTGGCACAAATGTAATTAGATGATCAATCATGAGGAGCTGAGGAGAAACACTGGCGTTGCAAACAAATGCACTTTTTTTCTTTGCTTTCTGAAAAGAATGAGGAGTTCATTATAAAGGAGAGAGAAACTCTGGTTCTGCACTCACAGCCTCTCTTCTGTCTCCCTCTTTCCTGTCACTTCCAGCACAGAGTAGTAGCCAGATAGCAGAGTTCCTCCAGCTGCTGAAAGCTGTCTGGAAAGCACGTGGACTTGCTGAGAGAGGCTGTTTTCCTCTGGATGGCAAACTGCTTCCTGCTTAGCCATACCAGAGCAGAGACATTCAGGGAAGTTAATGCAAGGGGGATTGGCACTGGCATGGAAGTACTTCTGATCCTATGGAAGGGGAAAGCTGCAGAGGTGYTCTGCGTTACACGGGCATCCTGCTGCACCAGCTGGCACCAAACACAAGGCTACAACCTTGCTGCTCCCTCCTGCCCTTGACCTCTCAGTAAATCCGTATCTGGATTAGCTCAGCCATACAAAAAACCTGTGTGGACTGTGTGTGGGAATTAAAGTAGCTTTACTGCAGATAATTCACAAAGAAATTTGTTGCATTTCAGGTTTATACCCACATTGTACATCCAAGGCCTCAGCTAAAAGATTAACTCACTCCTTGGTCTCTGCTTTGCCGAGGGCATCGTTACACAGGGTTATTGGAAGCAGCAGGGCTGCAAGGAGAGCAAACAGAAACACCAGCTTGGTACACTGATAAACTCTGTGCCAGTAGCCTTCTGGAGACTGCAGCAATATGAAACAGCTCAGAGGGCTCAAGCACCACTGAACAGGGTATCACATAGTTTCCATACACCAACTGCAGATACTGCAGTGCAAAAGGACATGCAAAAGCTTTAACACAGAATATAAGTATATTCCTCTGTAAACTACTGCTACTGATAAATGACATGGCAGATAGTAAATCCTTTCTGACTCTCTATGCTTTTATACTGAAAAAGTCAAGCAAGCACTACAACAAGATGTAAAAATTGGTTTGCACTTTGCAGCCTACGAGCACCATCTTTTAGCCTGATAGCCTTACAGGTCACTGCGTGGGCTGTCCTGAAGCCTCATGTTCTCTAAAAGCTTCCTAAAGTACTGGCATTTCCCAAATCTTTCTCCTCCGTCTCCATACCTTTTCAACGGGGGTTCATTACATCTGAGCACACCATTTAGAGGGGAAACTGGAACAGTAAAAGAAATTTTTTAGGACGTTCCCCTGCAACTACCAGGACAGTATTTTAACTACAAGGTACTGCCAAAACCTTTCAGTCTGGACAGAAGGTTGCTCAAGGACTGCAGGACACTAGTAGGGACAGTATAGATGGTGGGTTGCTGTTTTGAAGGAGAAGGGTTTTCTCATAAAATCTCATATAATGAGATGCCATTTACACTATCTTTCCTCCGTATTTATCATGCCTTCCCTCCTTCTCCTTAGGAAAATACAAGTGTCTGAATAAAGGTGCTAAAAAGCACTCTCTTTTCAGGTCCTCTCCTTTAAGTGCTTCCTCACTCTCTGCTGAAAAACTGTCAGCAGTAAAATACAAAGTGCTCTTACACTAATGCTGAAAGGCTCGCAAGACACTCTGATGACCACCATAATGCTTCCAAATGATGTCAGTTTGGTGTCTGACAAAATTATGATTATTTTTAGGGCTGAAACAGAAACTTCCTCGTCTCTGGCCATTTCCCTGTGAAGCACAATCCTGTTTTGTGAAACAGTGAGAACGGTTACTCAGATCAATAAGGATACTAATACTTCTTTCCTGCTTGTGAGCTACTGTCATAGCTTCAWGATTCTTTTTTGAAATTATGATAAAGGTCGAGGATGATGGTGGCTGATGTAACAGCTTTGTGGTGCAGATGGGCTTGCAACCAAAAGCTGAGCTCATTCTTTTCCATTTTCCATGTCAGGCTAGAAACTGAAACAGAGCTAAGTCATCACCACATAAGCATTGGTTTATTTGTTTGTTTTTTTTCGTAAGAGCAACATTCATAAGAGAGAGTCACAAGCTTGTCTCATTATGCTGTTCCTATTTTTAAATAATTTTGCTTATTAATGAATCATACGGTGCAGTTGTGGCCTGGGAGGTATGTGCCAGAGCAGAGGTGACATGGGGAAGCGAGTGCAGCCCCGTTTCTTTCCCTGCTGCAGGTCACAGGGAGTCCTCTTGCTCAGGGGAGCCAAAGTGAGTCCACTAGTGCAGAAGGTGTCACGAGTCGCGGTACTACCGCACTACCACTCCCTTTGAGAAAGACGCATGCAGGCAGGGAGAGCTGAGCTTTTGAGTGTCCCCAGCTTAGTGCAGTGCATAGTGCCATTTTTTGCTCAAAGTGGTGTTGAAAATACCTATCTAAGACTTCCTGTAAACTAAAGCATTATAGTTTTAATATCTGTGAAGACTATCTGCCTTTACAGACCTYGGGGTTGATCTAAAACCTGCTAGCATGGAAAGGGCAGGCAGAGAAGGCATACAGACACAGCCAGGGAGCTGAACTGAACTCAGACCCAAACACAAGCTATTTCAAACCATTATCCGTTCTCAAAGCAGAACTGAGCCTGAGTCCTTTTTCTGAAATCCTTATTGAACGCATATGGGGACCAAACCCCCTCACTTTCTTCTTTTTCTGGAATCTGAAATGAGCCTGACTTGTGTTTGCTATTCCAAACTGGAACCGAACAACTGCAGTCTCAGCTCAGCAGGAATCAGGACAGGACCAAGGTGCTGGTACTGCACACATCAAATCATTCCACTCCTTTTATACTTTTCAGATACTTTTCTGTGTTCCTCCTTTTTTCATCCTGCATTTTATGCATCTTTCTGCTTTCTTTAGATAGCTTGGCATTATCAAAGGGCAACAGGAGAAAAGAAAAAATTGTTGCTGCATTTAGCATTGATTTTTCCCCCTTCATTCTGAGTCACATAAGCTAACATTTAATTAATTTGTGACACTTTGACAGTTTTTAAGAAGACATTTGTAGAGCTATCAAGTGCTGCTGATAGCACTGTCAGACAGACACTTTTTGAATTATCAGCTATTAAAGACCCATATGCAACAAATTTCCAAGGTTTATTATACAAATTGTTCTTTGAATGAGAAAAGCATACAAAAGCTCAGTGAAACACAAAGAAACCATTGTTCCCAAATGAATTTGATATTTGCAAATGTTTTGCTGTTTTGATCACTTACATGGTTTAATAAATCTAATTTGCTTTGTCTTTTATGAAGAAAATTAAATGGTCTCTTTGGAGTGTTCCATGAACATGGCCAGATTTTCAAATCATGGTTGGTCTTCAGGCAGATGCAGCTTAAGACAATATGAAAGTATTTGTTTTAGGAAGTGCTGAGCAGTGAAACAAAGTCCCTTTAAGATCTCTCAAAGTGGAAAGCTCAAAACAAAAGCAGCTGGTATCTCCAGTTGCTTTTGAATGTTTCTTGCCTTTATTCCTTGATCRTACTCACTGACACTTAGCATTTCCTGGTGCAGTGACCATTTCAGGCCTAGGTACAGATCTGGTTGTTTTGGTTTTAAAAACACTGGCAAACCTGTCGAGGGGCTGAAATGATCAACATAGATTAACGCAGTTCCAGAGAGCCTTTGCAACCACGAGTGTCAGTTCAGCTATGGCAAATCTCTTTGCTGGCCTCACTGTACTGATTTACCAAAGCTGGCAAAGCTGCTGTTTCAACGAAGGGSACAACGCTGTATTTCACCCTGCTCAAAGGCACAACTATGACTTGATATTAGCATTTATCTGCCCCTGCTGCAAGCCAGAGTTTATTGTCACTAGACTGCTCCGCTTGCTCTTCCATGCAGCATCTGGCATTAGCAGCTCAGGGAAACTCTTAGCCCCTACAGTGAAACTCGGCTCAGCACTCCTCTACTCGTGCTCCTTGTGGCTGTCAAAGGGTGGACTCAGGTGTGCTCCATCAGCTCTGAGCAACTCCGTTTTTGACTGCATTGTCAGCTCAATTGATGCAGAGGACAGGGACAATTTGCAGACTGAAGCAATACTCACAGTTTAGCCCACACTGCTTCAGCAAATGCATATCATGTGGAAATTCCCTCTTTTTCTAAGGCATGTGCAAGAACATGTGGAGCATTATCAATACGCGACTATCCCACCTTCTGAGCAGAGCTCAGAACTTCTCTACCACTTCCCTTAGGGAACAGTCCAAAGAACGACACTTACCCATCCGAAGGAAATAACAGCTTCCATTTTTATCTCATTAAGAGGCTGTTTGCATTCATCCACGTTTGGTGCAGGCGGAGCAGTGGGAATGCTGGTTTAACAGCACAGCTGTCTGCAACTGCTTAATTACTGGGCAACAAATGGCAACTGCCACTTAACTATCCCATTGCAATTGCCACCACAATTTTTCCCACTTCTAGACTTCTTTCCCTGTATTTAATGACTCCTCAGCACCTCTGCTGTCACTAGAGGCACAAAAGAACGCACCGCTTTAGATAAACTCACCCAACCAACGTCTGTGGTGCTGTGAGCGGAAATCGGTGTGAGTCAGGAGGAGCAGAGCTCGGTGGATGGAAACCAGGTGATTTCCATGTCAATGCTGTGGTCCTCACTTATACCCTGAAGATCTACTCTCTGTCAGCTGCCAGCAGCCAGCGGCCTCTCCTTCTTGTACTGATCCCTAGTGCTGCTTCTCTTCTCTTCTACCAGTGTCCCTCTCATCCCACTTCCAGTTTGTGAGCGTTTTGAGGCAGGGTTCCCTTCCGTTTACATGCAGCGCCTGGCACACTGTAGCCCTCGCTGCTCAGCAGGGCCTCTGGGCACAGCAGGAGCCGGACGCCACAAGAGCCCYGAATTAAGGCAAAGCCGTCTTGCGTATCTCCATGCTCACAGTGACTAGCTTTCAAAATGCAGCGAAGGGGATCACTAAACAGAAACAGGAAGAGTAACAGAAGAGTTGCCTGAGTTCCCCTGAGAAGAAAAGTATGAGGCTCCAGGAAAGCCGAAGGCTTGTCAGAGGAAATGAGATATGCAGAAAGACAAAGATATTTCCAGCTTTGTTTAAACAACCTCAACAACAACAAAAAAAAGTATCAGCATAGAAATCATGAAGAGATTCAGCACAGGTGAAAATGTCTGCTCCAGAAAAAGAGTCTTTCCAGTATGCCAGAGACAGTGGCCAAATGTACTGCAGCCTCTGGAAACGCGGAGCTTCTGCTTTTCCTGTGATGGCACCAAACACCCCACCAAGGGCACCTGGTGCCAGGCCTGTAGCTTAACTTTCAGCCAGTTTCTTACAAAGTGGACACTTGCACAGTCGGATGCCAGTGATCCAGGGGTGCCTGGAGTCCTGCTACCACTGCGCTGCACCACCTGCTGGCACAAAATCAGTATTACCCCGTGCCCAGACCTCGGCGAGCCTACAGCCTCTGGAAAGCTGGCCAAAGAGCTGTCAGCTCTGCCGTGCTGTATCTCCAGAGCAGAATTCAAGTCCTTCCCTTCACAAACCACACATTGCACTTTAGCTTTTCTGTCTGTCTTCCTTGACCGAGAGGAGCTTTCTGCTGTCTGCATTTGAAGCTAGTAACTCACAGGCCTCTCTATTTAGACAGCAGTATTTTTTAATATATAATTTCCTACTTTCTATTAAGTTCATTTGCATTCTTCGCCCTCTTTGCCCCCAAGAAATAGCTGTAAACCTTGGCCCTGATCCTTAGCCCGTGGAAGACCTCTCTGGGACAGGCCTCTTGCTCTCTTCTGGAAAGAGGCCAGCTGAGGAAACAGAGCACAGAGGAGGCCGTGGGAGACGAGAAACCATCCTGGGAGCGGTGCTGTCTTTTGCTACCTTAGTGTAAACATAGAAAGGGGGATTCAGAGCAGCTGGACTATGCTCCCACTTGGGACTGCTGGCTGAAAAGTCATCGCACAGCCACCCCTTGTGGCTCTTGTCTGGCATGGCCTGAGCCCAGGCAGGAAGGCTAGGAACACCCTCCTTGGAAAGCCACCTAAGATACGCACTTGCAGTTCTCTCTGCTGTGCCTAGGTGTCATAGCAAACAGGAGATCCTCTACAGGATTTAGGGTACTCTATGACCACAAACACCATTTGTTTGTATGTTGCCTTGATAACAGTGCACAGCGCCTGGTGATCAGGTAGAAATGGTGGCTCACTGTGATGCTTCCACTGACTTCAAATGAGACTTGCCTTCCCAGTGCCAGGAGCTAAAGAAGCTGGGCTCTGGGACGGCACCCAGTCATGCCCTCACCATTTTCCCTTTTGCACTGCAAGCTCACTTGGGGAATTGCGGAAGGCGGGCACAGTCCAGCCCTGACCTGAATAACCTAAACTGCTACTGTCAAGTCTCATTACTATCATGATTCAGCTCATGGTTATTTCCCCGCTGGAGGAAAAATATAAGGAAAAGCAAAGAAAAATAAAAAAGAACCCAGCCCAAAGCCCCAAGCAGCATATGAAAAATAAACAAAGCAGGTCATGGCACATCTGCTTCCAACCCTGTGGAGCGGTTAGCTGATCAGGCATGCCAGGGGGAGCAGATGCAAAAATCCCAGGCACTCTACCTGACTCAGCTGCAGCGGAGTTACTAGGATCCCAGACCATAGAAAGCAGGGGAAGGAACTAGAAATAGTGTAGGACTTCTTGAACCCCTGTCGCGGTACCTGACTCTCAGATCAGCCCCCACTCTGGGTCTTCATCCTCTTTCCAGTCAGCCAACTTTTGTACACTGGAGTTCAGGACAGGGCTAATAGGATCCAGAGAATCCCGAGACTCCAGTCTTTTAATTATAGCCGCTGCGATTAGCCGTTAGGTGTTCACCTCCCTGCCCGGTGAGAAAGCTACGTGTTCATTTTAAATGACTGAAATAGGAGCGGGGTTATGTATCAGGTACTAAGCAATATGATTTCATGAAGGCCCCTTTTGAGGCCTTTGTTATTTCCATTGAATATCTTGACAGATGCTGCATAGATTAGCATTAGCAAATTAGTATTATTAAAACAGATCAGATAATTTCAAGGTATTGTGTGATACTCCTTTTTAGTCTTTCTGATATTTCATTGTCATTCTAGCAATGTGGGACTGAAAAGCTGTTTTTTCCTTTAAGGTCGATTTAACTCATACCCTGAGCCACAGAGCCTGTTCCCTATCCTGAAAATCCATCTTGCATAAAGTGTATCTGCCCATGAGGTAATGCAAGGAGGGGAAGAGCTACAATTACACAATTTTTTTTGCAGTGTATGTCATGATGCTGAGAACCAATATGGCCATGTTGCCCAGCACTTCCTGGAAATGCCACTGCCTGAGGGGCATGACTTGCAGAGAAACAGAAAAAAAAAATCACAAACCTGTTAGACTATTGGCTTTCTGACTGAGTTTGAACAACCTGAGTTTGAACAGTTTCTAATGCAGTGCAGCTGAATCAGGAGGCGGCGACCTCAGAGATGATTATAAAGGTCGTCTCCTCCTACACGGGCAAGCACAGCCGCAGAACAGACTACCTGGACCTGTGGGGCTCCTTTGCTATATGTGTCTGCTTTGTTCAAGAGGCAGGAACATGCTGTAACAGTTAAGTGAAAGATTAATATTCAACGTAGACCACGCTTTCACAAGTTCTTCCCCGTCAACAGCATTGCAGAATAGCTTTGATCTTTACTGTCCTTGGAGTCAATCACAAGAATGAAGTAATTGCAACTTAATGCCAGTATAAMGGAATCAGGTGGACTGTCTTGCTTTGCCTGCACATCATCGTGCACTTTCCATTTTGTGACCTGTTTGTCATTACCTGATCTCAGAGAACAAAATGGGAAAGCAAGAAAGGCAAGCAGCACCTTGGGTGGCTTCACAAGCCAGTAGCGTGCTTCATCACGTGCATTTTGCAGACTGGGTGCAAAACTGACAGCAACTGGAAATTGCCTTGCGTGGAGCAGATCGCAGCTCTCCAGAAGGATGTCTCCTAATGTGATTTTGCTCTAGAGGGCTACTCATTATTACTTAGTCTAGTGCCCAAGGTAGATTTACCTGATTACAACGGTGTCAAAGTAGTGGAAAATGTCAAATGCTATTAATGAGGACTGTGCAGCCTTGGTTTCCTGCACAGTAGTGAGAAGCAGTTGTGACCTGCAAGTTAAGAGCATGTGGTAGGTGGCCTGAATATGTCCTCTGAGCCCAAGTATGTCTATCTCTAAAACACAAGTGGGGATTCACAGTTATTCAATTCTGTACTTCTTTTTACTTGAGCACCTGCCTAGGAAACACAGCTATTGAAATACCATAAGAAAGCCTCCTTATATAGCTTTTCAGTATTATTTTATATACAAAGAATCAGACAAGTCAGAAGGGTGCAGAGGCCTTGTAACTAAATCTCCAGAGCACTTGAGATTTATTTTCTGGTTGTTCATGGACCAATGTAGATGTTCCTAGAAAACATAAATTTACTCTGGCTTTGATTTTGGCCTGTAAAACTGCAAAGCAAAAACAAAAACCCCGCTTCGTGCTAATATTTGTATTTTCTTTAAAAAATGCAAATTTCAAAATGCAAACATGTACACAGAAGAGAGACTGGGCGCCTTAGGTCAAAGCTTGATGTGCTTTCTTGAGCTAGAAGCAACTACTTTCAAAAGCAGTCTATTTCAACAGTAATTGTTTAACATACAATAACCTTCCTCCAATGCATCTGTATTGATTTAAATGATCACGGAAATGTAAACTCAATAAGAAAAAAATAGCAATGAATCCAGCCCACTRTTTCAAAATGTGAGCAAACTAGCATGTCAGTGACAAAGGAGCTAGCCTGGAATTTTCCATGTCCCCATGAAAATATCTAGACACTAGTTAATACCCAATATATGAATAGTGATAAACAAGAGACATAAAACAAGATACCTCGTAACTGTGGGAGCAGCTTGTCTCTGCCCAGCAGCTACACTGCCTAGAAGGTCCTTTCAGGATATGAGCATCACTCCCTTTGYGCAGTGAAATCACGGTGGGAAGTGCCTCGTTTTATCCTGAAGAGAAACCCAAGAAGGCACCTCATCTGGCAAAATCCATTGCCCTAAAACACTGAGGCATCCTGCCTTCTGTAAGACTCCGTGCTTCTATTAAGACCTCTCGGTGGCTTTCGTAGTTCACAAGGCTATTATAYGGGCTTCAGCCATAGACAGCAGGCTGTAATTTGGAAAACAGGATTATGGTGTGTGTGGTGGGGTGCCCAGYTGGCTGGGCCTTATCTAACAACGTCGGACTAAAATAGCATCAAGGTGCTTTTTGATTCCACTGTGAGTGCTGTTGAGTGGATTAGAAGGATTACATGCTTGCATCCAGAAATCAGGAACATGCCAAAATCTGACTGATACCTAGGCTTTTATTAGAGGCGTAAAGATCATCCTCTCTAAAATAAATATATTTGCTTATCTCCTCTTGGATTTTGTACTGATACTGTCTGAAGCTTTTCCTGCAGGAAGAAGGCTAAATCAGAGGAACTTTAAGTAGTTTGCTTTAAAATGTAGACTTTGCTAAAGCAAAACTTTAAACTAGCATGTCACAGGGTCTTTGATACTGACAAATTGCTGTACTTTTGCTGATGAGCCAATCCAGAATAATATGCCCATGTAGGTGTGCAGGAACTGGCCACAGAAGAAAATTCGAAGAGAACCAAAGGATGTCGGATACTAGGTATAGAGAGTCACTTGAGACTGCTCAGCATCTCAGAGAAGTCAGACTAGTCACTAAAAAAGCAATAAATAATGAAGTTTTTCTGTCTTTTGCATGAATGTGAGATTCAGGGATGTAAGCAGCTCCATCGAGAGAAGAACTATAACCCRTTGCCCATAAACATATACTTGTATGTGTGTGTGTGCATGTGCCTGCACCCTGAGATGGTTCTAAAGGGCCTAGGATCAAGATGTTTTGCTATCTGCTTGCTACTTGTTTTTTTTTAAAAGTCTATGCTAATTAAGCAATTCCGTATTTTTCATTTCATATTGGGATAGACACTATGGCAAAAGAAAAAAGTTCTCAGAATATTTATGTGCCAAATTTCCCCGTTTAAAAAAGATTTTTAAAGCTTGAGTTATAGCATCCTCTGTACAAGTTTCTCTGAATTATCTCTCTGAAATTGTAAAAGATCACTTTCCAGCTATTGCAGGATAAATATCTGTCTTTATTCTGAGCCTAACTCAGAATACCAACTAACTTTTTATGGCACTATTTCAGCACTCTGAAAGGGGTGTTTCACTTTCATCAGGCACAGAGTCACTGAGGCACAGACAGATCAGATAACATCAGCTTGCTTGAGACACGACCTGCAGTTCCGGACCTGGTCCCGTGCTTTCTCCTTTAGGCCGTTAAATATTGCAGTTTTGGCAGGGCGTACTAGCTTATGTGATGCAACAAGATTTTTATTTTAGATTTTGGCCTTTGACTGTCTTTTTGACATCTTCTCTGTGGCAGAGTGGAGCTGGAACGTGGCACTTTTACCTTCATGGATCCACTAAACATCTCCTGGTACAACAGTGACATTGGCAACAGGAACTGGAGCAAGCCACTCAACGAGTCCGATGCAGACCAGAAGCCTCAGTACAACTACTATGCCATGCTGCTCACCCTCCTCATCTTTGTTATTGTTTTTGGCAATGTGCTGGTGTGTATGGCTGTGTCCAGGGAAAAAGCTCTTCAGACAACAACTAATTACTTGATCGTCAGTCTGGCAGTGGCAGATCTCTTGSTAGCAATTCTGGTCATGCCTTGGGTGGTCTATCTGGAGGTAGGTGGTCCAGTTTTTTTTCACAGTACCAAGTATTTCTGGTCTCACTGGTTAGGGAGAAGGGAAGTTTAGCTGCCTGGACATCAAATAAATGTCCAGGCCCTCCTACTTATCACAAAATGGAAATGTTTTTGTTTTCTTAACAGTTGAACAGATTCTTCCATGAAGTGGACTTGGTAGCAGATGACAGGCTGATTTGAAAATTCAGAAGGCTAAATTGTAACCCAATTTCATTGAAAATCTGGCCTTTAAATACAGGGTTCAAAAGTGATAGGACCCCAAGTTTTCTTTTAAAATTACACAGACAAACTGTGCGTTCTCAAGCATGAGAACGAACCTGCAACAACATCATGGGTGTCGCACTAATAAACCGAACCCCGTAGTGATCCAAAGCATATTCTGAAGGACCACAGCAATAAGGAGAGCRGGCAATTGTGTAAGTACGATGTAAATACAGACTTACTATGTCACAATATGTAAGAAACAGAATCGCGAGTGAGCTACTTGCCACGCTCCTGCAGTGAGCAAGCCTCCTGGTACAAAAGGAGCTCTATGCTGCTGTATACAGAGCCATGTTTGAGCAACACTGTTGTGTAAAAGCCAAATATTCCTGAGACTGCCACACATTTACCTGATGGCAAATAGCTCTCAGAACCGTAAACAGCTGGAAGGAATGAAATGACGAATTTGTACAGGAAAGGGTAGCAGAAGCTGAGCAACCCTTTTTGCCTGGCCCTTTTGATGCACAGGTTGTTTGTGTTCTGCAGTGAACTGCGACTGGGAAAGCTGGGGGCCATCCTGCACCAAAATAAATGACCAGGAGAAAATGAGGAGTGGAAAGAAAGCAGAAGGCTGAAACTATATTAAATTTTCAAGTTATTGACAAGGATTAGTTTAGGAGGGAAGATGATAAAACTGAGAGGAAAGTAGGAAGAAGAAGCTGTTATCAGCCCATTAAACATTAATGCAAAGCAAAAACAAAGCCACTGACATGACATGGGCTGTCCAGAAGCCACAATACTAATTATCACTCTAGTTAATTATTGTTTGTATGGCACTTTAAAAATGTAAAGCACTGTGCATGTGCTAAAGCTTATTAACATGACCAAAGGCTAGTTGTGATTGCAGTTAATACCTCTGGGACTAGTTACCCTCTTCTATTGCATTCCTCTTTTTCAACAATCCATTTTAAACAGAGGCTCTTTTTGTGAGAAGCTCCCACTCTCTTAGGCTTAGCTATGAGTCTTTCAAATAACCCCTGTTTTAATTTGGAAGAACAAGATGCTTTCCTCCTCTGGGCTTCTGTGTGCATGGAACTGGCTAGGAAGCTCAGACTCGTTAATCTACCAAGGAGGACAATTTAGGCTTGTATATCTCACTGTTGCTACGATTTGAGTCCTGTCTGCTCTTATTCACTCTCTACTAAACCTGGTCCTATCTTCTATAACCTGAAGAAACATGTCAATATTTGCTGACAGAGAAGGAGCCATTGCACTGATGTGGGTTAGGGATGCTGTGATCCTTGTCCATGCCTACAGTCTCAAATCAAAACTGACCAGAATCCTTTATTCTGCAAATAATTTCATGTGTTTTAGGGCCTGTGTTACAAGTTGGGACAAAAATGGAGGTCAAAACACAGGAAATCCTTTTAAAAAATGGCTCAATTGGAGAGAAACTTTCTACCTCCGAATTCCTGATGTTTACCATATATAATTGCATACACTAAGAGAAAAAAACTGCTGCAGTTCACAGCATCTCCCATAAACTCGTAACTATGAGTTCAGGAAATTGATTGTCACACAGAATTATATCTAGCTGGAAGCCTTTGCCTTTGGGCAAATTCTAATCAAAGTTGCTGATGTGACTTTGTCTTTTAAATGCTTTTTTAATCATTGTGTATTCATCTGTCACTCAGGCTCCAATGCAGTCATTCTTTCTTCCTTCTTTATGCTGCCTATGGTTATGTATATCAGAACAGAAATAACTGAAGAATAGCTATCTTATTCGTTCTATTTTCAAGTGCAGTAGGACTCTATTTATATTAGAGGGAAATATACTTTTTTCACTGCATGCCAAGTACAGAAGTCCTAATAATTGCCTTAACTATCAAAGTTTGGTTTCAGTAGGAAGATAAAGGAAGATAAAAAGGCTTTTGGTAACTTGAAGTATTACCATTAGTTCTTCTCTTTATCACAATATGTAATACATGTCAAATAATTTTCACTCCGAATTAAATCCATTTTGTTTGTGAAAAATAATACATGAGGAGTTTCTTCTCTGGCTTTTTAAAATAAAGAAACAAAGCAAAGCCCCTGCTTTTCCATTACTTATCTTTGCTAGGTATAATTGCAAAAAAAAGTGTCTTACGCTGGGGACGTATAATTAATGTATTTCTTTTCTGATATGTCCTTGTAATACTTCAGACACCTGTTCAAGGTACTGCATGGTTCACATGGAGTTTGAGGAGATTTGTACTCTCTTAGGTCACTGGAGCACATGAGGCGAGGTTTTCGTTTCCCATATCGGTTGCCCAACTCAGAATACAGATTAACAGCATGGCATCGGGAAGGATGAAATCACACTAGCCTTCAGGAAAGAGCGCTAAAGCATGGTTCAGAGGGACAAGAATACTTTCCCTGCAGCAGTTCYGTCACTTGAGGCCCTTAGCCGAGTCAACACAAAGCCCCTGAAGATGCGCTGTGGCAAGMAATCCTGTTTGGCACAGCAATGTCATTGATTGCATGTGACCAGCTGAAACTTCCGTGGACAAAGTGATGACCCCACTTAAACCAGCAAGAGTCTTCATATGCTTTTGCAAAATTCTCCCTTTAGACTCTCAGCAGTGCATCTTTAGTGGCTACTTTTACTGACTATTTTCTCTTTCTTCATAGGTGGTTGGTAAATGGAGGTTCAGTCGGATTCACTGTGATATCTTTGTAACACTTGATGTTATGATGTGTACCGCCAGTATCCTCAATCTCTGTGCCATCAGCATTGACAGGTAAGGGCTCCATGGCAAGTCACGTCAAGTCCTGTATGGCTATCAAGACTGTGGTCAAGGTCATATTTATGTGGTCTAAATTCACCTGTGTCTCTGAGACTTTTCAGTCATGAGAGCTGGTCTTGCTGAAGTGTTTCAAAGACTTTTGAAGCCTTTTTAGAGAGGACCTAAATAAGGGTCTGAGCAGGGATTCACTTAGTGGCAGCCATAGAAACATTAGCCTTGAAAATGTGCATGGAATTTAAACTGTGCGTATATATCCCTATTAGATCAATCCTTCTGTTTATATACCTAAGTGATGGAACAGACCCCAGTGGGAAGGCAGTAACTCAGCACAAAAGAGAAACGTTGTGYTAAGCTTACCCCAGCCTCCTCCCTGGCAGAACAGGTAACTTGGAGATTCAGGAAACCTTCTATTTGCCCCATACGCTCTTTCTGGAGTTGCCTTTTGGCTCAGTAGCTAGGTATAATTTCCCACGGGATTTATCAGCAGAATAACAAATGACTGGATTTGTTTCTTCGCACTGCAGATACACAGCAGTAGCAATGCCAATGCTGTACAACACCCGCTACAGCTCGAAGCGCAGGGTTACCGTGATGATTGCTGTGGTCTGGGTGCTTTCATTTGCCATCTCCTGCCCACTCCTATTTGGCCTCAATAACACAGGTGAGTGTTATGTCATCTACAGTTGGCTATCAGCATCTTCCTGGCTTTACTGGGTCCCAGGTGGACTTCTGTTACAAAACCAGGAATAAACATGAGATTCAGGTTTTAGGTGTATCCCTCCCTATTTAAGACATCCTCTCCCATGCCAGCCCAGGATATTTCTGTCATCTGCTTCTAGATTTGTTTCATCTCTTGCTGTTCCAGATCACCGTCGCAGGCACATCAGAACAGAGGTTATGTAGAGGCTTACGTAACACTTGTCAATGCTACCAAAAAAAAAAAAAATCACTAAAACCACCACTATTATATTAACACATGTGACAAAGAAAGGCATGTGACAAATAGCTTCACTGAGACAAGAGGAAAAAAAAAAAACGGTTACTCTGCCAGTGGTTTCACAGGACCACATACAGCGTGGGATCTGTATGCTGTTATAAGCCTGTGAATAGCAGAGACCTTGAGCCTGTACGTGGCTCCCTGCGATACAAGTGGAGTTTGCTGGTCTTGCACCACTTCTAGTTGACGTGATGGTCCCCCCAGAACCCTTCCCTCTCTGGGTATCTCCATACTTTCTGTCAGAGAGAGAGAGGAGGGCAATACTGGTAATAGCTCCTAACAGCTGGGCCAATGATCTTGAAATTTTTTGTCTTCCAGACGAGAATGAGTGTATCATCGCCAATCCTGCCTTCGTTGTGTATTCCTCTGTCGTCTCCTTCTATGTTCCCTTCATCGTCACCCTGCTCGTGTACGTACAGATTTACATCGTGCTCCGGAAGCGCAGGAAGCGTGTTAACACCAAGCGCAGCTCCCATACCCTGGATTCTGACACACAGGCCCCACTGAAGGTAACGAGACCCTCCAYCTTGCTCTCACCCATCTCCATCCTCTTCCCTTCCTGCTCCACTTCCTTCCTGAAGCACTTCCTCCTCTCCCCAAATGACACTATCTGGAACATGCGAAATGGTGGCTCACAAAGGTGGATGCTGTGTCCGATGCTACTGGGGGCATTGCACACTGGGGATTATCAGGTGACTGGCTGGTGCTTCACAAGCCTCCCTGGATCCCAGGGGATGTTTCRTTAGCAGATCTGCACTAGGCACTGCTTCTTTGACCAGACCCCATTTCCYTTGATTCTGCTGATTTCGGGGTGGGTGTTAAGACTCACCCCAGCCTACAGGCTTCCTCACTTCCTCAGTCAGCCCTGCTGACTAAGACAAAGAAGCTCCACAGACATTGCTGTATAAACTACATCACTGGTACGCTACTGCTGAAACACAGCCATGCAAAGCAGCCTTGCAAAGCACRGGATAAGTGGAGCGAGGCTGAGCGTGTCCAGTGCGAGACGGCTTGTCAGAGTGCTAGTCTAGCAGGTGTATAAAATGATTAGTAGGCACCGTTTCCAAACTACATCCTCACAATTGCCTCAGAAACCAGTTCCACACGAGGAAAAAGAGGCAGAAACGGAGTGGGCTGAAACACAACCAACTCTTTGTAGTTTTCTTCCCTTGGTGAGGGGCATCAGGGATACCCACCTCCGTTATTCCTTTTTCAGAGTGCTTTTCAATCACTTACAGTACCTTAGCCACACTGATTACTTTCTGCTTCAGGCCCTGTGTTTATATCTCTATGCRCCTCCCTTAACAGCTTCCCTTCTTAATTACTATCTGCTTGTGTAACCTATGAGCTGATGCTTGCCCCTTAGGACAAATGCACTCATCCAGAAGATGTGAAGCTCTGCACAGTTATTGTGAAGTCCAATGGGAGTTTCCAAGTTAATAAGCGCAAAGTGGTGAGTGTTAAAGAGAAGTGGCAGCTTTCTAGAGCATTCAGCTTTCCCCTGTTCCCTGTGCAGGATACCAAATGAATTAATGTAAGGTGGGAGAAAAATAAGCTAAGAGCAAAGGTTAACATTCAATAGCAAAATTTAAATATTCTTCCTGTTCCTCAGAGTGAAGCAGAGGGTTTAAGATCACAGAGCTCAAAAAGCCAGACTAAGCTCACTTAAAGATCAGCTATAAAAGCCATGACATTTTAACAATTTGTGTCCTTTGATTTTCTTCTTCTCTTTACTATTTAAGTCTTCAACTGCATTGACTTTGTTGGGTTTTGCTTGTTGATTTTTTTTATTTATTTAGTTGCTGAAAACCTAACTGAAATACATGGGGGTGTAGAGAGAGTTTCTCCCATTTCCTAACCTCTTTGTAAAATAAAAGAGTCAGCACTTTTCACTGCAGTTCTGCTAGTCTCAGCTACCCAAATGTATTAGCCTATGTTAAAATTAACACACAACCAGCCACCAAAAAAACACAGAGGGCAAGAAGAGGGGTTGATCATTCATCAACAGCATCCAGCTTCACCCTGTAAAATTGTTCATTGCTCCTCCCGGTGTACTTATCTGTCTCTGTGTTGTGGGTATTTGATTCTTGTCCAGGAAGCAGAGAGTCACATAGAGGAGATGGAAATGGAGATGGTTTCCAGTACTAGTCCTCCTGAGAAGACCACTTTCAAACCAGCTGAAACAAGGAACCATCAGCTGCTAGTGCCAGTCGCTTCCAATCAGTGCACCAATTCAACCCTGCAGGCAACCTTGGACAGCCCTGTGAAAGTAGAGAAGAATGGACATGCCAAAGAAACCCTCCAAACAGCCAAAGTCTTTGAGATCCAGTCTATGCCCAATGGAAAGACAAGAACCTCTCTCAAGACTGTGAGCAGGAGGAAACTCTCACAACAAAAGGAGAAGAAAGCCACTCAGATGCTAGCCATTGTCCTTGGTAAGAGTGCGCTCTGGCTTCCTCTTTGTATTTCTGTGAGAGCTACCCCGGACGAAGTACTGAGTCTGGATGTCCAACTGTTTGACCAGGCATGTGACATGTAGCAGATGTACCTTCTGGTGGAACATGCAGGAGACACAGGGAATAACTGAAAAAAACAATGTATAAAGCAGATACAAAATAGAGGTAGAAGTGCAGGGAGAAATGATGGAGGTGTAAATAATTCACAGTGGCCTCCAGCTTCACTGGATAAATCAGAGGATATGCCTGTGAAAGCAGGCATGATGCTTCTAGTAGGAAARCTACCTTCTTTCCAGCGGGGGAAAGCTCTCATTGGTGTACAAAAGGCTCAAAGTTTTGYAGCTGTGGAGCATTCTGATTGCCAAAGGACAGTGAGATGCTGGGGTGAGAGCACTCATGGGCTTTCTAATGTAGCTATAGCACAAAAGGCACCATAATTCAAGTATGAAAGTGGCACCTCTTAAGGCCCTAGTTTATGTTGTAATTGATCTACTTATATCAGTAGAAAAGTTCTTTAGCGCTTGGGTAATCAAAATACGGACTATGAATCGTAACAGACAAACTGAAGGCATATTGCTCAGGGAATCTCTTTTCCTTAACTACCCTAAGGAACCTCACAGTTCTGAGAGTCTCACAAGTTTTTCAGCTTTCAGTAAAGTCTGTCTCTCTCCTTTCTCCCCAGGTGTTTTCATCATCTGCTGGCTCCCATTCTTCATCACTCACATCCTGAACATGCACTGCGATTGCAACATACCCCCAGCAATGTACAGCGCCTTTACATGGCTTGGATACGTCAACAGTGCTGTTAACCCAATTATTTACACCACCTTCAACATTGAATTTCGTAAGGCTTTTATGAAGATCCTCCACTGTTAAAGAACAGTAACCACATTTTTAAGAATGAGAGAAAAGAAACCAATGCCATGTACACACACAGACAAGTGGGGAGCCAAAGGGAGATCTCGAGCTCTTGTATCGGGTACAAGGCCTGCAGTGTTACAACTGTGGCATGCCCCATGCCTCTTGGTCAGGATGTAACAACGACCTTCATTTGAGAGATTCTCTCATCCCTCAAGGTGACCTTTGGACTCTGGGAGACCAATCCCAAAGGCACTTTTAAGAGCTACCCTCACACTGTGTTTAAAACAGAAGCAAAAACTGAGACACGCTCACTTGATACTTGCCTGTGGCCAACTAACCTTGAGTGCATTAAACGCGGACATTTGCAGAGCCATGTGCAGGTAGTGACAGGTCACTGCCACTATTGGCTTATGTGTTATATCATTGATACAATCCTCACCAAAGATGAGAGCATATTTTCCGCTTTGCAATAGGAGCCACACAGAGCTTGCGGAAACCCCATGCAATAGCTTTGCCTTCACCTGCAGCTGGCTTATCTGGGATTAAACTGCTGAGGCCTTGAGGAAAATAAAAACAAAAWCCCCCACTTTCATAGAACCCCCGGYGGGCCAAGAAAGTTCTGCCACGTACAGATCCAATCCTTACGATAATGTAGGCCCACAAGCAATGGGCAGAAGGAAGAAGAGGAGCATATGTCTCATGTGGGACCATTACCCCAATGTAAATACAAATAAGTAGGATGAATTGAACAGAAGCCTAAGCCAAAAAAACACAGGGAGAGAAACTAAAGACGTGATACCTTGTTTTGCATGGTATGCACTCAGATTATATAGGATACCAACTATCATCTATCATCAGCCAGCCCAGCAGCRATTTCTGCCCATCAGCATTTCATCTTGTCTCTTACAGGAAGCTACAAAAATAATCAAGGAGTGATACTGGGCTGAATGTGGAAATATGAAGACAGTCTGCTAGGTGAGGCATCTGGAGCCATGTCCATCTCAGATGTGAATCTGGACAAATGAAATTTAGGGCCAGTTCTTCTCACATCACCTTAAAGCACCATGAAGCCAAGGATCACCTAACATACGATTTGCATATGTCTGTCAAAAGAGTGTGCACAATGACATTAYGCCTAAAGAGTAACTGAGGTAAAGAATGTGTGTTTTTGAAAAAAGACAAAAGTCCAAGAAAGCCCCTAACTGGATGTGCTCCTGTTTCCAGGTTGGACTCAAAAGGTCTGGATGTTTCTGGCATCCCTTACTCTCTCTGTTTCATGGTTTAAAACAGTTGAAAATCTATCGACAGCATACTATTACCACAATGACTCTGGCATTGCCAAATCCATGCCCTGCTTACTAACTGTACTCAGTTCACAATATATTTTGTAATATCTCTGTAAATAATATACAGTGAGATGAATAAAATGACATGGAAATAAGTCTGAGTAGAAATTACTGTAGGGTCTGGATAGGTAGATGATTACAATTGCCATATGCAAAGGCAGGCTCCTGAGCTCTAATTACCTGCTATTTTCTGAAGAGTTTAAAACAACCTGGAGAGCAATATAATCCCTTTTCTCTCTATGCACAGTTTGTGGAATATCCACATAGTTTCTGCTTCAGAACAGATAAAAACTGCTGCTAGGGTGTGTGTGTGTGTGTGGGGGGGGGCTTCTTTGATTCTCTGCTTTTCCTAAATTGTTAACAAAACATTTTCTTGTGGGATGGGCTGTGCCAATAATATAATTCCTGTGCTCCAGCTGTATACCAAGATGAGATTATGTCAAGTAGCTCTAATACATACTCTCAGMCGTTTCCTTAAACTGAAACATAAGTTCCACCTTGATCCAAAGGTTTCCCATCTAATCCTGTTCCTGGAAGWGGCCAATAACCGGTGTTATTTGGATTTAGCCCAAGGTTTGGATAACATTTGAACATCGCTTTTTGAGGTCTGTTCATAGCTATAAATTTAAATGAAAAGTGATCCTACAGCTGCCCAAAGGGGCATCAGCTTAGTGAAGGATTTTAACACGTAACTTTGGCAGAAATAGGTCCTATATACTAGGTTGAGTAAGAGAGTACATGCTTATCATAGCAACATTTCATTTACATATATGAACCCAATATTATATGATGCTGTCAGAACAAAACATTACAAACAAATAGGTAGTGTTAACATTGTAATGTACAACTAGGGAGTCTTTGCACTTTGAACATTAACAGGATTACGTGCAAGGGAAAGAAATAATTCTTACAAAAGCACAGGAAATGATAAAAATTTCTTTTCAGGAGAAAATTGGAAACACAAACACAAAACATCTCAGGCGCAAGAATCAAAGAAAAGAGGATGCTATCTGCTCTTTTTGTTCGGGTTTTAACCAAGCAAATTTACCCTTTGATCAGACTAGTCTTAATTAAGAGACTCAAAGAATAATGTAAAGCCAATGTTTTTTGTGGAAAAATAGTAACAAGCTTCTGCTCAATTTTCTAAAATATTAGCAACTGCAAAGCAGAAAAATGCCATGTGGTTTAGTGAATTACCAGTTGAGGAGCTGAATCAAAATAGAAAAAAATATGCACATACACAAAAAAGCTTTAAAGCATTTGGAAGTTGCAATAGGTGATATTTGTGCTGTACTAAAACCTGGTGTGAGCAAACTGTGTTTGTACAGGCCCTAGTACACAACATCCAGCGCCATAGTTGTGATGGGAGGTGCTTTTATAAACAAGTAACAGCTGCAAATCACGAGRAGTGTCAGTGGCTTGAGGCAAGACTCTAAGGCCTCTTATCCTCAGATTTGAGTCTGGCAAATACAGTCCTCGCTGGTACCGCCCCCCTTAAAAAACACAGCCTTGTGAGGACTTAAGATGGTGGGGCATACTGATGATGGCAAGGGTACTGACATATTTTTAACATCTTAATGAGAAGATCTTATTTCTTTGCTCCTGAAGAAAATTTGCAAAGTGAATTCTACTCAGAAGTAACTGTTAGAGACCCTTGCTACAGTCCCTATTTTGTGAATCATGATCTACAAGTGAAGCTTCAGTTCTGCTTATTGTGGCTTTCAGTTCTGGCTTTTCCTCCCTGTGATACACAGCTCA
Source organism: Rhea americana (assembly GCF_003343005.1). Lineage (NCBI taxonomy): Eukaryota > Metazoa > Chordata > Aves > Rheiformes > Rheidae > Rhea > Rhea americana. The sequence continues at coordinate 5,664,274 of NW_028186623.1, read as the reverse complement.
CTGAAGACAGGGTGGCTCTCTACCCCTCCTGAACAAGTTTTAATTAAGAAGCTGGTAAAATCTGGCTGCACTGTATTCTGCATTTGCCTGCTTGCTCCCACTACAGTCATGATATCACGTTTTTGCTGTTTGAAGAATAAACTAATTACAATAGCTCAACCAGCTTATTAAATCTTTCTAAAATAAAAACAAAAAACAGACAAATAGCCACTATCTCTCTAGTGAAAATCTCCAGTGAAAATGTGACTCTCTCTGAAGTCARAAATGTACGTTACTCGTAAGTGGAACGTGTGGCACCAACGAATGTCCTCAGCCAGCACTGTAATTAAATAGATTTGCACAAGCTACTGTGATGTTGTAAACTTATTTCCTTCTTTTTATCGGTGCTGCAACAATGGTATTTAGCTGTAATGCTAATACTCTCTAGGGACCTACAATTGTAATGGGAAAAGATGGTGGCCTTCAAATGAGATCTTGTATTTTTTTTGACTTGCTCTTCAGGTTAGTTTTCCTTCCTTATSTCACTTTTCCTCAAGAATTCCAGCTTTTGTCTAAATTGGATGCAAGAGCCTCAGAGAAGGAAAAAGGTGCGGAGACACACAGGCAGGAAAGAAAATGCTCTTAAGTTTCTCCACCTCCCTTCTCTTCCAGATGAAAACAGACTTGGGAGGATTTGGAGGAGGAAGGGATGAAAAGAAAACCAGTAACAACCCCCATCCCCTTCCTCCCGCCCCAATGAGTTCCTAGCGAAGAGCAGTCATGCTGACACTTTTGGCATCACAGCACCTGCCTGTATTTGCTTTTGGCACTGTGCATTCGCATCCATACCAGTAGGAGTTCAAGACAGAGGTTCAGCCACTGCTTTCATTCAGGCATCATTTGTTTAGCTGACCTGTAAAAGTTGGGGGAAAAAATACAGATGAGTCAACAGCCTGTTATGAGTTTGGTTGGCAAAARTGAACCGTTGTGTGGAATATACAAACTTACAATCTGTCTGCATAGAGAATATAAATACAAGCTCTCAGAGTGATATGTTGTTGCAGACAATTTGTCTGATAAGTATGATATTTTTAGCACTACATTTTATGTAGCAATGAATATGCCCCAAAAACTTAATCATGGACTTCACTTTGCTAAACACACCTGAAGTGACAGTTCATATCAGTGGGAGTATTTCAATCGTCCATCTCTATCCTGTGTGACCACAGAGCAACTCCAGCCACTCATGCCATCCAGCAGAACATCCCCAGCAGACATCCCCAGGAAAACAAGTCATMTGTCCATCTTCTGTGACATTTGAGTAAGTCCTATGGTTTCAGACTAGGCCTCACAGATTAGTGGATAGGTTTCTTCTGCACATCTAGCCAAAAATTAAAATAGTTCTCACAACTCCCTTCTTTCTGAGGATAACAGACTGTTTCATAAATAGTTTTTGACTCATAAATAACAGCATTCTTCACCACAGAAAGAGTGATGACAGCAGACTAAATATAACTAAGGTATAATGAATAATTAACAGATCTAGAAATGAGCTTAAAGAGACTTAAGAARCAGCAAAGCAAAACTCAGGGTAATTGCCTTTTAAATGAGGAAAAACTTCATTCTACATACCCAAGCTGCCATGCGGGGCCCATGAAAAAGGAGGATCATGAAAACAGATGAGGAYATCAAACCAAGCTTAGCATTGCTTCCTTGCTGCATGCAATCAGCTGTAACCATAGCTTTGATGAGACTGTAAAGATTATGTCACCTAAATCTCAGCTGCAGAATTTCATGTCAGACTTACTAAAGGGAAGCAGGCAAAGAGGTTTTGCAATTGCTGTACTTTACAAGCTATCTGATTCTTAACYAAACTGTTACAGAGATATCAATGCACTGCTAAAAGAGTTTGTAACACGTACTAAAAACTTGAGCTTTTGTATGTTACTAGCAAGACCTATAATAATAAATCAAAACAGAAACTGTATGCAAAAAGCTGATTAAAAGAGGCCCTGTAGGATGAGTGATTATGGAATTCAGCTGCCCTCACTTCACTGCTCCCCAACTCCAAACCAGGCATTCCTGGAGCCCCTTGCACTTACATGGAAGGAACAAGCACCTCCCTTATGGAAACTCTTTGACACAGAACAGACGATGTAAATTGGCTTCTCAAGGTTCACTGACCTGCCTCAGACATAGGACACTCATCTGCTCAAACTCTAAGAAAGCCAGAGCCCTTCCATGGCACGGCAGGGGATGAGAAAGCTTCCTGTCTAACCCAGCAATCACTGGTGAGAGGCAGCTATGAAACTCTGACTCTGCAGCAACACGCTGAGGGTTCATGCTTTCAGCTTCAGAAGTGACTGCCTGCATTAGTCCTCTGCCAAGTGAAGGCCGTTATACTTGGCCACAGGAACAGCTCTGACCTGATTCAGCGCCAGCAGATAARAACTTCCCAAAGCTAGAACATGTGCATGTCCTGTTCAAACAAAACTGCTGCAGTGTTTCCTTCTGTTCATAACCCTGACGGCAGCCCCGCTGAAAGAAAAGGAAAGAAAAGAAAAGGCTGGTGCTCTGGACTTTTAATAGTGACCACTCCATATGGAAAAAGAACCTGTAGAAGACAAATATCCTCACCGCTTCCTATCTCTGTGGTTTAACTGCTATGTAAATCACTTTCAGTTTTGCGCAGACCAAATGTAAAGAGCTACAAACTCCATGTGTTGGGAGAAAATCAGTTCATAACTGAAGACTTTGTAACTGCATCAAACATTGTTTATATTTATACTGTTATTTATATTTAATAACACAATCACGGAACTGATTTTCTTCTACAGACCACAAGAAAAAGCAAGAAACTCCAAAATTACCATAGCAAAGATGCTTATCTCATCTCCAAATAATAATGGCAACCTAGAAGTCAGCAAAGATGACAATCTCTGTGCAGATCTCGTGAGCATGAGCTCTATCAAACCACATGCTGGGAAATTTGCAGACTATAGAGGAAAATGCAGGAGCTGCAAATACAGTGCAGTGAGACAGGTTATGAACAGTTTTGAGATTCCGTACCTAAAGAAATGAACAGTCACTGTTAGCCTAAATAAAATATTCCTGTATATCTCTTCCAGAATTCCTCCCTCCCTTTGGACTGCTTTAGTCTTGAATGAAAGTGACCTTAATTTGAGCTAATTCTTCTAGCCGACTAGAAAAAAATAGGTAGAGTTGCAAAAGAGCTGTTATGGTTCCTTAAAGAGACTTGTAGTGTAATGGCATGAGAATGACTTCAGTCAGAGCAGGGCAAAGTGAAAGTCTGGTTTGATGCGGATAGAAACATGGTGTCATGTGCTCTGGCTAGTAGGTCAGAAATACACTTATGTGCCCATGTCTGATCTGGATTAAATCTATTGCATCAGATAATTCAATGGCACATAGATCTGGTATTAAAGAGCTGGAACTACTGCTTCTTCATCCCTCTGGGCTATGGGGTGGGTTCACCCTCAGGGAATAGCACAGATGATGATCCAGAATGAAAAATCCAAAAGCAAAATTGATGAGTTTGGAAATGGGCTACTTGTTTTAGCCAACAAGTAGGTTGGCTAAAAGCAGAGACTTTGGGAAATACACTTCTGCCTTTGTAGCTCTGTACACCCCCTTTGCACTCTGTTTTGCTATAAATGACAGCACACGTGCTGAACAGAGAATGAGCTCCTGCAGCATGTATGAAGGCTGGAGTCTATAAATGAGAAAGTTACAGCAAGTTAACCTGGGGATGTAGATTTATGACTGAATTAGTGTGGCTTGGCAATTTACTGTGCTACGATAATTGAGTTTGTACATGTTCTCAAGCAGTGGCAGTTGTACAGTACAATGCTCTAGGTTATATTCTTTCATTATGTTTACATTAACATGCTTACCTTGCACTTGTTATGCATTAAGAGCATGCAGAGAGTGACATACTGTGGTTCAGTTAATGCATGGTAACCTGTTTAGCCACGGAGACATGTATGCCTGAACCCACCAATCCAAGGAAATGTTCATGTCTAGAGGGTAGTTCTCAGGGCATCTGGTAACAAACGTCTCTGATTGCCTTTCTGAAAAGCAAGCTCAGTACATTACTTCAAAGATGAAACCAGAACCACTCAAGGAGATTAGAGAGAATTAAATATAAAGAACTGGAATTTGATCCAGAGATAATAGTAAAAGGGAAAATGCTAGTAAATTTTATGCTCTTGTTAATTAACAAAAAGTTTTACATGAAGCAGTCTGATTTTGATTAGCTCAAATGAGACTCTTTTGCCCCCAGCCAATCCAGAAGAAAGGGTTTCTCAATAGAGCAGAGTGATTGGAAATTGATATTTAAAACCAAAAGTCCTGGTGTTAAGCTATTACCCCAAAGAACACAATCAGTGTACCTCCACCAAGTGGATATTGGCACTGCAGCAGAGGCATCCCTGTCCATGGTGAGACCATTCAGATACTTCCTTGTGCTGGAGATGACAGCAGAGGCCCCAGAAAGTACATTCAGTGATTGAGGTGTTGACCGTATGGGTGTGTATATGTGCACAAGCATGCTGGACAGTTTATTTCATAATCAAAAGCTATATTTTTACTAAAAAAACTTGCCTTCCGGCAAGTCCCTTCAACCTCTCCAGCTATGTGTTTCTCCAAAGTCTCAAATACACACTTCTATTTCAGTCAGAAGAAAGTGGATTTGAAATTTTCATCTCTGTCTGCAAAAATAGTTGGCCTGAGCTATGCCATAGAAGGGGAAACGCACCATGCTTGTACAGCACTCAGTGTAATGGAGCCCTTGCCGCAGCACAACCAGCTAATGGTTGTACAAGGATACAAAGGCTTTTGCTTGTTTCTTTCAGGACACTTAGCATTTAAAAGACTGACAGTGGAAGAAACAGACAACCCTAGTCTGAACAAAAATGCACAAAATCCCAAATCTCTGATTGTCTAGAACTTCTGAGGAGATTAATTCTTCAAAATAGAAAGTTTTCAAGTGCACTCAGATATGTAAGTTTTCATCACTTGTCAATGAAATGCCAGTAAGTGCCACGAAGAGAAGTGCTGCAGCGACAAAGTATGTCGAAATTCCCTGTCTGGTTGGAGTTTTGACTGCAAAAAGGCAAAATCCTCTTCTCCCTGGCTGGCAGGTGCTGTGAGCAAAAGAAAATTACTGAGAAAGGGAGCTGCAAGTCCTCAATTAAGAGCTGGAGCACCGAGCTCCCTATTAATGGGGAGGGCTCTTTGCAGAGAACCCCTCGGGAGGGCCGAAGGGGCAGTCTGAGCATTTACAGTGCCTGTGAGGCTAGTCTGGGTGYGTGTGTGCAGCACCAGGGCATCAGCTGGCAGGGAGGGCTGGGATGTGCTGAGAAAAGGAGGGAGGAATGGATGCATGCACGAGTCCCACCTGAGGGACAGCTGGCTGGCACAGGGATGAATTTTAGCAGTGACTAACRATTCCTGAACACAAAGCACACAAGACTTCTGCTATTAGAAATGGGAAAACATGACTTCCCCTTCCCAGTGTGTAGGAAAGAGCAGCCACAGACTCCTAGGCAAATAGTCTGCCTAATTGTAGTCTAGTCTAATCCACTTGCCTGAACTCCCCGCGTGCTCCGTACGCCCTGCACATCACCCAGCATCCTCCACACTCTCGCCCTTCTCTGATCTTATTCGCTAATTCTCTCACGAAGGCTGTCTTAACCACTGGCAGCACATGCACACACACATTACACACACTGCTTCAAACTGTTTAGTCTCTGCTGATAACTAAAGATGCGAATCTTTTAACATGGAGACTGTAAAGAGAAAAATGAGCTGAAATATTTTCAGTAACTGCTCATTTGGGAGTCATTTCCCTTGTCAAATTCTCTATGAGCTTTAGGGCAGAAAAATCCCAGAAAAAGCTTTGTCTTCTACTCACATGATCTAAAAAAAGCAGATTTCCTCCTGAAATTATAGTGCAGCCCCACTATTCAAGRAACTAATACTAGCTATTTAGTCTTTGCTACCTATACTGATACATCTGGAGCACAGCTCACTTGACATCAAGGGGTTGGGGGGCAGGTTTAGCTCAGCTGGTTAGAGCATGGTGCTGTTCAAACAGCAGATGCGACAATCTTAAGCCTCTGTTTTGTTCACTAGGTTTAAGGCTGCATTTTCTCCCAGCCTAGATCAATGACACCTAACAGAAGCAATAAATCAATTGCACTCGGCTGCCGTGGCCCATGAAATCTGATTGGAACTGAAAGAATTATTGCAATTACCATAGTCCGTGCTGATGGGCCACAAGAGCCAGCACTCTGGCACGTGCACCCGTCCACAGGCCAGGCTCAGAGTAAGACTGCTGAAACTAACACCCAGACTAATGAATCGTAGCAAGCTTCAGTCCCTCCGTCACCTCCRGTGCTCAGAGACAAGTATCTGGTAGCTGAATGCCAGTGCTGAAAATGAAGCTGCAGCAGGAGTGGCAGAGACCAAATTAATCTTGCCTACAGACAGTTTAATTCTCAGCACTGCGGTGATCATTCTCCAGACATTTGAGAGGGCTTTGGACATCCATTAAGRGCATAGTTTGAAGGAACCAGAACCATTCTTCCCTGTTACATAGTTCATTTGAGTGTTTGKCTGTAAAGGAACTGGTGCCAGTGTTAGTTATTGTCTGTTCACRTCAGTCTCACAAATTGAGTGCCCTGTCTCTAGATTGTCATTCTCTCCTCTTGAGGCTCAGACTAGCCTTATCCAAAAGCACCAAATCTCATCATGGCACAGAAGTGTCTTCAAAACAACAACTTCTTGAAAAATTTTGGGCATGAAKAAATATAATTATCAGCATTATTTTTAATGTCTCTATATTATTGCTGCTCCTGTAAATGGAACTACAATAGTGATAGTCCAGGAACTTGACTTGAGGGTGGCTTGCAAATATTTGTAGAGCTAATGACCTATGTAAATAAATGCTACTTCAGCTGTGAATGGCCTTCTCCTTGCCCCAAAGCAGTGTCATCACAATACAGAGCTATTCTAGAGGAAAAGGCAAGACAAATTCCTGCACTCTGCTTTTGATGTTATTGTCTGCCTGGGTGTGACTGCCTRCTCCCTCCTCCTGCTGCTACGTGCTCTCTTCCCTACATTCCCAATCTTCYCCTCCCACCCCCAGCCCACTTACCTAGAGAGATCATAAGCAGCACCTGGRCAAGRGCTAACTGAGCATGCACCAATAAGTATGCAAATATGACTATGAGTCAACCATCTTGCCCCATAAATAGCAGGAGGCAGGCCAAGGCCCACCAAACTGCTGCATGACAGCTGGCTGCACTGTGGGCTCTCCCCTTGAGCAGGGATGCCTGTCAAGGTTACTCCTCAATGYCAAGAGATTCTTCACCTGCAACAGATCCTCAGTAAGTAACTAACAGCATGCTAAAACTTTGCAGTCTTAGCTAAGTCACATCTCTGATTGGTTGTGCACATAAATTTTACACAAAAACTGTTGACCAAGTCTGGGACTGTGACTGGATCCAGCTGCACTCAGACTCCTCTGAGAAGGAGTGTATGGATATGTTTATCCAATTAGGCTTGTGAAATGCCAGTTTAACCCTGTTCTCCTTCACCAATATGAAATGTCTTGATTGAGCACCTTGTTAACATATACACAATCTTCAAAGCAGTTCCCAGRAACCCAAGAATCTCAGTGGGCTTCTGGTGACTTCCACCTTTCCTATTTTCTTTTTTTATTGGTAGTTGTCATTTTTCCCTCTTCTTTTTTTGTTTGTTTTGTTTTAAATATCTCAGTGGGTTCATATCCTGCGATATTTTGCTGCATTTGCTGGAGTCGCTGGGAGATGAGCCATAAACAGAACACAACTGTGTTCAGTCAAAGGGAACAACATATTGGCCAGCAAATAGACAGACCCACTCAGCTCTCCTGGGACATATCTTCCCACATGTTAGAYGACAAATACTTCATCAAAATAAAAGCCTTTTGGCAGACTTGAGTCTTTTACAAAAAGACAAATTAATTCCCTGTACCTCTTGAACATATTTTTCTGCTTGGAGCAGACAGATCAGTTTGTCCAAAGAATAGCAATGACTTTTACAGTGATAAAAAACGCTCCACTGCTTACTGAGAAGTAAGCTTCTGCTGAAGAGCAGTAAGACTCCCAAGGAATGAGGCCAGATACACCCCAAACTTAACAAATTCTATCTAAACTAAGTTCTGACAATATCCCTAATGTTTCTCCTTTTGTACCACAGGATTAACAAGAAGAAAAAAAGCTCATCCTTTATTACGGCTAATTACTGTACCTCTTTATTGCTGACCCTGGCCTAATCTTCCTCTCTACAATTGCTCCACAGAGACATGAGATCTTTAATGTGATAATTTCTAACTAGCAAGGTTTGTTGTTGATTCAGAGACTCAATTACCACATATCTCCAGGATGGAGCATTAAGTCATGTTCTGTGGGGGCTGGTTGAGCTTTCTGTCCATTGGATGGTTTTGATCTTCTTCATTTTGTATTTTTCAAGTTAGTTTTTTTTTTAAACAGAAATGAAGCAATTATTAAATAAAGAGGAGTTCATTATGGCTGCACATTAGTTATGTGATGTGCAAAGTGCCTCTGTTAACTAAATTGCACTCATGCAGCTCGATATATCACAATTGGATATTTGTGTTAGAGAAAGATTGCAGGCAACTGAGCAAAGAAACCCTGCRACACTTATTCCAGGAGTTCACACTAGTCACCTTTAGTAAGTGGCATTAGACAGAAGAAAGTTGTAATGAAATCAGAGATAAGCTCTTTACATTGATCACCAATGGAAACTGGTTTACTTAAGCTGAGCATACACGCAGAGTTTGTTAAATGCCTGCACAATGGCAGATTTAGGAGCTAAAAGCCCAGCTGATAACCCATATCTCAGTGAGAAAACCTGTTAGACTCGCTTAACAAAGACAGGCCACTATATCACCTTCTTGCAAAAAGCACAGCAGTTTATTAAATGCAGCAGTGCTCATGAGTGACTCATAAAAGCACCAGTCTTGYCTTTGAAGCATCACTACTTTGCACAGCTTGCAGCCACCCTGGAGCCTGGTCATCCTAAACACTAGGCAGCTTGTGCTAGAGAACAGATTTAGGGCCCAGCAATTCTTAATCCCTGAGGTAACCTACACTGCTCATTACAGCAGGGATATAAACCTCTCTTCCTGGGTCTTGTCTAGGTACAAAGGAATCTTCCCAAGGCCAGRGAGAGTACAAGGAGCAGAAGGCTGAATTTCCAAACTGAGAGTCTGAACCATGACATCTCCCCTCCAAACTGCCTCCGTGCTGCTGAATTTAGGCCTTTCCAGGTCTATAGCTATGCAAAGTATTTTCAAGCCTTAACAATGATTACTTTTTCCCAGGAGGAGAGAAAGAGGGATTGTAACTAGGCCAGCAGCAAATTACAGAAGAGAAGAGTTTCATGCTGTGCTCTAAGCCAGAATAAAGGAAGTAGCAGCTGATGAAAGAATCAAAAGATGTTAAACTTGCTGGGGATGAAATGCCTGGTAGGAGAAAACAGCAAGAGCTCCTTGATATCCAGTCAGGCACTTTCTTCCATTACTTTAATGGAAGTTTGCTCATGTCTGCATGCAATGATAGAACTGGGTGGGGAGCTGCTTTTAGAAACAATATGTAATTCGATTTCAAAAGAAGAGGCTGAAAATACTCCCTAAAGCTGGGAGTAGCATAGATAAGTGCTGTGCAGTCTGGAAAGAGAACAGACAGTGCAGGGGCAGGTGGATTGAAAYGGCCTGTGCTGCGCTCAGGCTGTCTCACCTGCCACGGGAACATCTGCCACCCCCGAGAGCTGCTCCCTCCAGCCAGCCTGGCCTTGATGCACACAGCACTTGACAATTTTCTTCAAGAAGGCTTTCAGGAAGGTCTGTTCTTGGGAACCACCACCCCTCTCTGATACTGCCACTTCCCTTACACGCTCTGGCCCTGGGACCCAATCTGCAGTACCGCTGCACTCTCCTCTCCCCGTTAGCACAGCTCTAATGATGCCTCTCAAGCCTGCCCTGCTGCTCTAGCTCTTCCTTCCTAACAGAAGTGATTTGGTCAGCCCTAGCCACATGTTTCTTCCCAGGGTTTCAGCAAGCAGGGACAACTGATTGCAGGGCATCTGCAACCTTCAACCTGATTTTAGGATGTTGTAGGCTATGTTCAGAGCTATCCCTGACATTCAAGGTTGGAGGCAATCCTTGCAGTTCACTCAAGTGTTACAGAATAAAGATTGCTAATGCTAGCAAGAGAAAAACATCTTGTGCTGGAGAAGCATTCACACGTGCCTTCCGAAACAAGGGCAGTGGCAAAGCAAGGAACACTACGCTGTATTTTTCCAAGCAACTCTGGATACCTTAAATACATACAAGTTTCATGAGGCCTAGGGCTCAATAAGCTGGGTCCTTTTAAAGAGTCTAAAGAGAGCACTCAAGAAATGAGCTGTTTAGAAGACTTATGTCCTGTTACTGCTTCCTTCAAAAGATACAGTTGACGTGTGCTGCCTTGGCTGTCAACTTTGGCAGCTCTTGGTTAAGAACATGATATAATCATCAGTATATTTATCAGCAGGGACAAAAGACTAAAATGTATTTGAATAAGGTAAAAGGGGGATRGAGACCTATGATTAATTTTATAAATAACAAGTGGCAAGTTGCACAGTCACAAAGCGGGGGCTGGAATGCACTTTTCCAGAGTTTGTAAAGACTCATTTAATTTCTATAGAAACTGAGCAGCAAACAGGTAATTTTCTCTGTAAATTGCTTCTACCACCTCAGTAATGCTCTGCAAGAGGAATATATTTCTCTTGTGTCTTCTTAATCCCCTGTTATTTTCATTATAAATTATAAATTATAAATTCCTCCTGAATTATGTGGCAAATAGATTTTTTTTCCCTGTGTAAATACTTCACGTGATATTAAGCAGTGGAGATGTTCACTTTCCCCAGCTGAATCAATACAACAGAAGTTGAGAGAAAGATGTCTGAAGTATGCCATCCAGCCAGTCCTCTCTCCCCTGCTGGATAATGCCCACAGCTGCCAGTTTGCAGAACATCTGAAGATAGATTATCTCTGAACAAATCTGTCATATGAAAGCAGCTTTAGGACCACAGCTTCAAATGGAGAGATCTGCACAGCAGCAGTGAACCAGAAAAAAAAATTACTCTTTGTTATGAAATGGGCATTTGAGGATCCTCCCTAGACTGGAGCACAGCTGAACACCACTTCCTTGTGCTAGCTTTTTCTTTCTGCTGGCCATAATTGCAAGATGTTATTATTCCAGGGAGGACTCTTCTGACTGTCCTCTTTGTTTTACTCAGGACTAGTTACCAAGCAACACATACTGTACAATCAGTGTTCCAACAGGACTAAAACCGAGTAGTGGACTTTTGTTTTGTTTTCAATATTCGCAAATTTTAAAGAGAAGGCTTATTCTACACTAATTCTGTACTCCTGGGCATCCTGTCTGTTTCAAGTAAGTAGCTGACATTATTGTAGTGCATAAAATTATTCAGATCATGAGATAGCTTGTATAACTCTGGACACAAGATGTATATTGTTATTATTAAAACTTATGTTACCATGCTAAAATCCTCAAACAGGATCTAGACTGCTGTATGCGAMAAATAAATCCATGCCTGCCCCCAAATTTTCTGTCTAAACAAAGTAAAGGTTGAGAACATCTGTCATTATTCCTATCTGACAAGCAGCTGGTAGAGTCAGACACAGTAAAGCCGGAAGTTTTGCAAAATCTCAGGACTTGCAGCTGAGTTGATTTTTGAAGACCTTTACAATCTGCTTTCTGTATTTTAATTGCAGAACTTTCACAGCTGGACATAAATATCAAGCATAAAACCCAAGGTGACACAATCATTTCTGAATAACTTTAATATCTGTCCTTGCTCAGCATTTATGGGAGAATCTGCTAACCTAAAGCTTTCAAATTAAATTGTTGAAAATGGAATGGTATTGTAACATCACTGTTCCTGAGAACAGGAAGAAGTATGCAAGAAAAGAGGTGATATTATCTGACATCAAGGTCAAATATATTTAAAAATAGTAGTGCTGATATAAGAAAAAAAAAAAGTTCTTCAGTCTTCCATATCACATTAACATTTTTCCCAGCTGCTTTTCTATTATTCCCCTCACAAATACTATCACACGCAGGAATACACAGAGACCAGCAAAGAAGTGAACACATAGGGAGCAAACTAAGGGGAAGTGAAGAGGAAGCAAAGCTTTACTGTGATTGATGGACACAGATCATTGTTACTCACACACCAGCTTGCAAGGTCTCCTGCACTCCACTGATCTCTGTTTTTCCTGCTTTACCAGTAAAACCAGGATGCGGATGCATCAGTGTCCACCTTTGAGTGTCATAGCAGAAGTCTTTTCGGTCTAAAGCAGATGCAGATTCTTCCTAAAGGGCAGCAGACCCAACTATGCCAGCCTTGAATCTGACCCTGGCCCTTGCACAAAGGTGTAGATGCTGTTACTTTTCACTGTGCCTCTGCACAGCCCAGCCTGCTGATGAACACAATYGTGAAGCTTTTAATTTCTTTCTCTCTACCACTCAGTGAAAGCACCAACGGTGATCAGGCACAGAAGAGCTGAGGAAATGTGCATCTAGTGCAAATCAGTCCTTCCTGCCTCACTTTTTCTTTCTCTGCTATTTAGAGATTAAACGGAGTAAAATGAACAGCAGAGGTTCATGCCACAAATCTGGGCCCTTGAGAAGGCAGATTAACAAAAACCCACCCTGGCCTTACTTCAACTACTGTTGAACTAAGGGTTTCTTGTTGCTGATTTTTAAATTTTGTTTTGTTTTAAGGCATTACCACTACAGCAAGACTGATAYTCCTGCTGCCACTCACATCCATCATTTTGCAGAATTTCAAGCATCACTGCTAAGAAAAATAGCTTCAAACTGATGTTGGAGTAAAAATGTCACACCAAGGGAGAGCTATCTGTCTGTGCTTCACAGTTCTTTAATGTTATGCCTCTGACAGCTCAACAACAGCTAAACAGCTTAAGTCTCAGCAAGAGACTTCCAAGCTGTTTGAGTATGAAAAGTATGACATTTTAATTAGAGAAGCTTCCGATTTGCTACAAACAGCCCTCTGTTGGTGACCAGCCGTAAGGAGTGCTGTTTCTATAGCAGTGTATGATGCCAGCAACGGCTGCACTGGTCGGAGTCCTGCTCTGGCACGGGAGCCCCGGGCACCCCTGTGGTCAATGCAGCTGCTGTTAACTGGGCCTGTCCCCAGAGAACGCACCTGGCCTCCTCCCCAGGCAGGAGTCACTGCCAGCACTGGCTTTACTGGTAAAGCAGGAAAAATAGAGATCAGTGGAGTGCAGGAGACCTTGAAAACTGGTGTGCGAATAACAATGATCCTTGTCCAGATGCCAGCAGCATCTTTCACACAAAGATGACGCAAAACAGCTCTCACACCCTAACTTTTCCAGAAGGTCCTTCTGTCTTTGTCTCTCTCTCTCAAACCCAGGTCTGGGGCTTCTCCTGCTCACCGCACCCCAAGAGCCCCCAGTACACATCTGGCAGTCGGGAGGCTAGCTGGGCCACCAAGCTCCCAGCCTCCCCTTTGTACAGAGCATAAGAGAAGRGACGCTCACTGCGCAACATGAACTCTCTGAGCAGCTTTGGTGACCGCTCACTGTGGCTCTACTGCAGTTAAGCAAATTAAAAACGCACTTGCTTCAAAAGGACAATCTATAAGGAAACAAAGTTTAAGTATTTCCAAAGCATTAGAAGTTTTACTATGAAGTAGTCCTCCCAAAATATATGAGTGGATGTTGGCCAGACACCCATTCCCATTTTTGCCATTGCTGATGGCTATCTATGCAAAGCATGCCAGAGTCCAAGAAGGTAACTGTAACATCACTAGGATGTGTGCATAGCTATTGTCTTTTTAAAGTGATTTATGATACACTATAGCTTATAAAAGCAGTTGCATAAGCTGTAAAGGATGGTCTTCTTGCAAATTAAAATAGAAAGAGCACAGCCTCCCAACATTGCATAGTCAGAGGAGTGGTTACCTTTGCACACAGTAGAGGTGCACCTCATTAGAGATAGATTTCTTGCTTCAYGTACTAAATAGGAAAATAAATCACAAAGCATGAGAGATGAGGAGGAAACAAAATTAAATGGACCTAGAAATCATGTAGAGGTGGCCGACGTGCATGCAGACCAAAAGCTAAACAGCATAATGTGAAAATGAGAGGGGATTTCCCAAAGTAAAACACATTGAGGGATAACTACGTGACGCACAAAAGCCACTACGAACTTTCTTAACAACATGCAAAGAAATAAAGATGACAACACAAGCAGAAATGGAACCTGTTAAGACTGTCTTACTAGCTATAATCTTGCCATCTACCTGACATAAGTAATAAAACCACCTTGACTTTGAAACTCATGTCACAGAATCACAGAATCGGTTAAGGTTGGAACGGACCTCTAGAAATCACCTAGTCCAACCTCCCCGCTCAAGCAGGGTCACCTACAGCATGTTAGACAAGATTACATCCTGGCAGATTTTGAATATCTCCAGAGAAAGAGACTCCACCAGCTCTCTGKGCAACTTGTTCCAGTGCCTCTGTCACTCTCGCAGTAAAGAAATTCTTCCTCACATTCAGATAATCAGGCTGCTCTAAATCACACGCCTGTATTTAGTTTATGAGGCCTACTTCAGCTTCCAGGGCTTTTCGTTCTGAGTACGTATTCCTTTCACCCTTGCGTAAGAACTCATGCACATGAGGAAGAACGAGGTAGAATGCCAGCTTACCAGTGGTTTTTCCATACCCTTTGAGTGCCAGAAACTTGGCTTTCCAAAGCAGGAAGCCATGTGAACATCATCTTCCAAGTTTTAGTACCAAATCACCACAGATGGTTCTATTTGACAGCCTGAACTGACAGAGCTGTAAGAGACCAAACAGTTACCTCTCCACACTGGAGTCCAGTAGCAGATACAGAGAGCATTTCACTGCATAAACTGTTCTTCACTTCTTGTGCTTGACTTGGTACATATGCCCAATGCCACTTTAACCCAGTCCTCTTCAAAATCCTCCTTATTAAAAAGACAGTTAAGCTGCTCAGATGCTGATCTAGCTCTGAAGTCAGGCCTGCAAACACAGGCTTGCTGGCTGCCTCCTGCCCAAGTGGTATCAGAGTAGAATTAAGAAGCTCTTCCTACTTCAGATTTGCTTAAAGAGGTGGGGAGTTACCTGAGATGACTCACCTTCCTCACTGCCAAGAGGTGGATTCTCAGAGTCCCTTTCAGTCCTAGATGAGGGAGCTGCATTACTGCATTCCAGGCACCCAGGCCAACTACTGAACAGGGCTTGGCCACGCTGGATGTGGACATCTGGCTACGTTTCCATAAAACCGCCCCTCCCTCTCATACATAGCAGCAGATAGGAAAACGTTAAAGAGCACAAAGTAAAAAACGGTGCAGTGGAGTAACCTTCTTGCAATTGCAGCGTGCTGAAGAAGGGAGCCCTCACCTCAGCTGTGAGTATGCACTAAGTGAAAGCAARGCAGACTGACACTTAAAGGAAAGGTAGGCTTTAAACAGAGAGAAATCCACAGATACTCCTCTGCAGCATAGCCCTTGTGAGCTGGATGAAAAGGCAGGGTGGCAAACACTCCAGGAGGTCAAAGAACAGAGAAGGCCCCAGTACACGTTAAGGGGGGGTCCCACGTGGGGACCATCAGTGCATGAACCTGAGGAAGTATTTAAATAGAAATACAACAAGCGAGGAGAACTAGGATGCTTACTGCAGGGATAAAGCATGTTACTGAATGTCTGCAAGGGGCATCTGAGAAGATGAGAATTTCTAATAGCTGGCCTGGGCAGTTTAACAAGCATCATATCAGCACAGGTATCCAGGACAAGTTACTCATATTCTGCCAGTGTGGCTTATAGTTTCAATTGGACACAATGCCTGACTCCTTGAGAACCACAAAGTGTTCTTTTCTGTGTTCCTAAGATGCTGCTGTACTTCAGATGTGGCTGCATTTTGGTGCCAAAAAGCAGTATGGCTTTTTACAAGATATTCCTTCGGCTGCTAATTTTAACAGAACCTGCTGCATCAGTCTTAGGGACTCTGTTGACAAACCTGTTTTAGGAAAGAGGAGAGCAGTCCTTTGGTTGAAAAACAGGGCAGGGACACAGGAGATCTGAACATGTCCTGGCTACGTAAGAGTCTTGATCCATATGTGCTTTTAATTGTTTTAAACTTTGACTCCTCATCTGCAAAAAGTACCCTATAATGACACTTCCCTGGGCCTGTGCATTTAGGTCATGAACGATTTAGCACAGAGACTATTTTCATTTTACTTAGGTAAATCCATGTCAAATATAATGTGCTACCACTTCCTTTAGCACTACTGAAATGCAGATAATTGCTGTTTCTGAAAGGTTAATTGTCGTTGAATCTTGTCCCAGCATTTTTAGCTGCTTGGCAGACCTGAAGAAATTCTTGGAGGAAAGATGATCCAGAGAGAGGTGCAAGCTATGTTTTTGTTGCATATGACACAAGCTGTTCTGGCAACTGCCCCTCCACTGCCTGCTGTTCTGACAACAGTGGCAAAGAAACTGGGCCTAGGATTTGGGTGTGGCGAGTTCTCTTCTGTGCGCTCTGAAATTCAGACTTGTGGAGAAAACTTCTGAATTTTTAACTTTCATTCACTATTTGGATTTTACCAACAGACAGCTACGGGAAACTTGCTTCCACAGAAAGTGAGAAAACATTACAGTGAGCGAAGCAAAAGGATAAAGGGGACTCGCCATCTTAGACATGAGAAATGCTGATTAGTCGAGTGGTTGGAAGTCTGCAGCTCTCAGACCCTTGTCCACATTAAATAGTAATCTTGGGTTTTGTTATTTTTTCATAGCCATTTGTTCTCCTTAATGTTATGGTTCTACTTTACAATGTTTTATTTTACATTTCTCTTCTGCACTTTGATTTCCTGTCGGGTTTCCCATTTCTGTGAATAGACTGGATGCTGGTGCCTTGCAGACATAGCATTCTAAGTTTTGATCTCCTTTACAGCTGTAGCCCTACTACAGCCCTCTTTCTACTCTGCAGTGTTTGGACTGTCTTCTGCAGAAGGAAAGAAGGGAGAGATGGGCTGAAAGCAGAAATTGGGTCCCTTGATCCATAGGTCAGCAGAAACTCTACAAAAGCAACACAGTGTGCAAAGCAAAATCAACTGCTTTTCTGATCAGTGTAGTAGTGGCGTGCAACCTGCAGGAGATGGCAGCTGCATCTGCCTGATAGTTCACAGGCCTTGGATTTCTCCAAGTGGTGGATAATGAAGGTTTTTAGTGCTCTGTCTGTGATGCAGCCAGAGGCTGAGGAAAACACCACCCAGGACAGCAAAACCAGTAAGGGATCCCAGCAGAATGGGTACCAGCATAGCAGAATCAGGACCTGAAAAGAAAGAAGTGATCAAGCCGTGAACAATATTAAGAGAGGCAGGCCGAGRAAAGAGGAAGTAAAATCACGTTCTTCTTTATACCATGCCAAGCAGGTATGGCTAACTCTTCTTCCATAGAGTAATCTGAATGTGTAGTGTCTTTTCAAACACAGTACCTTCTTTGCTATAAAAGCCCAGCAGTAAATATCATATACATAAATTCATCAGAGACACAAGAAGCTAAGTGATGCTCAGGGATTGTGCCAGTGGATTTAATAAGTCTCATGTTCATATGCCAGATTGAATCTTTCACATTTCTAATAGCTGGTCAGCATGACAAGAGGCAATGGGCAGAAACTGAACCACAGCAAGTTCCACCTGAATGTGAGGAGGAATTTCTTCACTGTGAGAGTGACAGAGCACTGGAACAGAGTTCCAGTTGCCCAGAGAGGTTGTGAAGTTTCTTTCTCCGGAGATAGTCAAGGCCCACCTGGATGCAACCCTGTCTACCATGCTCTAGGTGACCCTGCTGAGCGGGGAGGTTGGACTAGATGATCTCCAGAGTCCCTTCCAACCTTACTGATTCTATGATTCTAATTAACACAAACCAGCTGCTATATTTCACCTATGCACAAAAAGAAGAAAGAAAATGCTCCTGACTAAAGAACAACCTCACCTCCTCATTCTGCTTCTAGTGTTCATAAATGGGAGTGAGATTTTTCTCTAGTTATCTGGAGATGGACTTACCTTGCTGTACCAGGTAATGACCTCTAATTTTGGGGACTCATCCCTAAGCTCAGTACAAGAAATGACAACATTGCTTTTTGATTCTAAAAGCTCCAAAGCTAAAAGGAGGCCTCTATATCATGTCTCATTCTTCCTATCCCATCTTGCTCAGAACTCTGATTCTTGAAGTGAAGAGTTAGCAGATATCTCTCACAATTTGTTTTAATATCACTCCTCATCCTCAGAGAATGTATTTCACCAAAATACTGCAAAAGCTCTTTTCAGCTAGAAGATACTTTTCTTTGTTTTCCCTCCCTTTCTTTATTCTAAAGCCTGACTCCTACAGGGAATAAAGTTGGCTGCATCTCCTGTCTGACAGTGTATGAGATCCGATACTGATTAATCTGCCCATCTGGGATTCAGGAAGGTGAATGCAAACATGAGGAGCCATTTGGATAAAACTTAGCCACATTAGTGTCAAGAAAGCTGTTAGACGTGTACTGGTTTCCTAACAGATAGAAAAGTTGTATGTTGAATAGAGATTGCAGCTTGAGAAGGACAGAGACACAAGAAAATGAGACACTCACCTTCCACAGGTTTATATAGAAACCTGTTTTTCATTCTCAAAATTGGACCAAATGAGATCAGGTTGTGCAGGTTTCCATAGCTGTTCCTATTAGTTGGTGGGGGAAGCATCTCCACACTTTCAAAGCAGTCCTAGGAAAGACATGCAAATAAATAAATAAATAAATAAATAAAATAAACATGTATTGGAGGTGCCTGAACAGGATCTCCTGCATTGGTGACTGTGTGTGTCCACAGCAACCATTGTGTCAGTTGGAGSAGATCTCCTCTGACTCAGTTTTTGCCTAGCTTTGCCATCATTCCAAAAAGCTGATTACCTAATATCTGGACCAGCACACATGCGTGTCTCTATTCCCCCATTACTTTTCTTTGGGGATTAGCACCTATTGCTACCTTTTTGTATCACTAACATAACATTTACTCATCTTCCAGACTTYTAACAAAGGGATTGACCAGATACAGGATGCTTCTATCTGAGGACTTTGTTATAAGGAGTGGTTGAGTTCTTCCCAAAAGTGTCTGACTGTGGTTATAGGCTTATAATTTGTCTGCACCCTAGAAGTGCTGTTAGAGCAGCCAGGACATATGGAAGATGCAGAAATTCATCCTTCACAAACCTCTCCCCAACTGATTTCTCTAATTCCTGCTGAAGTTCCTTAAAGCCTGAGCCTGAGTGAATGAAATTTCAGAGCCTTTCTGGCTTTAATGGGGGACTGGAGAACCACTCAACCTTTTGTGAATAGATCTGCTACACCCCTATCAAACACTCCTGTACCATTTAAATCTACAGTGTTGCTCATGGCTAAGAAATCAGACACCATGCTAAGTGTTTCACAGAAACACATATCAGCTACCTCATCCCTGAGACCTCCAAGCTTGCAGAAGCCTGAAAAGTCCCATCTCCCAGATCCAAGACAATCCAATTTAGAGACAGATTTGAGCCATTTTGTGTAATTCTGCAATTCAAAAGTTGCTACTTGCTTGTTTATTAGTGTGCTTCTTCAGCTGATTACACCATACAGTGGTAAATAGTTTGTGAAACAGTAAGGTGAAAATAGGGCACTTTGAGCTCTGTAAGCTTAACTGAAAGTAAAAAATTCAGTTGGGGCTTTAGGAGACACACAGCATGCASAAGATTAAGAAAGGACTGTGGAAGCTGGAAGAAAGCAGAACTCCTCAATCTACCATCACAGATCTTTGCTCAATCAATTGTACTTGGTGAAAGCACTCAATTCTTCCAAGAAGTCCTAACTGACAGACATCAGTCACAAGACCAGTGAGAGAGGAGAGGACTCTTTCCACATACCTGTTCACACCCTGTTTTGCCACGCAGACAGACATTAAGTTCACAGTGCAAATAGGCCACTGAGTGATTCAGCATCTGGAACAGCTGGACAGTGAAGCTAGCATCTTTGGACTGGCTGCTCTGCAGTAACTGGATGTGTCTGCATTCAGATGGCAACCTGGCAAGGACAAAAAGGAAAATAGTTTCAACTTCCAGCACTCCTCTGAGATTCTGTCAGGAAAGATGGAGTCTGTTGGCACAGTTATACACAAGTTCTAAGCCAAGCATCTGTGTCTACACAGTCAGACAGACAAAAATCCACAAAATCACAATGTTTCAGGCTAGACATGTCACAGCTGTAGAGGCCAAAGTCCCAGAGCAGCAGAATTTTTTATGGAAAGTTGATTTTGCTAAAGCCATTAAAGGGACTGATGTAGTGTGGTAATTGTTCCCTGATCCATGACATTGTTGTGGGTGTTTCCTACAGGCCACATGATCAGGAAGAGGAAGATGCTGAGGCCTTCTACAGACAGCTGGAAGTAGCCTCACGACCACAGGCCCTGATTCTCATGAGAGACTTCAATTACCCTGGTATCTGCTGGAAAGACAACACAGCTAGGCACAAACAGTTCAGCAGGCTCTTGCAAAGCACTCATGGTAACTTTTTTGACAGAGGTAGTGGAGGGGCCAACGAGGAGAAGTGTGCTGCTGGGCCTTGTACTAACCAACAAAGGAAGACTGGTTGGAGATGTGAAGGCTGGAAGCAGCCTTGGCTACAGTGACTGTGTTGGACTGTGCCCAACCCAGACAGTTTAGGCAATAACATCCTTGAAACAGTGATGGGGATTGTAGGGAAGAGTGTTGTGCCCAAGATCATGAAGGCTACCTGAGAAGTGCCACTGCTCATTTATAAAAATCAAAAGGTGGAAGAAGTAGAGAGATTTTTTGCCCTGGAGGCCCCAAGTCTTATCAAAGCCTTAATATGGATTACAAGACAGTTAAAGGAGCAGTGCAATCTCAGGTGCATTCTTACTGCTTTTAGCTTAACCTTAACTACAGAGAGATCACAAACTCCTTGTAGCTTTAAAACACAAAGGAAAGCTTTCTCCAAGGATTGAGATAATCCCTATCGCATTTCGAGCACATCTCTGCAACTCCATGTCTGACCTGTGGAACAGACAGCATGTGGCATCTGGTCCCTCTGGCCTGCTCATAGGGGTCACACAGCATGACTGTATTTGTAGCACAGGGTGGCTGCTGTTACTCTGTAGCGTGATTAAAACCAGGTAAGTCTCTTGGGAAGGAAATGGTCCATGGACCTCAGAGCTTGCTTCTGTGGCAGGGCGCAAGCTCATCTGTACAGTGTAGTTACCAGAGCCACAGACATCAGTCACAACTGCATGGCTGAAGGAAAAGAGGAAAGAAAAGGTGAGACCCAGACATTTTCTGCAGCCTGTTAAGAACAAGACAGCATTACAGTCTCTTTCATCAGTTAAGTCAAACAGAAACATGAATTCAATTTACAAATAAGTTGAAACAAACGAACAACATCTAGACCTTAGCATAATTGAACTCCCATGACTAGAAACATCTCTTGCCTCTCTGCACTGTCAAATCATTTGAGCTGAGGGAAGCCCAGAAATATTTTACTGAGTGAGAGTATCTGTTTCCTTTGCTAGCACATTTACTTAGCTCTATTAAATGCTGCCACTTACAAAATTGCGTATAGAATTTGTGTGGGGGACAGTCACAGAATAGGAAACTACTAAGGAGAAAAGAAAAAAAAAAGGCCTGAAGAGCAGTATTAGGATCTGAAATGCAGAAAGGCCCATCTTTTATATATGATGTCAATCTAGAAGGAAATAAGAGTTTTTAAAACCACAGTACAGCTTTCCTAAGTTACTGAGCCCATGGAGCAATCTGGATATTGCCTCCCCTCCACCCTSCCTTAAATCATGTAGCATAAAGATGTAGCAGCAACTCCACTGAGATAATTACCCATTCAGAAGGACATCATCTGACTGCAAAACACTTCTCTGGCGTGATTCACTCAGCAGTGGGCTGGACTGAGAATCCAGCAGTGTCAGGATGGTTACCAAGCCATCTGCTTCTTCAGTCACTTCATTTGTTTTAAACATTTCCTCTGTTTCTGTGTTCAAGAACAGCTCCTCTGAGCGTCTAGTGTTCATAACATCCGGCAGAGAATTTCTCTCTGGTGTAAGTGCCATCAGAATCTGAGAATACGAGTGGCTTTCTGGAGTTGGAAGGAACTGGGTTAGATCTGGGGTTAGAAGCATCTTAGCATCATTGACAAGTACTGCGTTTAAGGCAGGTGACTGATACGTAACCTTACTTACAAGCCTATTAGCAGAAACTGATTTTGTTGTAGATGACCCAGTGGCCTGCATGACAGTGTCAGGACTTGAATGACCAGGTTCATGTTCAGCGTTATCCTCCAATACTATTTTCTCCAAAGGGTGACTTTGTAGACTTGCCGATGCCTGATGTGATGAAAACACAGGTGCCTGAATGGGCAGCTGGCCAGTTGCTGCTGAATATTCCTCTTTCACTAACATGCTGTTGCTCTTCCCTATTGATGGTGAGAGCACATTTGCTTTGTTCAACCTGGCAACCATAGGCAGTGTCACGTATGGATCAGGTCTGATAGCTGATGTTGGCAGGAGATAGGCTTTTTTGTTTGTAAGTGAAGCAGTCTTAGCTGCAAAAGGAAAAGTCATTGCTGAGAGAGACTGTGATGTGCTTTGTGTTAATTTAGGCTCTCTCTCAAAGGCAGCAGATCCTGCAGACACAGATGGCTGTACTAGAGTTAAAGCAATCTTATTGCCAAGAACTGCTGAGGGGAGTCTCTGTGTCCTTGTGTCAAACATGGCTGGCAGAGACATGCTTGTTCCCAAGAGCGTACTAGTTCCTATTTTTCTTGCATTTATGCTTATTTCAGTTGGTTTTGCATTTCCACCCATGTTGGCCAGTGAGAACAATTTAGTAGGTGTTAGACTAGTTCGCTTATATTTCAGGGCTGATGGCAGGGGAGCATCTGTCAAAACAGATGAAGCTAGGCTTGCATATATCCTTGTATGGGTAATTGTAGCCAGCAGTTTCCC
The DNA here is from genome assembly GCF_003343005.1 of Rhea americana. Lineage (NCBI taxonomy): Eukaryota > Metazoa > Chordata > Aves > Rheiformes > Rheidae > Rhea > Rhea americana. Next base: position 5,641,088 of record NW_028186623.1, on the reverse strand, counting down.
AGAAACAGCTGTTTTCATTTGGAYTTTGGTTGAAAATGGGTCATGTATGGGTGCTACTGTTGGTCTCTCTGTCACCATAAAGGACTTAGGCACAATAGGAGTAAATGCTAAACGTCTAGTAAGATGAGGTTTTATAGAAGTAGTGAGTGTTTGTACCACTGTAGCATGTGCAGTGATTCCTCCTGAATGAGCACTGCTTCCTGCTGCTGAATCCTTAAGGTTGTTCCCAGCTGGAAGTGCTGAGAAAGCTGGCAGTGTGCTGGGCACAAACTGTACTTGTGCTGGCCGCCTCTGAAGTGATGCCACGCTTGAGACACTTTGTGAAGTGGACTGCAAAGGCATGATGTTTGTGGACATCTTCAATGGCTGTTGTACGGTTCCAGCTGAGCGCAAGTTCAAACACTCTGTACATCGTGTATTGATGGAAGATGTGGTCACTAGGCCTTGGTGAAGGCTGGTTGTTTGCAGCATTAGTTTCATGCTGTGCTGAAGCTGATTCACAGTCCTTCTCACAGTAAATAGAGGCTGAGTTGGTGTTTCAGAAGCAGGGAGTCCCTTTGCTAACAGTAAAGAAGTTACAGAAGAGGAGCTTGGTTTTTCAGCTGTGAAAAATACTTTTGGGGAGACAGAAGGGCTAAGCTGCGTAGACAACACTAGCGGTGGCACAGTAGAGGTGAGAGCCTCTGCAAACACTCCATTGAGTAAAAGGGTATCAGTGTCTTCGCTGTCTCGGGAATAGGGAACAGATAACTGAATCCCTTCAGGCAGACTGTATGGATGGACGGCCTGCACTGCACTGCTAATCCTTGTCAGTGGATATAGCAAGTGATCTGATGCTGAAGTCACACCTTGAAATAAACTAGTGGTGGCTGTAGAATTAGTATTAACCAGCATCGGCCGAGAACTTACTTTCATTTTCTCTACTGATTGGTTAGAAATAGCGAAGAGAGTAGTTTCAGGCCACAAAGGCTTACTAGTGGAATAAGAGGACCTAGTTTTTACTGAAATATCGTGGCTGCTTTCAGGTGTAATCAAATTCCGAACTTGTTTGTTAGTGAAAGACAAAGCAGTTTTGTGCTCATCTTCACCTTTAGGAGAGTGCAATACCTGGAACCCTGGTCTCTCAGTGGGAAAAAGGATAAATACAGGTTTAACCAGAATTAAGCTAGAAGGACTCAGATTTCGCAAGTTGGCAAGATCTACTGCTGAAGAACTGGATGCTGTCAACATTTGTTGAATGGAAACCAGAGTCCCAATGCTAGTRTTTGGGAATCCTGTAGGCAGAGAGGAGTCTTGCATGGGTTGCAAGCACATTGTGCCATTAGTGTTTCTAAGCAGAAAAGACAAGTACTGAGACGATGGTAGGACTGTAAGTTGATCAACTCTAAAGTCACTGAGGTTTTTGGTAGCTACATCATCCAACATACCAAACTGCTGAACTACTGCTTTTATCAGATGTGCCAGGATCTCATGAGCACCATCAGGCAGCACTGGTTCAGGATGTGCTGTTGAGTTGAGTTGCCTTCCTTGTGCACGGAACAAGGCTAGTTTTGGAGGAAAAGATTCCAAGCTGACAGGTTGCTGGTTCCAGGACACTGAAGGGGCAAAGCCAGGAAGAACTTCTTTCTGGTTCTTGTTGTCATACAATACAGGGGGACTAGTGGTTGTGCTGGCTTGTGGACTCAGCTTAGGAGAACCAGCCTTATCTATCTGATGTGGGAGACTTATCTTTCCCTTGGAGTCTTTCACTGTGCTCATCTGCAGCTTCATAGGAAAGGTTTCCTGAGATCCAAGGTGGGCAGAAATGGCTTGAATTGGAAACCCAGAACTAGTAGCAGCAGATGAAATCGGTATGYCAAATCGCTTCTCAGCAGAACTGGAGATGCCTCTTAGCTGCAATCCCACATAGACAGGAGCAGATGTAGCTGGTAGCTGATGTCCTGCATGAACAGAAGCAAATGTGCTTAGCGGCTGAAGGCCTACACTCAGAAGAGTAGAAGTACCTGGAAAGAAGGCAGGTGTTACTCCTTGCTCTCTAGTAGTTTGGGAAAATTTTAACTCTGACATCTGTGATTGAATTAATAGGGATGAGCTAGGAGAAGTCTGTGGGCTCCTAGGGGATCCAGCTGTTTCAGGTTTGCTTTTAATTGTCTGATGATTAGCATCACCTTGCAAAACTAGCACTCCACTTTTTGAGCTCCTGCTGGTTTCCTGAGAAATATGCTTAGTACAGGTCAGAGTCTGGAACAAAGAGAGGGACTGTGTTCTATCAGTTGTGCTCCCAGGCCCCTGAGTTGAGGATTGCATTAAGTCATCATGAACTACTGTTTCCAGAGGTATTAATAATGAAGAATGTACATTGCCCTGTGGAAGTGTCTGAAGAGCAGCCAGCTGGCTTGGGGGTTTAGAGTCCTTCACTTCAGCTACTGAGTTTCTGGCTTTACTGTCTGTTGGTTCTTCCTTCAGAGATAAAGTAGGAGAAAACTGGACAGCAGTTGATTGCATCATTCTGGAATAGACTGCATCAAGGTTCCCTGAGGCTGGCTTTTGGAAGAATGCAGAAGTTTCAACTCTAGCATCCACCATCTGAGTCTTCTTCAGCGATGCAGGACTCACACCAGCTTTAGTATCAGGCTGGGCTTCTGGATTTGTGTCTTTTGGCCTTTTGCTGGTGGGAGGTGTTAATGTTGGTAACCAATCCACCCTAGCACTTTCGAGAGCCATTTTAACTCTGGTGGGAAAGGGAGATCCTATTTCTTTTGAATGCAAATTTACTGCGGAAGTCAAAAGAGATGTTCTAGGATTTGGCATCTCTGTCTGCTTGAGAGCAGGAATGGAAAAGACAGCCGCAAACTCCAGAGAATCTTGATGCGCTCCCCCACTGTGCACAGGCTGGAGCAACCCAGCACCAGCGCTGGCAGGTCTAATACTGGGCTCAGTATTATTGTCCCTTTCTGGTTTTCCTGGTAATGACTTCTTGGGCTGCTCCTGATGGGTGGCAGACTGTAATCCTTGCCTCGAGATAGGGATGTTTGTGCTACTCAAAAGCCTGCTAGGAAACACGTCTCCGCCCTGGAGTTTTAAAGCTGCTGCTTCTTTGTGCAATTGATAAACCCCTCCAGGGTATCTAACCAATCCTTTGGGCACCATAGCTGTTAATTTCACAGCTGTCTCTGTTTGCACAGGAACGATGTCAGCTGTCATTTCATTGGTAGAGTCAACTGCTGGAGCCTGAAAACTAAAGGTCACCTCATCTAAGTTATCTTCTGTAATGGAAAACATTTCACTGGTCACTGGGCTGCTCTCAGCTCTCAGTTGGGCTTCTCCAGAGAGGTTCTGGTCTACCAGTTCACTGACATGATGTTCATTTCTGGAGGCACCTAATGAACAGAAAATAAGCCCTTTGTCTCTTTACTTKTATACAAACTTTTAATAGTTTGGAGCAGCACTTTGCAACAGGTCAGGAGAGGTGGAAACACAAATAGCCACTAGTTCCATTTAGTAGCATACAGAAGGGAGGGCCAGCACCTCTGGCACTGCCATTCTTATGGGCAGCTGCTATAGATCTGAGCTCTAGCTGTTTACATTCAATGTTATGCAAAGGTGACACTTCATACCTGTGCCCTACTGATGCAAAGGATTAACTAGTCAGAAAGAACCCTTTGTCTTCACTGTTCAAAGACACAAATGACAGCCTAAGATGCAGGAGGAATGAAGCCCTAAGGTTGCTCAGGGCCAGGCTGGTGAATGTTATACAGCAAAGCAAGAATGAAATATACATTAAAGAGCTCACTCACCTGGCCCTCCTTAATCACTCCTCCTCTCACAATATCCCAGTGCTATGCTGAGTTTCCTGATTCATGCTGGCTGATCAGGCCACCTGTAATTGTCCTGTTTCCATTGAGTCTTAGAAAGCAGAAAAAACATTGAAAACAACTTTCCCTTTTAAGGGCTAAACCCTAAAATAGATACACCAGGCTTACAAATAATGCAATAGCCTTCTCCTACAGACAGGTCACAACAAGCCTTTGGCTTGAGGAAGCTTGGGATCAGGCTACTTAAGGTTCAGTATCAGTAGAGTATGAAGCTGTTCTGTTTTGCCTAAGTGACACAAAGCAGAACACAGTCACCTCTCCGCTTCTAAATTCTCAAATCTAAAGCAGACACTGTCATTTTAGAGGCAGACTTGTGACTGAAAAGGCTATTGTTTTATGAACAGATTTTATTTTTTTCTCGTTCACATTCACAGGGTCGACATTTGGCATGCTTGCCAAATCATGGCCTAAAATATTAATGTACTTTCCTCCCCGCAAAAATTTAAGCACTTCCCCTTAGGCATTTGCCAGCAAATACAGTTATAGAAAAGCTAAGAGGTGATTTGGATCCTTCAGATGGAACCCCAGGGGCTCATGTCCAAGTATTGTGCCTTTACAGCTTCTCTGTGGTCATTTGATAAACTGGTACTATTTTGGTCAGGTATAAGCAGGCTAAGCTAATATAAAGGGAAG